>NC_140967.1:103240138-103302638 GCF_056783735.1 Eptatretus burgeri | reverse complement strand
GTGTGTTTTCTTTTTTTTGTGTGCATTTGGTGGAATTGTATTTGTGTGCTTCCCGTGTGCCGCGAATAAATGTGCTTTTGTGTTGAACTGTTTCCCGCCTCGCTTCGTCATTCCTTCATTGAATCCTCATCTTGCTTCACGTAAAGGGTTGGTAGTGGGCTGAATACGCCCGATAATTAATCGAACCGTCGAGGTCGACGATAACACCGCTCGGTTATTCTGATAGTACGGAACGGGTCGCTTAAGTGGCCCGTGTCCGAAGTCGACCTGCGGCGAGGTGCGATCGCCCGGTCTACCCTCCGCGTGGGTACTTAGGTAGGTCGAATTTGGCGAGCAACCCTATCCCACGCGGGGGCTGATTGGCTCGATCGCGGTGAGACCGAAAGGTCCACCCGTGACTGGTTCCCGGCGTTAGTCCGAGAGGGTCACGACTGGATTGTCCGTCCGGTGGGCGACGTGCCGCGATTCGAGTTACGTGGCCGTTCGCACGCCGGCGGGCGCGAAAACCGCAACAATATGTATATATGTATATATATATATATATATATATATATATATGTATATATATATATATATATGTATATATATATATGTATATATATATATATACATATATATATATATATATGTATATATGTATATATATATATATATATGTATATATATATATATATGTATATGTATATATATATATGTATATATATATATGTATATATATGTATATATATATATATGTATATATATATATATATATATATATATGTATATATATATATATGTATATATATATATATATATATATGTATATATATATATATATATATATATATATGTATATATATATATATATATATATATGTATATATATATATATATATATATATATGTATATATATATATATATATATATATATATATATATATATATATATATATATGTATATATATATATATATGTATATATATATATATATGTATATATGTATATATATATATATATGTATATATATATATATATATGTATATATATATATATATATATATATATATATATATATATATATATATATATATATATATGTATATATATATATATATATATATATATATATATATATGTATATATATATATATATGTATATGTATATATATATATATATATATATATATATGTATATATATATATTCACGTTAAAAGAAACCAGGACGCCCTCAAAGTTGATATGCGTTCAAAGTTGATATGATATGCGATATGCATTGGCCCACGTAGGAAATTAACATAATTTATCCTGTCTCAGGCGGTTCGCCACGCCCACTTGCCCACACCTTGCCGCGTGACGTCATCGATCGTCCGTGAGCTTGCACCATTGTTGCCGCGATTCTGGCGGCAACTCATGTCAGTCGGGTCACATTTGGAGGATTTAATGTGATGGTTTTTCATTGAGGCGGTGTAGCTGGCGGTGTAAAGCACCGTAAAAGGAAGTTTAAATGATTGCTTGGACAAATAAATTGGTGTAACATTTACATTACACGGAAATAAGACAAATCGACTTGGGATGCGAGCGTGACACCTGTGTACTCAGAATGGATCGCTAACTCACTTGTGTGTGAAACAGGAATATAAATCGGATCAACGAACAGCACACCGGATTTCCTATGTTCGCCATGGTTACGGCCACGGCTCTACGGTCCACGTATGGCATGTCCATGAGAGCTTTGACCGCTCGAATCGGCCCGTCCGCATCACACCGGGACCTGTGGCTCGGTCCGTCCCGCCTGGGAAAGAAAACGTCGATGTTGGAGAAGATGGCGAGGAGAACGAGGTACGGAGACGGTCCACGTCCGCCCTGACGAGCCGTCCGTGGCGAAGACGATCCGGTCTGAGTGCTCGATGCGTGTCACACGATGTGTGTGTGTTGTCCCATCTGTTGGAATGTTTTGTCCACTTTCCATCACCCGGCTCTCGGAGGTAAAGTGCACAGTAGTGTATCACCTAGCTTGGCCGTGGTCCCTCCTTATCAATCCTTCGTGTTTAAAACCTGTACACTACTGTATTACCGAGCTCGGCCGTGGTCCCTCCTTATCAATCCTTCGTTCGTGTTTAAAACCTGTACATTACTGTATTACCCAGCTTGGCCGTTGTCCCTCCTTATCAATCCTTCGTTCGTGTTTAAAACCTGTACACTACTGCATTACTTTGCTCGGCCGTGGTCCCTCCTTATCAATCCTTCGTGTTTAAAACCTGTACACTACTGTTACCTCGCTTGGCCGTGGTCCCTCCTTATCAATCCTTCGTGTTTAAAACCTGTACACTACTGTGTTACCGAGCTTGGCCGTCGTCCCTCCTTATCAATCCTTCGTGTTTAAAACCTGTACACGACTGTTACCTCGCTTGGCCGTGGTCCCTCCTTATCAATCCTTCGTGTTTAAAACCTCTACAGCAGTGTATTACCCAGCTCGGCCGTGGTCCCTCCTTATCAATCCTTCGTTCGTGTTTAAAACCTGTACATTACTGTATTACCCAGCTTGGCCGTTGTCCCTCCTTATCAATCCTTCGTTTGTGTTTAAAACCCTCCTCGTAACGAGTTTGAATGCGAATTCTCGTGAAAATCAGTTCATTCCCTTTGGAGGTAAAACCCAAACGCCATTGATCTCCTCATGTTGCCATTGACTGAACCCATTGTAACAATGTTGCACCGCATCTGAGGTACACTTCGTTTCCACCTGCTCGCTCGGGTCTTATCTATATATTACGTACACAAATGTGCCGAAAATTTCGGTGCCCCTTCCCTGGTCCGTCCCACGCACGTCCCTCCTCCCTTCCATCGACTCCAGTCTCCTCCCACACTCCCCTCACCTTTCTCTATCGTTTTAGCCCCTCCCCTGCATACCTAATAACTGTCTTACTGGATACCTGTGTTGTCGTCCGTCCGTCCGGATTTTCGTTTACACGATAACTCAAGAAACAAATTGTAGAATTTCATCAAACGTGGTAAAAAGGTAAAGCAAGACAGGGCAATTAAGTAATTAGATTTTGGGCCAGATGTGATAAAGGTTAAGGGTCAAAGGTCAAGGTCAAATCCTGAAATTTTACTGTTTACGCCCTAACTCAAGAAATATTGGACAGAATTTTATCAAACTTGGTACAAAGGTAAAGTTAGACATGGAAATTAACTTTTAGATTTTGGGCCAGATATGATAAAGGTCAAGGGTCAAATATGTCAATACTCAAGTGTTTGTGTGGGAGAGCAGAGGCATACCCATCGACTGCGCAGTTGAATTACTCGAGTTATTTATGATAAGATGTTATCGGCCTCTGGATCTTCAGTGTATGGTATGCAGCAAGCACCGTGTAACCTGTGGCTGCTCACCTGTGGTTTCTACCACCATCCCACCTGATGTGGAATGTTTTTGGGTTTTTTTGTTTTTTTTTCGACATTATAAGATATTGTTAAATTATTTGGTGCTTTGTGATATATCTTCGTCACTGGTTGTGTTGCAGGAACAAGTTTCTTTTTGATGTGAAGTTTCCATTGGTGAGTTGTAAGTGCTGTTCCGTAGTTGTTAATGTGGGTGGAGGTACCCCGCCCACTGCAGCAACTTGGAGATCCAAAGGATCGACGGGAGACCTTGTTTTAAAGGTTCGAACTTGCATATCTAATATCCATTATAAAATGCTTGCTGGAGCGGTGACCCGTTATTCCCATCCGTGACCGTCTCCAGGAAGTCGTGCCCAGAGCCAGAGGACTAATCGGCCATGGTTGTTGTCCCAGCGATCACGAGCTGCCTCGTCGCTTGCGCATCCTCAATGCCATCCTACTGCAATCTGTCTCCGACCTGCTCACCACCCCTGAAGTGAGCCAGGAGCTGTATGACCTGCAGCTCAACATCGATGCTGTAAGTCGCACACCTTCAACACTGAGACCTGGTGGTTGTAGACTTGACTCAAAACCTTTTGTTCATCTCTGGTTGACCCTGAATTGACTGTGGACACCCTCTGGACACTTTAAACCTGCCTCCCCCGTCACCATCACCGGTGTTTATAAACTTTATTTGTCTAAGCCGGAGCATGTAAAGGTTGCGTTGTGATTTAAAAACATCAGTGTGCACCGCCTGTGAATTATCTTCCTTAAGTTGTCAATCAAATGGCAGGGTCTGGTTGTTCCTCGCTGAGTGTGATACCCTCATTCTGTTTGTACAGCGACCCCATTTATCGATCGATTCTCCTGCCGTGGATCGACAATGCTTTGATAGCCATACTTTGTCCTGTATCCGACCTTTTAACGATGGCTGTGCTTTCATTCAGGTACCGTGCTCCACACAGAGTGTCTGTTCTGTCGAGGCAGTTTCTTGGCTCGGATTACAATCCTGGATGGGTCGCCTCTCCGACACAGGATGTTGGGGCAGGAATTTGAAATTTGTTCAGGATGCCGGCGATAGCTCGCCTACTTTTCGCCAAGGACACTGTGGGATCTGTAACGTCCAACAACTAATGCTGGCTGACGGGATGCCCGGCTTAACGTCCATTCTTGGGATGGCACAAGCGTTGATAAATCGTCCTGCCTGTGAAACAGCGGGATGGCAGTTTATAGCTGGGTCAGGATTCGAACGCAGATGAGACTGCTCAGATGAGTATGCGTACCTATCGGTGATCTTGCCTGTCCATCTTCATTCAGCAGGATGGTTATTTTTATTTCATTTTATTTTTAGTGTACCCTTGTTTTTTTGGTGCTCGACTGTGTCGCTGGTTTGATCCACCCTCCATGTTTAATCGGTTACATTTATACTCTTTTGCAGGTGAGACTGTCTGCGGATTTTTCTGTGTGCCACCTCTACTGGCATGGCCAGGGCAATCAGGATGAGGATGCACATATTGAAAGCGTTTTGCAATTGAATTCTGGGCGTCTACGGTGAGCAGTAACCGTGTGCGCATCGCTGTGCCATCACAGCCCCGTGTCAAACCTGTCTGACTATCTTATCCGTCTCTGTCTGACCCACTTCCATACTTGTTTGTTATCCTCTGCATCCCACACTGGCAGTTATACCAAACTCTCAAGCTGTGTACACATCTTTAGCCATTCCACAGGAAGCTGTTTTATACGACACCGTGGGTTGGCAGGTTGGCGTCCGATAGGGGAGGGGGTGGATTTCTCCATAAAAATGCCAACTAACTGGATTGAAAAGCACTGCCAGGGTACCAAGGATGCTCCAGGAAATGACGTATTCAAACGTCAATGGCTGCTTTGTCCGAGATCAAGGCCTGTGTTGTCTGGAGTCTCCGTTTGCATAAACATGTCTGAATTGTATCTTCCATGAACCTTATAAACCACAGCAAAACGATGCCGTACAGCTCTGCTTTTGCTGGTGCTTTTAACGACCCATTCATCCACCATTGCCACGATGTGCCTCATTGTTTTACCGAAACAAGAGTTTGGCTAACTTCATTGGACCTGACACGCCAACTCCTTCCACTCTTGCAGTCAGCACGTAACTCCCAATGATACCCTATCATCCTCTCTTCCAAGCATCTTGGGGCCAATTATAATCGTCGTGTACGTGAAATCACTCGCCTGCTCGAGTAAACCTTTTTTCCTCTCTGCAGATGGTTCTACATTATGCTCGCCAGCAACATCCCGATGACCGAACAGCAGCAGCTGCTTCCCTCTGTTCTGAAAATGATCAGATATGCTTCTGACGCGTGGAATATGCTATTCAATCTGGGGCAATCTCCCATTCACACCCCATTGCTCTGTAAGAATGAGATAACCACTTACCGACTTCCTTCATCAGCCAATGAAAAGGTTCAATCTTGTGAACTTCTGAGCCTCACCTTCAGCTGAGAGCTGGGCAGAGCTGGTCTCCAAAGCCAGACACAGACTCTGCATTCAGCAATGTGCCAAGTCTGAACCTCTCGTGACACACAAGGCCTTTATCTGTAGCTTAATGGAGTACAGTTGAGAGTGCAATCGAGGGTGATGAAAGAGTGATTATTGACAGAAGGCAAAAAGGCAATGAACCGACAGTGGAGCTTCAGTTTGACACAGCAAGGAACGGAACAAAGAAACAGGAATAGAGCAGAGAGGGCAGGAAACGGTAACATGTAACCTCAATGGCTTGGTTAAGTATGGCTATTGGGAGCATAAAAGATTATAGGTTGTGATGGGGGATGACTTGAGGTGGTGGTAGATCGTGAAATTTAACCGTCTCCAGAAAGCAGTTCCACAAACAGGAGAAAAGCGTGGAGGTGTTAATCCAGCCTGGATTTTGGGAGCTAACAAGGGGAGGGCTACTGTGACGGCGTGCGAGTCCTGGAGGAGCTGGTGAGGGTCGGATGGTTTCCAGAGCAAACGAGGATAGCTAGATTGCCCGTTGTCAGCGTTGTATTTCAAATTTGGGAATCATTAGTTGCTTTTTCGCCACCTTAGGTGGATGGAGGTTATGTTTTCACCCCTGTCTGTTTGTCTGTCTGTGAGCACAGCATCTCAAAAAGTTATGGACGGATTCAGATGAAGTCGGGGGTGTGACAAGGAAGAATTGATTCGGTTTTGGTGAAGATCTGGATACGAGAATTATTTTTTTTTTAATGAGATTCTTCACCATTGAGAGATGTGGGTGGGAAAAAAAACTATACACAGTACAGCAAAATATTTCAAAATGTTGTGGACGGATGATGACGAGACTTTGTGGACGAGTTGGACGAGCCGATTTGATTTTGGTTGAAGTCTGGTTACAGATCTGGCCTATCAGTGGGATACAAAATGTAAACTGTCGGCCTCGCGGACGTACATGTGCTCTACCCAGTGCCGTTCTTGTTTTATTTCTGTATTTTTAAACATTCGATACATAGTGATCCACACATGTTGATGTCGTTGTGTTAAGATCGTTCCCTCTCCCTCTTACGCAAATTGGTTCCTCATTGCCCTCCCCTCTTACCCCATGTCCCCACCGAGTTATTTATTTCCCTGAGAAACCCATAAGTAGGTAGCTCAAGCGCAAACGGTTTCCAAAAGGATCTGTAGAATGTTTTTTTTTTAATATTTAATCGATTCATAATACGAGATTCACTTCAGTAGCTTTACAGATGGTCTCCATGTACCAGGAGGCATATCCATATCTTGAGACTATACTTGTTTAGTTTAATCCCCTGTATTTATATATATATATATATATATATATATTTTTTTTTTAACCTTCAACCTTTTTTAATAAACCTTTTTCAAGTATATTAGTTGGTCGTGTGTGTTATTTGTCCCCTTTCAATTTCATTGGAGGGGACTTTTCTTTTCTTTTTCTGTTTTTTTCGCCCCATACCCTTTAACATATTCAACTGAAACTTGGTACATGGCTTTATTATGATAAGTTACAGAACAAGTTCAAGTTTCAGGTGGTTTCATCACTTCTTCAGTTGTGTCCTTTAGAACTTGGAAAATATCACATCGGTTGGGGACACATACAGTATTGCAAAGCACTTCCTTCTCTTGCTCTGTTTGTCTGTTTGTTTGTTATTTGCGAAAATCGAAGATTTTTTTTTTTCCAAGTATGTTGGTTGCGTGCGTTTGGCTGTCTTTTTTTATTATTTTTATTTTTTGTTTGTCACTGCAGGTCACATTTTAAACCGACCTTCACGAAACTCCACCACATGGTAGATTCGTCATAAAGGAAGAAGCCTTTTGTTTTTGAGGTCGAAAGGTCAACATAGGCCAAAGGTCAACAAATTTGTCAAATTTATAAAATCCTCAATTTTCATCCGATTGACATGAAATCTGAAGAGGATTTATATGTCAGGTCACTGAATTCAACGACCAATAAAAAAACCAATGTCACCCGCAGGGTGACCCGTATCTTTCCAAAAGGTGACCACATGTGACTTCTTTAAGGTCACACTGAGGTGAACAGAGCTGCAATCCACCAGGAGCGACTCCTTGAGGAATATCTGCCTACGAGAGATTCCGATGAGAATCGTTCTACAG
This sequence comes from Eptatretus burgeri, assembly GCF_056783735.1. NCBI lineage: Eukaryota > Metazoa > Chordata > Myxini > Myxiniformes > Myxinidae > Eptatretus > Eptatretus burgeri. The sequence continues at coordinate 103,294,668 of NC_140967.1, read as the reverse complement.
AGTAACCATGAAAAATATGCTTTTGCCTCATAACGTCACCAAATGACATCATAATGTCTCAAGCTTGACATATCTAGAAAGCACTCATTGAGGTGTTCAATTTGAGGTACTACACGATATGGTTCCTAAAATTTGAAAATTTGACCTTGGGGTCAAATATGTTTGACCTCAGGCGCTAACCATGAAGGTCAAGGCCAATCGCCACCAAAAATTAATCAGCTGAGCACCAGGCCATGAACTATATTCCCATGAAGTTTGAAGACTATCCGATCAAAATTACTCAAAAAATAAGGGTTTCGTCGACTCCCCTGATTTGCGACAAAGTGACCTTGACCTTCAAAATTTTATGCGCTGAAAGGGACCTCTATAGGCCTCTGTTATGCGAAGTTACAAAAATTTCCAATGATAACTGTGCTCTGCAGAATTATTTTATCCGTGATTACAGACAGACAAACAAACAAAAAAAAACATACAAGCTGACCAACATGTCTTGCAAAAACTTCGTTTTGGCAAGATAAAAAATAATAAAGAAGATTGACCATTTTTAAATGTGGTTTTGGAGACTAATGTTAAAATTCATTTTTACTGCAAGAAGAACAAACAAATTGGTGCTTCAAGAAATGAGACCACCGTGTAGTGCACATTAGAAGGGCTGATGCTGAAACAGAAACTGTCATGCTTTGGTTGGACATTTCATGCGTGCAGAAAACAAACATCTCGACAAATCGACCATGCTCGGTGTGGTTGAGTGAAGACGAGGAAGAGGCAGACCTTGCACGCACTGGATTGATGGAGTAAAGGATGCATCCAAGATCTCTGCTGGAGCTTCAGGAAGCATCGCAGGATCGGGATGTTTGGATAAATCTGATGATGAATGTCACCAGAAGTCGGCCACGACTTGACGGAACTAGATAACTAGTTCCTAGATGTTGTGATAACTGGCTAATTGTTTTTTTTTTTTTTAAACCATTTTTGAAACTTTTTTGTTGTTATGCTTGATTATGTTATGTTATACAACATCCTGAGTCCATGCTGATATTGTTGCTGAGAGAAGGTTCTAATTTGGTTCTAATTCCACAGGTACCTTCTGCAGACTTATCATGTTATGGGGAAGATTCCTCCTCTCGTCTTTTTGAAGGATAAGAAGTACGCTGCTACAACAGAGGTACGAACATGTGGGGGTACAGACCCTCTGTTGAGAGTATGGGCTCAACCTCCAGCAACAACACCGACCACATTTGCCAATTATTTAATCTGTTTTAAGCCCAATAACACATGTCTGGGACTTGTGAGTCTTCGAATGACACACGGTCGACCTCGTTCACCTTTTCGTACCCGTGTACATGGCACCCACTCTTTCTCTCCTTTTGTTGTTGTTTTTTTTTTTTTTCAATTGTAAATTTCCCTTCTTTTGTCCATGTTGTGATTGTTCTGTCGATTGGGAACCACATTCACTGGACATTGCTTTGTTTTTACAAATTAAGAACTAATTGTACTTTTAAAGGAACGACGTTTTTGCTCTGTTGTTATTTACCAATTTCTCTCCCTCCTCCCCCTCCTCTCCCCCACCCCACAAACCACGGCCATACCATCATGTTAAATGGCACAACTGTGCAGGTTGAACACTGGCTTTCGATCATTAAGACAGAGCTGGACAATGTCGAGACTCCAGAGATATCTTCGGAAGTAATGGACCAGAAGGATAGAATGTGGTCTGAGAAGGAAGGAAAATGGATTTCCATGCCTTCCTTGACCGATCACCGAGATCGACGCGCTCCGTCTTGGTTGGGTATCGACCGCCAGGCCTTGCTTCAGCAGATTGCGGACACCAAGCGCAAGGGGGAATGGGGGATAGCTCCGGATCGACCGGTGCGGCGACGGAGGAGCGGGAGGCTGGAAAGAAAGCAGGCGAAGCAGCAGCGCATTGAAGATGAGCACGTGGTGTGGCTTGCAAAGGGGCATCGGGAGGAAGAGGAAGAGGGCGAGGAGACGGCAATTCATGAATGGAAAGATTTGGAAAATGATGGGAAGTACGATGGGGAAAACGACAGTGATGTGCATGAAAGAGCACCTTGGGAAAGGTGACACCTTGGAAAGGGACACTGTCATTTGTGCATTCCATGGAGATGGTCACAGCAAAAATGTCCGTGCATCCTTTTGGGGCCTGTTTGTGACTGATATTAAAGGATTGTGTGGGTGAAGGACACTACCCTGGCAATTGTGAATCCGTGTCGTTGGCGATGACCCTTTAATGTAGTGATGATGTATACCCCGGTTAACAAAAAGACTTTAATGTAGTGATGATGTATACCCTGGTTAACAAAAAGACTTTAATGTAGTGATGATGTATACCCCGGTTAAAATAGGTGTACCATATCCCTGTGTCGTAAGAGGCGACCAGGGTTGCTTCAGGAAGGGCATCCGGCGTAAAACGTGTGCCAAATCACGATGCGGATCATACGGGAGCAGCCGAAAGAAGAAGAAGAAGAAGATTAAAGGATTGTGTGGACTGTGGACCCTTCAATGAATATTCTCAAAAGGGCCGTGTACATGTTATGTCAAAATGGTAGAATTTTTAAACTCTCACCTCCTCTTCTCTCTCTGTTTATTGATTGATTGCTCTTTGACCTGGCTCTGCTTGAGTATATATGTAAATGGCCCAACAGTCGCTGTTATTGCCAGCACCCCTGGCCAAGCCCAAATTCCTGTTTTAACCTACAGGGGGCATCGAAAGATTGGAAGAACTGAAGCAATCCCCCAGCACGTGCTGCATATGAACGAACGAAAAGTTGATGCTCGTTCATTGCCGATATGCATCGTCAGCGGTGTTTCTTTTGGATCTTTCTCGGCCGAGTTCCATTGATTTCTTGATTTCTTTGGATGCTGCCTGTGGCTGAATCATTTTCTGGGGGTGCGGCTGTGCCGGTGATGCAGTGCCCTCTGTTACCAGCACACTGGTACTTGGAAGGATTTTGCCGATCTTGGAAGGAGGACAGGCTTGGTCAACCCACCCAAGACAAGGGCTTGAACTCAAGACCCTAACATCTAAAGCCAGCCACTTTGAGGGTTAAGCCAACACCATGCTTTTCCATTGACTGGTTAATTGTGTGGTTTATTTTATTTGTCAACTATTACAAAACTGCAATGGCACGTGGTGCAGTGCGTACCGCTGTCAGGCTTAATCTGTGTGCAGTCGGATTGATCAAATTCCAATATTCTGGTGGAAGTTCACTTGTATATCCATGAGCACCATATTAGCGTGTTTGGGTGTGCGTCTCCGAGCCTTGTCCTCGAGCAGCACACATTGCTAACCTTCAATGGTGTGTGTGTGTGTGTGTGTGTGTGTGTGTGTGTGTGTGTGTGTGTGTGTGTGTGTGTTAGTTGTTCAGGTATCATAAATCTTAATAGTGGTTCTGAAGTACCATACCCTTTACGAATTTGAAATTTGTTCCTGGTGCCGGCGATAGCTTGCCTTCTCTTTGCGAAAGGTACCGTGGACTGACTCGTTTATAGACAGGACACCCGGCTTAACGGCCGTGCTGGGGACACAATGCCCGGCTTGCGAAGTACAAATTACTAATTGTTGGGTCAGAAATCGAACCCAGACCCGACAGCTCAACGGTAACTTTACAACTTCTGTACCGTCATGTCAAGACTGTACGAAGCCAGGAATCATTTCATGATGCAACACACTCACCACTTCAAAATGGATCCTTTATGTGAAGTGAAAATAAAACTGATTAAAGCTCCAAAAGGCTGTCTCTAACTTTTACGACACGCTAACCCCTTAAGCTTGACGTTGTTGAACACACCCTCACCCTCACCCTCAACCTCACCCTCACCTTCCCCTGCACAAAGTTATTACTTCTCGATATTTTAATGGTATTTGACCACTGAACTCATTAAAAACCCAGACAAGAGTAAAATAAATCAAATCGGGAATTGTTTTTTCTGCAATTTGTAATTTTACAAACGAGTTCAGTCCTGTGGTTTCACATCGTTCGGTGGTGTCATGTTATATATTATTTATTTATCTGTTGCTTGCGGTGTCACCGTGAAGATTTTCTTTTTCAAATCTGGACAACTCATGGACCCTCTCTGTATTGTGTTTTAGGGACGAGTGATATTGGTGAGGTTGTTGTGGCGGTGTAATATGGTGGTGCGGTCATAGTGGAATTGTAATGATGATGTAATATGGTGGTGAGGTTGTAGTGATGTAATATGGTGGTGAGATTGTAGTGATGACGTAATATGGTGGTGTGGTTTTGGTGGCGGTGTAATATTGTGGTGTGGTTTTAGTGGTGGTGTATTATGGTGGTGCGGTCGCAGTGGCGGTGTAATATGGTGGTGAGTTTGTAGTGATGATGTAATATGGTGGAGGGGTTTTAGTGATTATGTAATATGGTGCTGAGGTCGTAGTGATGATGTATTATGGTGGTGTGGATGTGATGATGTAATATGGTGGTGTGGTTGTAGTGATATAATATGGTCGTGAGGTTGTAGTGGTGATGTCGTGATGATGTAATATGGTGGTGTGGTCGTAGTGATGGTGTAATATAGTGGTGAGGTTGTAGTGATGTAATATGGTGGTAAGGTTGTAGTGATGTAATATGGTGGTGAGGTCGTAGTGATGATGTAATATGGTGGTGTGGTTGTGATGATGTAATATGGTGGTGTGGTTGTAGTGATATAATATGGTGGTGAGTTTGTAGTGATGATGTAATATGGTGGTGGGGTTTTAGTGATAATGTAATATGGTGCTGAGGTCGTAGTGATGATGTAATATGGTGGTGTGGTTGTGATGATGTAATATGGTGGTGTGGTTGTAGTGATATAATATGGTGGTGAGGTTGTAGTGGTGATGTCGTGATGATGTAATATGGTGGTGTGGTCGTAGTGATGGTGTAATATAGTGGTGAGGTTGTAGTGATGTAATATGGTGGTGAGGTTGTAGTGATGTAATATGGTGGTGAGGTTGTAGTGAAACAAGTGCTGCTGTTGCTGCATTGAAGAGGAAATTGAAAGCCTAAGTCAGGTTAGTGAACACTGTGTACTTGAACTCACTTATTGATTGTATAATACAATACAAATGCTGATTTTCGAACCTATATGCCATACGTACATGTACATTATTGCTCATATCTCAGAAACTATTGGAGTGCCCATCACAGAATTTATGTGGAAGCTTCTTGACATCATAAGGTACCTCTGGGATAAATTTGAAGGATACATTTTTTGGGGATTCACGATTGAAGTTTATATTTTGTGATAACTTTTTGTGGTTGGAGGTAGGAAAATGTTGCCCAGACAAATCCATAGGGCATGAAAATACCTTTAAAATGACACCAAAACCAGCTCTCTAGGTGTTATACGTTTAGAGATATGACCATTTGAATTCGCGACGTCGTGCTAATTAGTCCAAAGTTCGTTAGTCTGTATCTCACTAATTAAGAGGCTGTTAGCAAAAATATTTGAGTTCTTGCCGTTTTTCATGGGTCCCAATTGGTTCCCAAAGTTTTACAAAAATCTGAGAGATGACGGCAGATTCTTTGATGATTTGACATGGAATGACCCGAGTGATGATGTAATATGGTGGTGAGGTTGTGATGGTGTATTATGGTGGTGAGGTTGTAGTGATGTATTATGGTGGTGAGGTTGTAGTGATGTATTATGGTGGTGAGGTTGTAGTGATGGTGTATTATGTTTGTGAGGTTGTAATGATGGTGTATTATGGTGGTGAGGTTGTAGTGATGTAATATGGTGGTGAGGTTGTAGTGATGTAATATGGTGGTGAGGTTGTAGTGATGTAATATGGTGGTGAGGTTGTAGTGGTGATGTAATATGGTGGTGAGGTTATAGTGATGTAAGATGGTGGTGAGGTTGTAGTGATGATGTAATATGGTGGTGTGGTTTTAGTGGCAGTGTAATATTGTGGTGTGGTTTTAGTGGTGAATTATGGTGGTGTGGTTTCAGTGGCAGTGTAATATGGTGGTGAGGTTGTAGTGATGATGTAATATGGTGGTGGGGTTTTAGTGATGTAATATGGTGGTGAGGTTGTAGTGATGGTGTATTATGGTGGTGAGGTTGTAGTAATGCTGTATTATGGTGGTGAGGTTGTAGTGGTGGTGTATTATGACGGTGAGGTTATCGTGATGTAATATGGTGGTGAGGTTGTAGTGATGTAATATGGTGGTGAGGTTGAAGTGATGATGTAATATGGTGATTAGGTTATAGTGATGCAAGATGGTGGTGAGGTTGTAGTGATGATGTAATATGGTGGTGTGGTTTTAGTGGCGGTGTAATATTGTGGTGCGGTTTTAGTGGTGAATTATGGTGGTGTGGTTTCAGTGGCAGTGTAATATGGTGGTGAGGTTGTAGTGATGATGTAATATGGTGGTGGGGTTTTAGTGGTGTAATATGGTGGTGAGGTTGTCGTGATGTAATATGGTGGTGAGGTTGTAGTGATTATGTAATATGGTGGTGTGATCATAGTGATGTAATATGCTGGTGAGGTTGTAGTGATTATGTAATATGGTGGTGTGATCATAGTGATGTAAGATGGTGGTGAGGTTGTAGTGATGTAATATGGTGGTGTGGTTGTAGTGATGTAATATGGTGGTGTGGTTGTAGTGATGATGCAATATGGTGGTGAGGTAGTTGTGATGATATAATATGGCGGTGAGGTTGTTGTGATGATATAATATGGTGGTGAGGTTGCAGTGATGATGTAATATGGTGGTGAGGTTGTAGTGATGTAATATGGTGGTGAGGTTGTCGTGATGATGTAATATGGTGGTGAGGTTGTCGTGATGATGTAATATGGTGGTGAGGTTGTAGTGATGTAATATGGTGGTGAGGTCGTAGTGATGATATAATATGGTGGTGAGGTCGTAGTGATGATATAATATGGTGATGAGGTCGTAGTGATGTAATATCATGGTGTGGTTTTAGTGGCGGTGTAATATGGTGGTGAGGTTGTAGGGATGATGTAATATGTTGGTGAGGTTGTCGTGATGTAATATGGTGGTGAGGTTGTTGTGATGACGTAATATGGGGGTGAGGTTGTATTGATTTAATATGGTGGTGTGGTTTTGGTGGCGGTGTAATATTGTGGTGCGGTTTTAGTGGTGGTGTATTATGGTGGTGCGGTCGCAGTGGCGGTGTAATTTGGTAGTGAGGTTGTAGTGATGTAATATGGTGGTGAGGTTGTAGTGATGTAATATGGTGGTGAGGTTGTAGTTATGTAATATGATGGTGAGGTTGTAGTGATGATGCAACATGGTGGTGAGGTTGTCATGATGTAATCTGGTGGTGAGGTTGTCATGATGATGTAATCTGGTGGTGAGGTTGTAGTGATGTAATATGGTGGTGAGGTTGCAGTGATGGAATATGGTGGTGAGGTTGCAGTGATGATGTAATATGGTGGTGAGGTTGCAGTGATGATGTAATATGGTGGTGAGGTTGCAGTGATGATGTAATATGGTGGTGAGGTTGCAGTGATGATGTAATGTGGTGAGGTTGCAGTGATGTAGTAATATGGTGGTGAGGTTGTAGTGATGTAATATGGTGGTGAGGTTGTAGTGATGTAATATGGTGGTGAGGTTGTAGTGATGTAATATGGTGGTGAGGTTGTAGTGATGTAATATGGTGGTGAGGTTGTAGTGATGTAATATGGTGGTGAGGTTGTAGTGATGTAATATGGTGGTGAGGTTGTAGTGATGATGTAATATGGTGGTGAGGTTGTAGTGATGATGTAATATGGTGGTGCGGTTTTAGTGGCGGTGTAATATGGTGGTGAGGTTGTAGGGATGATGTAAGATGGTGGTGAGGTTGTAGTGATGACGTAATATGGTGGTGTGGTATTAGTCGCGGTGTAATATGGTGCGGTTTTAGTGGCGGTGTAATATGGTGCGGTTTTCGTGGCGGTGTAATATGATGGTGTGGTTTTAGTGGCGGTGTGATATGGTGGTGTGGTTTTAGTGGCGGTGTGATATGGTGGTGTGGTTTTAGTGGTGGTGTGATATGGTGGTGTGGTTTTAGTGGTGGTGTGGTTTTAGTGGAGGTGTAATTTGGTGGTGAGGTTGCAGTGATGACGTAATATGGTGGTGCGGCCTTCGTGGTGGTGGAATATGGTGGTGAGGTTGTAGTGATGATGTAATATGGTGGTGAGGTTGTCGTGATGACGTAATATGGTGGTGCGGTATTAGTCGCGGTGTAATATGGTGCGGTTTTTGTGGGGGTGTAATGTGGTGCGGTTTTAGTGGTGGTGTGGTTTTAGTGGCGGTGTAATATGGTGTGGTTTTCGTGGCAGTGTAATGTGGTGTGGTTTTAGTGGCGGTGTAATGTGGTGTGGTTTTAGTGGCGGTGTAATGTGGTGTGGTTTTAGTGGCGGTGTAATGTGGTGTGGTTTTAGTGGCGGTGTAATGTGGTGTGGTTTTAGTGGCGGTGTAATGTGGTGTGGTTTTAGTGGCGGTGTAATGTGTGGTTTTAGTGGCGGTGTAATGTGGTGTGGTTTTAGTGGCGGTGTAATGTGGTGTGGTTTTAGTGGCGGTGTAATGTGGTGTGGTTTTAGTGGCGGTGTAATGTGGTGTGGTTTTAGTGGCGGTGTAATGTGGTGTGGTTTTAGTGGCGGTGTAATGTGGTGTGGTTTTAGTGGCGGTGTAATGTGGTGTGGTTTTAGTGGGGTGTAATGTCGTGTGGTTTTAGTGGGGGTGTAATGTCGTGTGGTTTTAGTGGGGGTGTAATGTGGTGTGGTTTTAGTGGCGGTGTAATGTGGTGTGGTTTTAGTGGCGGTGTAATGTGGTGTGGTTTTAGTGGCGGTGTAATGTCGTGTGGTTTTAGTGGCGGCGTAATGTGGTGTGGTTTTAGTGGCGGTGTAATGTGGTGTGGTTTTAGTGGCGGTGTAATCTGGTGTGGTTTTAGTGGCGGTGTAATGTGGTGTGGTTTTAGTGGCGGTGTAATGTGGTGTGGTTTTAGTGGCGGTGTAATGTCGTGTGGTTTTAGTGGCGGTGTAATGTGGTGTGGTTTTAGTGGCGGTGTAATGTGGTGTGGTTTTAGTGGCGGTGTAATGTCGTGTGGTTTTAGTGGCGGTGTAATGTGGTGTGGTTTTAGTGGCGGTGTAATGTGGTGTGGTTTTAGTGGCGGTGTAATGTGGTGTGGTTTTAGTGGCCGTGTAATGTCGTGTGGTTTTAGTGGCGGTGTAATGTGGTGTGGTTTTAGTGGCGGTGTAATGTGGTGTGGTTTTAGTGGCGGTGTAATGTGGTGTGGTTTTAGTGGCGGTGTAATGTGGTGTGGTTTTAGTGGCGGTGTAATGTGGTGTGGTTTTAGTGGCGGTGTAATCTGGTGTGGTTTTAGTGGCGGTGTAATGTGGTGTGGTTTTAGTGGCGGTGTAATGTGGTGTGGTTTTAGTGGCGGTGTAATGTGGTGTGGTTTTAGTGGCGGTGTAATGTCGTGTGGTTTTAGTGGCGGTGTAATGTGGTGTGGTTTTAGTGGCGGTGTAATGTGGTGTGGTTTTAGTGGCGGTGTAATGTGGTGTGGTTTTAGTGGCCGTGTAATGTCGTGTGGTTTTAGTGGCGGTGTAATGTGGTGTGGTTTTAGTGGCGGTGTAATGTGGTGTGGTTTTAGTGGCGGTGTAATGTGGTGTGGTTTTAGTGGCGGTGTAATGTGGTGTGGTTTTAGTGGCGGTGTAATGTGGTGTGGTTTTAGTGGGGGTGTAATGTCGTGTGGTTTTAGTGGCGGTGTAATATGGTGGTGAGGTTGTAGTGATGACGTAATATGGTGGTGCGGTATTAGTCGCGGTGTAATATGGTGCGGTTTTTGTGGCGGTGTAATGTGGTGCGGTTTTAGTGGTGGTGTGGTTTTAGTGGCGGTGTAATATGGTGTGGTTTTCGTGGCGGTGTAATATGGTGTGGTTTTCGTGGCGGTGTAATATGGTGTGGTTTTCGTGGAGGTGTAATATGGTGTGGTTTTCGTGGCGGTGTAATGTGGTGTGGTTTTCGTGGCGGTGTAATGTGGTGTGGTTTTAGTGGCGGTGTAATGTGGTGTGGTTTTAGTGGCGGTGTAATGTGGTGTGGTTTTAGTGGCGGTGTAATGTGGTGTGGTTTTAGTGGCCGTGTAATGTGGTGTGGTTTTAGTGGCGGTGTAATGTGGTGTGGTTTTAGTGGCGGTGTAATGTGGTGTGGTTTTAGTGGCGGTGTAATGTGGTGTGGTTTTAGTGGCGGTGTAATGTGGTGTGGTTTTAGTGGCGGTGTAATGTGGTGTGGTTTTAGTGGCGGTGTAATGTGGTGTGGTTTTAGTGGCGGTGTAATGTGGTGTGGTTTTAGTGGCGGTGTAATGTGGTGTGGTTTTAGTGGCGGTGTAATGTGGTGTGGTTTTAGTGGCGGTGTAATGTGGTGTGGTTTTAGTGGCGGTGTAATGTGGTGTGGTTTTAGTGGCGGTGTAATGTGGTGTGGTTTTAGTGGCCGTGTAATGTGGTGTGGTTTTAGTGGCGGTGTAATGTGGTGTGGTTTTAGTGGCGGTGTAATGTGGTGTGGTTTTAGTGGCGGTGTAATGTGGTGTGGTTTTAGTGGCGGTGTAATGTGGTGTGGTTTTAGTGGCGGTGTAATGTGGTGTGGTTTTAGTGGCGGTGTAATGTGGTGTGGTTTTAGTGGCGGTGTAATGTGGTGTGGTTTTAGTGGCGGTGTAATGTGGTGTGGTTTTAGTGGCGGTGTAATGTGGTGTGGTTTTAGTGGCGGTGTAATGTGGTGTGGTTTTAGTGGGGGTGTAATGTGGTGTGGTTTTAGTGGCGGTGTAATGTGGTGTGGTTTTAGTGGCGGTGTAATGTGGTGTGGTTTTAGTGGCGGTGTAATGTGGTGTGGTTTTAGTGGCGGTGTAATGTGGTGTGGTTTTAGTGGCGGTGTAATGTCGTGTGGTTTTAGTGGCGGTGTAATGTGGTGTGGTTTTAGTGGCGGTGTAATGTGGTGTGGTTTTAGTGGCGGTGTAATGTGGTGTGGTTTTAGTGGGGGTGTAATGTCGTGTGGTTTTAGTGGGGTGTAATGTGGTGTGGTTTTAGTGGCGGCGTAATGCGGTGTGGTTTTAGTGGCGGCGTAATGTGGTGTGGTCTTAGTGGCGGTGTAATGTGGCGTGGTTTTAGTGGCGGCGTAATGTCGTGTGGTTTTAGTGGGGGTGTAATGTCGTGTGGTTTTAGTGGCGGCGTAATGTGCTGTGGTTTTAGTGGCGGCGTAATGTGGTGTGGTTTTAGTGGCGGTGTAATGTCGTGTGGTTTTAGTGGGGGTGTAATGTCGTGTGGTTTTAGTGGCGGTGTAATGTGGTGTGGTTTTAGTGGCGGTGTAATGTGGTGTGGTTTTAGTGGCGGTGTAATGTGGTGTGGTTTTAGTGGCGGTGTAATGTGGTGTGGTTTTAGTGGCGGTGTAATGTCGTGTGGTTTTAGTGGCGGTGTAATGTCGTGTGGTTTTAGTGGCGGTGTAATGTGGTGCGGTTTTAGTGGCGGTGTAATATGGTGCGGTTTTCGTGGCGGTGTAATATGATGGTGTGGTTTTAGTGGCGGTGTGATATGGTGGTGTGGTTTTAGTGGCGGTGTGATATGGTGGTGTGGTTTTAGTGGCGGGGTGATATGGTGGTGTGGTTTTAGTGGTGGTGTGATATGGTGGAGTGGTTTTAGTGGTGGTGTGGTTTTAGTGGAGGTTTAATTTGGTGGTGAGGTTGCAGTGATGATGTAATATGGTGGTGCGGCCTTCGTGGTGGTGGAATATGGTGGTGAGGTTGTAGTGATGACGTAATATGGTGGTGAGGTTGTCGTGATGACGTAATATGGTGGTGCGGTATTAGTCGCGGTGTAATATGGTGCGGTTTTTGTGGCGGTGTAATGTGGTGCAGTTTTAGTGGTGGTGTAATATGGTGTGGTTTTCGTGGCAGTGTAATGTGGTGTGGTTTTAGTGGCGGTGTAATGTGGTGTGGTTTTAGTGGCGGTGTAATGCGGTGTGGTTTTAGTGGCGGTGTCATGTGGTGTGGTTTTAGTGGCGGAGTCATGTGGTGTGGTTTTAGTGGCGGAGTAATGAGGTGTGGCTTTAGTGGCGGCGTAATGTGGTGTGGATTTAGTGGCGGTGTAATGTCGTGTGGTTTTAGTGGCGGTGTAATGTCGTGTGGTTTTAGTGGCGGTGTAATGTGGTGTGGTTTTAGTGGCGGTGTAATGTGGTGTGGTTTTAGTGGCGGTGTAATGTGGTGTGGTTTTAGTGGCGGTGTAATGTGGTGTGGTTTTAGTGGCGGTGTAATGTGGTGTGGTTTTAGTGGCGGTGTAATGTGGTGTGGTTTTAGTGGCGGTGTAATGTGGTGTGGTTTTAGTGGCGGTGTAATGTGGTGTGGTTTTAGTGGCGGTGTAATGTGGTGTGGTTTTAGTGGCGGTGTAATGTGGTGTGGTTTTAGTGGCGGTGTAATGTGGTGTGGTTTTAGTGGCGGTGTAATCTGGTGTGGTTTTAGTGGCGGTGTAATCTGGTGTGGTTTTAGTGGCGGTGTAATGTGGTGTGGTTTTAGTGGCGGTGTAATGTCGTGTGGTTTTAGTGGCGGTGTAATGTGGTGTGGTTTTAGTGGCGGTGTAATGTGGTGTGGTTTTAGTGGCGGTGTAATGTGGTGTGGTTTTAGTGGCCGTGTAATGTCGTGTGGTTTTAGTGGCGGTGTAATGTGGTGTGGTTTTAGTGGCGGTGTAATGTGGTGTGGTTTTAGTGGCGGTGTAATGTGGTGTGGTTTTAGTGGCGGTGTAATGTGGTGTGGTTTTAGTGGCGGTGTAATGTGGTGTGGTTTTAGTGGGGGTGTAATGTCGTGTGGTTTTAGTGGCGGTGTAATATGGTGGTGAGGTTGTAGTGATGACGTAATATGGTGGTGCGGTATTAGTCGCGGTGTAATATGGTGCGGTTTTGTGGCGGTGTAATGTGGTGCGGTTTTAGTGGTGGTGTGGTTTTAGTGGCGGTGTAATATGGTGTGGTTTTCGTGGCGGTGTAATATGGTGTGGTTTTCGTGGAGGTGTAATATGGTGTGGTTTTCGTGGCGGTGTAATGTGGTGTGGTTTTCGTGGCGGTGTAATGTGGTGTGGTTTTCGTGGCGGTGTAATGTGGTGTGGTTTTAGTGGCGGTGTAATGTGGTGTGGTTTTAGTGGCGGTGTAATGTGGTGTGGTTTTAGTGGCGGTGTAATGTGGTGTGGTTTTAGTGGCGGTGTAATGTGGTGTGGTTTTAGTGGCGGTGTAATGTGGTGTGGTTTTAGTGGCCGTGTAATGTGGTGTGGTTTTAGTGGCGGTGTAATGTGGTGTGGTTTTAGTGGCGGTGTAATGTGGTGTGGTTTTAGTGGCGGTGTAATGTGGTGTGGTTTTAGTGGCGGTGTAATGTGGTGTGGTTTTAGTGGCGGTGTAATGTGGTGTGGTTTTAGTGGCGGTGTAATGTGGTGTGGTTTTAGTGGCGGTGTAATGTGGTGTGGTTTTAGTGGCGGTGTAATGTGGTGTGGTTTTCGTGGCGGTGTAATGTGGTGTGGTTTTAGTGGCCGTGTAATGTGGTGTGGTTTTAGTGGCGGTGTAATGTGGTGTGGTTTTAGTGGCGGTGTAATGTGGTGTGGTTTTAGTGGCGGTGTAATGTGGTGTGGTTTTAGTGGCGGTGTAATGTGGTGTGGTTTTAGTGGCGGCGTAATGTGGTGTGGTTTTAGTGGCGGAGTAATGTGGTGTGGTTTTAGTGGCGGCGTAATGTGGTGTGCTTTTAGTGGCGGTGTAATGTGCAGGGGTTTTAGTGGCGGCGTAATGAGGTGCGGTTTTAGTGGCGGTGTAATGTGGTGTGGTTTTAGTGGCGGTGTAATGTGGTGTGGTTTTAGTGGCGGTGTAATGTGGTGTGGTTTTAGTGGCGGTGTAATGTGGTGTGGTTTTAGTGGCGGTGTAATGTCGTGTGGTTTTAGTGGCGGTGTAATGTGGTGTGGTTTTAGTGGCGGTGTAATGTGGTGTGGTTTTAGTGGCGGTGTAATGTGGTGTGGTTTTAGTGGGGGTGTAATGTCGTGTGGTTTTAGTGGGGGTGTAATGTGGTGTGGTTTTAGTGGCGGTGTAATGTGGTGTGGTTTTAGTGGCGGTGTAATGTGGTGTGGTTTTAGTGGCGGTGTAATGTGGTGTGGTTTTAGTGGCGGTGTAATGTGGTGTGGTTTTAGTCGCGGTGTAATCTCGTGTGGTTTTAGTGGGGGTGTAATGTCGTGTGGTTTTAGTGGCGGTGTAATGTGGTGTGGTTTTAGTGGCGGTGTAATGTGGTGTGGTTTTAGTGGCGGTGTAATGTGGTGTGGTTTTAGTGGCGGTGTAATGTGGTGTGGTTTTAGTGGCGGTGTCATGTCGTGTGGTTTTAGTGGCGGTGTAATGTCGTGTGGTTTTAGTGGCGGTGTAATGTGGTGTGGTTTTAGTGGCGGTGTAATGTGGTGCGGTTTTCGTGGCGGTGTAATATGATGGTGTGGTTTTAGTGGCGGTGTGATATGGTGGTGTGGTTTTAGTGGCGGTGTGATATGGTGGTGTGGTTTTAGTGGTGGTGTGATATGGTGGTGTGGTTTTAGTGGTGGTGTGGTTTTAGTGGAGGTTTAATTTGGTGGTGAGGTTGCAGTGATGATGTAATATGGTGTTGCGGCCTTCGTGGTGGTGGAATATGGTGGTGAGGTTGTAGTGATGATGTAATATGGTGGTGAGGTTGTCGTGATGACGTAATATGGTGGTGCGGTATTAGTCGCGGTGTAATGTGGTGCGGTTTTTGTGGCGGTGTAATGTGGTGCGGTTTTAGTGGTGGTGTAATATGGTGTGGTTTTCGTGGCAGTGTAATGTGGTGTGGTTTTAGTGGCGGTGTAATGTGGTGTGGTTTTAGTGGAGGTGTAATGTGGTGTGGTTTTAGTGGCGGTGTAATGTGGTGTGGTTTTAGTGGCGGTGTAATGTGGTGTGGTTTTAGTGGCGGTGTAATGTGGTGTGGTTTTAGTGGCGGTGTAATGTGGTGTGGTTTTAGTGGCGGTGTAATGTGGTGTGGTTTTAGTGGCGGCGTAATGTGGTGTGGTTTTAGTGGCGGAGTAATGCGGTGCGGTTTTAGTGGCGGTGTAATGTGGTGCGGTTTTAGTGGTGGTGTAATATGGTGCGGTTTTTGTGGCGGTGTAATGTGGTGCGGTTTTAGTGGCGGTGTAATATGGTGTGGTTTTCGTGGCAGTGTAATGTGGTGTGGTTTTAGTGGCGGTGTAATGTGGTGTGGTTTTAGTGGCGGTGTAATGTGGTGTGGTTTTAGTGGCGGTGTAATGTGGTGTGGTTTTAGTGGCGGTGTAATGTGGTGCGGTTTTAGTGGCGGTGTAATGTGGTGCGGTTTTGTGGCGGTGTAATGTGGTGCGGTTTTAGTGGTGGTGTAATATGGTGTGGTTTTCGTGGCAGTGTAATGTGGTGTGGTTTTAGTGGCGGTGTAATGTGGTGTGGTTTTAGTGGCGGTGTAATGTGGTGTGGTTTTAGTGGCGGTGTAATGTGGTGTGGTTTTAGTGGCGGTGTAATGTGGTGTGGTTTTAGTGGCGGTGTAATGTGGTGTGGTTTTAGTGGCGGTGTAATGTGGTGTGGTTTTAGTGGCGGTGTAATGTGGTGTGGTTTTAGTGGCGGTGTAATGTGGTGTGGTTTTAGTGGCGGTGTAATGTGGTGTGGTTTTAGTGGCGGTGTAATGTGGTGTGGTTTTAGTGGCGGTGTAATGTGGTGTGGTTTTAGTGGCGGTGTAATGTGGTGTGGTTTTAGTGGCGGTGTAATGTGGTGTGGTTTTAGTGGCGGTGTAATGTGGTGTGGTTTTAGTGGCGGTGTAATGTGGTGTGGTTTTAGTGGCGGTGTAATGTGGTGTGGTTTTAGTGGGGGTGTAATGTGGTGTGGTTTTAGTGGGGGTGTAATGTGGTGTGGTTTTAGTGGGGGTGTAATGTGGTGTGGTTTTAGTGGCGGTGTAATGTGGTGTGGTTTTAGTGGGGGTGTAATGTGGTGTGGTTTTAGTGGGGTGTAATGTCGTGTAGTTTTAGTGGCGGTGTAATGTGGTGTGGTTTTAGTGGCGGTGTAATGTGGTGTGGTTTTAGTGGGGGTGTAATGTCGTGTGGTTTTAGTGGGGGTGTAATGTCGTGTAGTTTTAGTGGCGGTGTAATGTAGTGTGGTTTTAGTGGCGGTGTAATATGGTGGATCGGTTTTAGTGGCGGTGTAATATGGTGGATCGGTTTTCGTGGCGGTGTAATCGTAGGGAACCTCCTGTAATCTACCCTACCCTTTGTCCCCTTTTATAAACGTATAAATTGGCGCCATTTTAGCTGAAATCATCGCCTGATCACAGTTTTTAAATAGAACCGGTTTAACCTTCATTGAGGATGATTGGAACTCCCAGAACCCGAGGAACCGGAAGTGGAGTTTCTATGGACGGAAAAAAATTGTAATTTATTTTTGTTTGTGATTTATTAAATATAAATAAAAAGCTTTTCATAAAAAAGCTCAATAAATGTAAATATTTTGCTCCACTCGTCAAAGAATATTTTTATTCACGTAAAACCGAGTTGCTGCCATTACGAGGGAGAAGTAAATGTGATTGTAAATAGTAAGTTAAACTCACTGGTTGGAGTTAGGACAACGACGTCCTACACCTCCCTGTTAACCCCCGAGTGTGCCGTCTCCCCCTCCCCTCCCTGTTAACCCCCGAGTGTGCCGTCTCCCCCTCCCCTCCCCTCGCTGTTAACCCCCGAGTGTTCCGACTCCCCCTCCCCTCGCTGTTAACCCCCGAGTGTTCCGACTCCCCTCCCCTCCCTGTTAACCCCCGAGTGTGCCGTCTCCCCTCCCCTCCCCTCGCTGTTAACCCCCGAGTGTTCCGACTCCCCCTCCCCTCGCTGTTAACCCCCGAGTGTTCCGACTCCCCTCCCCTCCCTGTTAACCCCTGAGTGTGCCGACTCCCCTCCCTCCCCTCCCTGTTAACCCCTGAGTGTGCCGACTCCCCCTCCCTCCCCTCCCTGTTAACCCCTGAGTGTGCCGACTCCCCCTCCCTCCCCTCCCTGTTAACCCCTGAGTGTGCCGTCTCCCCCTCCTCTCCTCTCCCTGTTAACCCCGAGTGTGCCGTCTCCCCCTCCCCTCCCCTCGCTGTTAACCCCCGAGTGTTCCGACTCCCCTCCCCTCGCTGTTAACCCCAAGTGTTCCGACTCCCCCTCCCCTCCCTGTTAACCCCTGAGTGTGCCGACTCCCCTCCCCTCCCCTCCCTGTTAACCCCTGAGTGTGCCGACTCCCCCTCCCTCCTCCTCCCTGTTAACCCCTGAGTGTGCCGTCTCCCCCTCCTCTCCTCTCCCTGTTAACCCCGAGTGTGCCGACTCCCCCTCCTCTCCTCTCCCTGTTAACCCCTGAGTGTGCCGTCTCCCCTCCCCTCCCCTCGCTGTTAACCCCCGAGTGTTCCGACTCCCCTCCCCTCGCTGTTAACCCCAAGTGTTCCGACTCCCCTCCCCTCCCTGTTAACCCCTGAGTGTGCCGACTCCCCCTCCCCTCCCCTCCCTGTTAACCCCTGAGTGTGGCGACTCCCGCTCCCCTCCCCTCCCTGTTAACCCCTGAGTGTGCCGACTCCCCCTCCCCTCCCCTCCCTGTTAACCCCTGAGTGTGCCGTCTCCCCCTCCTCTCCCCTCCCTGTTAACCCCGAGTGTGCCGACTCCCCCTCCTCTCCTCTCCCTGTTAACCCCGAGTGTGCCGATTCCCCCTCCCTCCCTGTTAACCCCCGAGTGTGCCGACTCCCCTCCCCTCCCCTCGCTGTTAACCCCCGAGTGTGCCGACTCCCCCTCTCCTCCCCTCGCTGTTAACCCCCGAGTGTTCCGACTCCCCCTCTCCTCCCTGTTAACCCCCGAGTGTGCCGACTCCCACTCCCCTCGCTGTTAACCCCCAAGTGTTCCGACTCCCCTCTCCTCCCTGTTCACCTCCGAGTGTGCCGTCTCCCCCTCCCCTCCTTGTTAACCCTGAGTGTGCCGACTCCCCCTCCCCTCCCTGTTAACCCCCGCGTGTGCTCCCCCCACATCCCTGTTAACCCCCAGTGTGCTGTTCCACACCCCTCCTCCCTCCTCTTGCAATCTCTGCCCTCTTTCTCCCACCAACGAAATCCTCATTTTCACATTGTAATTTTTCCTCCTTTCCCACTGCTGTTCTCTTCTACCCCCACCACCCCACTTTTGATCCTCCACATCGACCAAGTTTTCTCTTTTTACTTTCTTTCCTCCTCTTCCACACTTCCCTCCCCCCAATCGCACTCCCCTGCCTTGCTTTTTACCTTGCTGTTCCCCAGGTTGTGCCCTTCTCCTCCCATTCCTCCGTTGTTCTCTCCCCGACACCAACTCCAATCTCATGCTATATCCCCATTGTGACACCCCCCCAAATCACTGTCCTATCTTGTACTCTCCCTCACTCAATTCTAACTGCCCTCCCTTCACTGTTCCCCGCTCTCCCCCATGCCCCGCTCTCCCCCATGCCCCGCTCTCCCCCATGCCCCGCTCTCCCCAATGCCCCTCTCCCCCATCCTCGTCCATCAGGCTACACCATTCCAGGCCACTCACACTCTCCCCCATGCCCCTCTCTCCCCCATGCCCCTCTCTCCCCCCATGCCCCTCTCTCCCCCCATGCCCCTCTCTCCCCCATCCTCGTCCATCAGGCTACACCATGCCAGGCCACTCACAATTGCTCTCTGTGCCCCCCTCTCCTCCCCATGCCCCCCTCTACCCCATCCTCGTGCATCAGGCTACACCATGCCAGGCCACTCACAGTTACTCTCTGTGCTCCTCCCAACGTACAACGAGCGAGAAAACCTCCCCCTGGCTGTTTATCTTCTCACCAAGCATCTGGATGCCAGGTAAGTTAGCCTCCTCATGATATCCTTCCATGACGTATTTATCCTGCTCTTAGTGCATCATTAGTTGTTGATTGTCAGAAATAAATGGGTAATGACAACCACTGTGACAATGCTGAACTCTAACAATAACGATGGTAGTAAACAGTTCTTCGTCTAACCCATGAGTGATGATGATTAATAATAGTAAACAGCTCGAACATACCGGTTGTGATTTCTCACAGAGAATTTTGTCCTCGTGACAGCGCGATGGATTATGAAATTATAATAATCGATGATGGCAGCCCAGATGGTACTCTCGAGGCCGCAAAACAACTCCAGAAAATCTACGGTTCAAAGCACATCGTGAGTGGTACATCCTCATTTGGCACCCCTACCCCTCTTTTTACACCCCTACTACTGTTCACTCACCTCCTCATTTTAAATTTGAGGAACATTCAGCAGGCTTTGATTCAATGCTTTTACACAGTACTCTTACATTCCTCATTGTCCATTTGTTGTCAGTCATGATAACTTGTGCCTCGTGATTCCATTTCAGGTGCTGAGACCACGTGCAAGGAAGCTTGGGCTTGGTAAGGATGATGATGATGATGATGATGATGATGATGATAAATCCCAGTCTTCTTCAGGAAATCCAAGCCGTAAAATATTTTGAACCATGAAATGAGCATAAGTGGAATCGTAGACGTGGATCAAGCAGTAAATTTCATGACTATGGTCGAGACCATCGTCGGGGTGCTGCTCCTCCTTCCTCTTCATCCATCTCGTTGTTGTTGCACAGATTGTAATCGTATTGCGAGCATATTGGGCTTGCTGAGCATCCCAGCTTGATTTTGAGCTGTGTTGGACCCGGCATGTTCGAGGATTCTGTGGAAACCTTGCTCTCCCGTCATTTAGAAAATGGTGTCAAACCAATGGATTTTGTTTGTCCCGTTTTCCTGATTTATAAATTGGCTCCAAAATTTCAAAGATTCTCAGTCTAAAGTAATATGTTGGAGGTCATCTGTTGACAATTGTGCCCTCCCCGCTTTTATCCTTTAATACAAAAACTTAAACCCTAACCCTCCCACAACCTTTCATACAAAAACCTAACCATTAACCCCTCGGGTCTCAGGTGACCTATTATCAGGTCAAGCCAGATTAGATCTGTGACTTGCTACAGGTATCATTTAAACCTCTACCAACCTGTTTCATGGTCGGCTTGTCGGCGATTAAACGGTCTCCCCCACCAGGTTTCCTGGTAAGGAGAGTGTATGGATATGGACACCCAGCAGGATTGAAAACGAAACCTGTCAAAGGGTGGAGGAGCTCCTTGTGAGCCAACGGCCATCCATATCTGGTGCCCAACGTCGTCTCTGGATGTCCTCCTATAGTTGGGTTACTTCTTATTAGGGGGTTGGTGGCAGGATTTGCACTCCGGCCACCGTAAAACCCTTCATTCCACAATATACACAAAAAACAAACAAAACAAAGAAACACAAATATAACGTAAAAACTTGACTCCTTCCTCTTGAACCTTGTGACACCTTGTTAAGTCTCTCTTCCATCCCTTCAGCCAACTCCACTCATGACGAGGCCAAATGCCTCAATTCTGTGTTTGCTTCCAAATCTTGTATCTCCAACCCGTCACTCTCTGTACCCATCCTTTCCAACCACATACCTGTCTTTTTCACTTCAGAAGGTTGAGAAGGTTCTTTCAACACTCGATTCTGACTCTGCTCCTAGACCAAATAGCATCAGCTTACGTGTCCTAAAAACTTGCTTTGCTGCTCTTGCACATCCTCGCTCTGCTCTTTTCACCCTGTCAGTTTCACTCCGTCATCTTCTATCTGGTTGGAAATCTGCCAACATCACAACAAAAAGCCACAAAAACTGATCCCCTTAACTGCAAACCAATTATCTTACTTCCAAACATCAGCAAGGTCATGGAATCCATTGTCACAGTTTATTTGAAATCCTTCCTTTTTGCCAACCTCATCTCAGATCACCAATTTAGATTCAGACCTGGTCACTCCACCTTCGACATGCTGCTTTTACTTGCCCAACGATGGATGGAGGTCCTCAATGCCAGACATGAGTTCAGGGTCGTCTCTGGACATATGTGGTTTTGATAGTCTGCCATCCTGCCTTGCTCTCCAAATTGTCGGCCTGTGGCGTCCAAGGTCAACTCCACACATGACTGACTGACTTCCTCTATTCTCCTAGCCAATGTCTGGCTCTCAACGGAATCCTTTCATATCTCCTTGACAAGGCTGGAGTGCCTCAAGGCAGTGTTCTGGGCCCAGTCCCATTCCTGATCTTCAATGATCTCTCTGACTCTTTGTAAAATCCTCTGTCTATTTGCTGATTATATATTCCACCCCTTGCCATGACATCCCTCATCCTTCAGACAGGCAGGCTGCAACCTCTTCCCTCCAGATCATAAGCTGGTCAAACACTTGCAATCTGTCTTTCAGTCCTGACAAATCTTACACTCTCACTTTCTCTCTGTGAAAGGACCATCTGACAAACCTTCCTATCTACTTCCTCAACAATCCTCTTGAGGAAGTTCAGTCATTCAAACTTCTCGGTCTCACTATCACCCATGATCTTTCTTTGGAAAACCACATTTCAAAGTTGGCACACCTGAACTCCGATCCGCCTAAAAGACCTTCATTCTCAGCTTGGAGTGCTGCTCTCTCCTCTGTTCTGGTGCCCCTGCCTCACATCTTGCTCAGCTTGACACTGCGGAAACTAAGACTTTGAAGATCATTGGAATCTCCTGCGATGAAGCTGAATCTATGGGCTGATCATATCGCCATCGCAGACAGGTCGGTGGTTTCTCTGTCTTCTTCCGACTCCTTTCTGGTCTTACACCCTCTGCTCTTTCCATGCATTGTCCTCCCCACAGGTTTCTGCAGGGTTTACACGGTCCACCATCAAGGCTCTTCTGGTGAAACTACCTCATTCCAGGATCATTGCTCACCTCCACTCATTTGTTCCGTGTTTTTTTTTTTTTCTTTTTTTTTTTCTTTCTCCGCCTGTGGAATCAACTTCCACATCCCCTTCAATTTCCATCTTCCCTCCAGGTCTTCAAGACAACTGTTCACCACTATCTCAGATCATCCCCAATCCAAAACCATGATATTTTATTTATTTTTTTACCTTCGTAAACCCAACCCAAATCCCTCCCAATATTCCAGTTTTTCATACTTGGTGTTTCCTTCTCCATGCACGTGTATTTTGCATCCTGTTTTTTGTCTCAAGTTCTGCTCCATCGAGTGTGATAGCTCTTCCATGAGCCTTGTCTATGTATAAAAAGAACTCCCCCCCCCCCTCCAGTGGGAGTGCAGCGCAGCTCATCAAATGATGGGACTGGGGGCAAAGCCTTTGGGACCAACATTTTTGATGATGGGGGCATCCCTGCTGGGTCGAGTTGTGGTGGTGTGTGTGTTGGGGTGGTGCTGAGGTATCGTCCACCATACGGCGGTCTCCTCGGGTTAACCTGAGGCGTTCCCTTTTGATGGGTGCCCAGAATGTCCCATCTCTAAGAGAGGATGATCACCTGTCTCTGTTGTCATCTGAGCTCAAGTGTTTGAACATAGGTATTGCAGCACTCTGAGGTTCATAGACTGGATAGTGGTGAGATCATGGTGGGTGGTTATAGCTACAACTGGTCTGGTCACTGAAGGTTACCATTCCCAGGGAGTTTTGTCTGTGTCCAATAAACTGACTCGTATGATAATTGAGGTAACTCCGGTCAACGAGCATATTGTTGTAGATTTCCCGCCCGTCGGCGTGCGAACGACAGTGTCTCACCTATAGCAGTTGATTCGCCCACCGAACGGACAATCCAGTCGCGGATTTCCGGATCAACGCTGGAAACCAGCCACGGTTGTGTTTGTAACCACACCACAACCTTGTCCGCACTCTTCGGTTTACCTAATTATTCGCGTGGGTAGGTTACCGAGAGATTGTACCTCAACGGGACCGCTTGGAAACAAGCCGCTTAAGCAGCTCGCTTCCTTTTGGGAAAACCGAACGGGGTATTATCGCGCAGTCCCATTGGACCCGATCACTTTACCGGCTATTTAAAAACCAACTATATTCAGTGCAAGATGGGGCAGTTCATTGAGGGAATGGATGCAACGAACAGTTTACATTCACACAAGGACATTTATTATAATAAAGCAAGTACGCAATTAAACAAGTCAGAACACGTATGCAATTATACAAGCAACAAAAGCACGACAAAAGAACTATGACTGTCTATACGAAATGCGATGCAAACGTTTACAGCACACAAAGCACTGAACAATTTCCTACTTTTTGACGGGCCAAAGGACACACGTACGCGCGCGCACACACGCACACACACACACACACACACACACACACCCAAGAAATTGTGGCAGAGGCCTTTAATAACGAGCTCCAGCTCGGAAGACAGGTGAGCTGAAATCCAGAACCTATCTCGAACCTCTCCACCTCGTATGGTCTTCAAGTTGTTCGGACCCGGGCTCCAGCGAGAGCGAGCTGGATCCAATCGCCGTGAGCCGCAAAATATCCCGTGCTTCTCAACACGTGCTGGTGAGATGAGGTGCCGATCCTTTCCGTTGATGCGTCGCTTCTCCGAGGAACCACCTCCAAGAAGAGGTCGATGAGTTGCACCAAGCCGGGAACCAAAATGGAGAACAAAGAGCTCCACGAACCAAGAAGAAGAAGCCACCACTTGCAGCTCGAGCCGAGCGACCGGCTGAACTTTCTTCCAAACAGGGCAGCTCGAAGCAAAAAGCTCTCCCGAGCCAAGCAAAAGCTGAAGCTCATGGAACCATCAAAGCAAAAAGCCTCCTCCCAAGCCAGGAGCCAGCCGAAGCAAAAAGCTTCCGAAGGCTTCAACCCTAACCCAAGCCAAACAGGACCCGAAGGTCTGCTGAACGGCTACTCTCAACTCCCTTCTCCAACTCTGCCCACGAACAAAAGAAAAGATCTCCTCTTATCCCTCTCCCGCCCTTCCCCCGCTCCTGGCATGACTCATGACTCATGTCCTCATGCTCCATCCCCCGCTCAGCCACGGGTGGGAGGGAGTTGTTGACATCATGAGTCACGGGACGGCAGGGTTCTTGCTCTTCACAGAAGAGGGGGAGGGATGTCTCCATTGTTCGTTCCCTAACTATTAAATCGATCCGCAGCGCATCTGATCGATTTCTGAACATTTAAAAAATGGAAGGTGAGCTGTCTTGGGAACAAGCACTTATCCACATAGCTGACTAAAGGAACCTGAATGTTGTATACAATCGAATTCCCAAATTCGTAACACCACCCCCTCCCCTTTTTACAGACTCGTCCCGAGTCGTCAAATTTTCGTGTTACCAGCATGTGTAAGTTTTTCCCGAATAAGTTCTCCCTTCGGATCCCTGAATGCGACATTTCTTTATACGTGTCCCAAAAATAAATAACGTAATGCGCTGCGTAACTACCTAAACAAACTCTCAGACTCATTCGGACAACTTAATTAAAATTGCCGGCACTAAAACAAACATGCAGGGGGGGTTCCACGTATTTACAATTTTCAGTCAACTTATCCATTACTTAACCATGGCCCAGGACTTGTGATCTGTGAAAGGGGAGAAGGTAAAAGTCATTTCAATGTCCATTGATGCAGGGGAATGGATGGAGATGGTCGCAAAACACAAATGAGCATGATGGATGCACGGGCTGCCTGCATGGCAGTTCTTGCAAAACTGGATGGTCCTGGCGCACATGGTGATGGATGGACACGGGGGCAAACGCAAACAAGGGCGAGCAGGCATGGGGTCATGGCAGAGAGAGGCAAACGAGGCATGGCAAGGCAAGTCCATGCAGAACAGGCAGCTGCAGCACAACAGGCCGGTAGGTGAAGCTGGCCGGCCTCTGGTGTGGTTTCATCAGGTCTGGAGGGAGTGCGATGGTGCCGGCCGCTCTGAAGGCAGGTTCAGACCGAGCCTACTGTCTCCCCCCACTCTATCGCCTTTGTCTCTCTCTGTCCATACCCACTCCCTTAATTTGCCACAAAACACAACAAAATTTAGCCCCTCTTTATTTTTATTATTTTTATTTCCCTTTTATAATTGCCTCCCTAACCCCCTTTATCATCCTTGTCTGGCTAACCTATCCTGTCAACCTAGCCTACTCCCAACCCCTACGTTCCCTCTCTGGAGGGAAATAGGGAGAGACTAGCGTCCTGTCTCGAGGCCCAAAAAAGCCTCAGAATGGCCTCTTCAGAGTTCAGCGGCCTACAACGAGCGAAGGGATGGATGGTGCGAAGGGGTACATCTCCTATCTACCCTAACATTCATTAACCTGAAACTATCCCGGGGCTTTCCAAAAACGCCTCACACTTTAAAACTATCGGTTCTAAAAACCATGATTCCCGTCGCCTGTGTTGGTGTCCATTATAAATTTGGGCCTTGCCCTCAAATTTTCATACGTGCCCTCGCACAATTTCCTGGCTGGGCAGCGTGGCTCAACTGGCAGGAACTCCCCTCTGCCGAACTCTAACCATAGCACCCCCAGGTCCGCAGGCTGCCTCCCAGCCGAGCTGCTCCCTATAAACGCCGGGGGGGGGAGTTGCCCTCTCTGGCATTGCCCCCTTCCGATGCCCACGTGGCGTGTTGGTGCCCTGAGTCCCTTTCCGAGGGTCGCCCGTGCCCACGACACTGACCCCGTGGCATTCTGGCGCTACGGGTCCCGTTTCTGACGGGTCGCCCGTGCCCACTACACTATCCCGGTCCCTCTTGGGCCCTTGGCCTACTCTGGCCGACTAGTCCGGTGCCTGGGGTGCCCACTAAACAAAACTCACCTTTCCACAGCCATGCTCCCAGCCGGTCCATGAACTCTTGCACCCCTCCAAATGGGTTTCGTGCCTTCTCTCGATACCAACAAAAGACCTCCTGTTAGTAAATTTGAATAACCCATGAGCTAACATTAATCTGACCCCGAGGTCACTTGGGTGGGAATCACTCCTCCCCCCCAACCAGTCATTTTCACCATGCATACTACATTCGCTCCACTCACACACTTGGGCCCGCTGTCCCACATTCATTCCTCACACACTTTCCATTTCACAACTCTCACCAACACTCCACACTGCCATCCTTCTAACTAAATCCCCTGACTAACTCGTGCTCCCTCGTCATCCCTTATTTTCATGCACGTTCCATTTACTTTACGTAGCTAAGCTCCGTCTCCACGACACATTTCCAGTCTGTCCACGTCTCCAAAAATCCAAAAAATCCCATTTCCTAAATCTAAACTGAAATCCCTCTACTAATTAATCCATTCCACAGGCTCCATGAGGAACAACCCATGTCCCCATGAAGCTGGTCTAACTATCGCTAACCCATCCCCCTAACTAGTACTTCCTGTGCCCCCTGACATGGGGGTCTTCCACCCCTTGCCCAGGGAATCCTGTTCACCCGAAGCGAGGCTTTTTTTTCATGCGTGCACCAGCGCGGCAATTCGCAACCTGCGCTCCTTTCCCCGTGACGTCATGGCAGCTGTTCGCATCTCGTCCGTCCTCGGGCGGTACCATCTGGCAGGGATTTCCCTTCTGCCGGATTCCAATCCTTCAGCCACGACGTCACCCTGCGCATCAAAAACAATCCTCGTGTTTCGAGGGGTTCCCCACGCAAACACGAGCTCTGCTCGTCGGAGCTTCACACACATGCCCGCCTGAAGAACCCATCCGGTCCAAGTCCATTATCCAGCCTACCTTCTGTCCGTTCGCTGGATCGGCTAATCCACCGCGTG
Organism: Eptatretus burgeri; assembly: GCF_056783735.1. Lineage (NCBI taxonomy): Eukaryota > Metazoa > Chordata > Myxini > Myxiniformes > Myxinidae > Eptatretus > Eptatretus burgeri. The sequence continues at coordinate 103,268,049 of NC_140967.1, read as the reverse complement.
CGTTTACTGACCGGGCTTCACTCCCGCAGGCGTGCACATGGCGGCCTTGTGTGTTGCACGGCACGGACCCCACACGCGTTGCCGTGCAAACCCGGCACGGTCCCCAAAATTGCAACGGCCGCAACTCGGCCTTTGTCCCTCATCTGTCGCAGTCGTCGTCGCCATTCAACGCGCACACTCCTGCCTGCCACGACGCTCACACACCTCACCATTACACTAGCACATGTGGTTGCGGTCTCCCGCATGCTAACCGTCATCTCCCTCTCATGCCACCACCTCACACACGCGGTCTCTCTCACACACATCATACTATTCACACACGCGGTTCCTGTCACACGCGGTGCTTCATCCGCGCGCTCTGCGTTTCATCTGCGTGCTCTGCGTTTCTCTCGCACACAGCATGCTGGAATGCATGCATTTCGGCACACTCGCTACCAGGCACACCATATCACTCGCACGCGGGGAATCGCTTACACATGCCATAACACTCACGCTATGCGTGCTTTCCAGCCTACATTTCGGGTCACTCGTACACACACACACACACACACACACACACACACACACACACACACACACACACACACACACACACACACACACACACACTGGGACGACCACTCAGGGGATTTGCGTCACCACAAGGGTTCCCGGGGCCTTCATATCCCCCAAGCTTCGTGTGCACCCGTCAACAGCACTCGTCCCCTCTACCTCGCAAAGCTCGACCGGACCCACCTGGTCGAGATCCGCTTCAAGGGGGAATATTCCCTCTCCTTGTTCCTGGAAGAGGCTATCCGGCTGCTTGCACCAGGTCACGAGACATTCCCCGAGCTCCCCCTCATCGTCCTCCACTACCTCCATGTGTGTGTGCTCGTCTTTACTTTCGTGTTTATCGTGTAGTCTCTCCTTTACCGTTTCTACCTCCTGTGTCTTTGTTATTCTTTTTATTATCTCCGTCGTCTCTACGTGTCTTGCCGTACACGTCTGTCACCCCATTTAATTTTTTCTCTGTCACCTGCACGAGTCTAGTCTTGCACGTCCCCTGTATTACTTTGTCCTCCACCGCGGGGCCGACACAGTCCACACTCCTCCTGAGCTCGCTCGCTCCAGCACGTGGCGCTGCCATTATGCCCGCCGCAGGCATCGCCCCATGTGCCGCATTTCACCCCGCAGTTGTTGCATATTCCTATCCATAATGATATTCAAGCCATCCATCTTTTTATTCATGCCATCTATTTTATTGTTTATTTGTTGCATATTCGTATCCATTATGTTTTTAATTTGTTGCGCGATCATTTCCACATTCTGTGTGACGACCGATGGCTCAAGCAGGGCCAATCTGCCATTATCGGTCTCGGTTTCGCCGGGGGCCGGGGAAGGATTTTGACGGATGGAGGGAGGGGGGTGTCATACACTGCGGCCCCCACCGCTGCGCCCATTGCGGACTCTGCATTTGTTTGTGGGGGGTGTTCAACCTGCATAATGGGCATGTTCTGCACGGTCATTTCGCCCTGAGCCATGATTTGTAACATTTCTAAATTCATTACCTCCTGCTCCCGCTCGCCTTGAACTGCCATCTTGCGTATCGGAAATAATTTAAACTCGGAATTTAATGGAACCGGAGGGTCGCCTTGCACACCCTTGATCCGGTTCCGTTAATTTAGTGTGGAGGGGATGAATCTGTACCCCACGTCCTGACACCAGTGTTGTAGATTTCCCACCTGTCGGCGTGCAAATGACCGCATCTAACCAATAGCGGTCACGTCGCCCACCAAACAGACAATCCAGTCGCGGCTTTCCGGATCAACGCCGGAAACCAGCCACGGGTGTGTTTGTAACCACACCACAGCCTTGTCCACACTCTACCCATGCTATAGGGTTTGATTGCCAAATCTTCGATTTACCTAATTATTTGCGCGGGTAGGTTACCGAGAGATTGTACCTCAACGGGACCGCTTGGAAACGAGCCGCTTAAGCAGCTCGCTTCCTTTTGGGATTATCGAGCGGGGTATTATCGCGCAGTCCCGTTGGACCCGATCACTTTACCGGCTATTTAAAAACCAACTATATTCTGAGTGCAAGATGGGGCAGTTCAATGAGGGAATGGACGCAACGAACAGGTTAACATTCACACAAGGATATTTATTATAATAAAGCACATATGCAATTAAACAAGGCAGAACACGTATGCAATTATACAAGCAACAAAAGCACTACGACCGTCTATACGAAATGCGATGCAAAATTTGCACTACACAAAGCACTGAACAATTTCCTACTTATTAGACAGGCCTACGGTCACACACACACACTCACACACACTCACACACACTCACACACACTCACACACACTCACACACACTCACACACACTCGCACACACTCACACACACTCACACACACACACACACACACACACTCACACACACACACACTCACACACACACTCACACACACACTCACACACACACTCACACACACACTCACACACTCACACACACACTCACACACACACTCACACACACACTCACACACACACTCACACACACTCACACACACTCACACACACACACACACACACTCACACACACACTCACACACACACTCACACACACACTCACACACACACTCACGCACCCAAGAAATGGTGGCAGAGGCCTTTAATAACGAGCTCCAGCTCGGAGGACAGGTGAGCTGAAACTCCGAACCTATCTCGAACCTCTCCACCTCGTGTGGTCTTCAAGTTGTTCGGACCCGGGCTCCAGCGAGAGCGAGCTGGATCCAATCGCCGTGAGCCGTGATCCTTCCTGAGCTCCCGCGAATCATCCCGCGCTTCTCAACACGTGCTGGTGAGACGAGGCGCCGATCCTTCCCGTCGATGCGTCGCTTCCCCGAGGAACCAACTCCAAGAAGAGGTCGATGAGTCGCACCAAGCCGGGAACCAAAACGGGGAACAAAGAGCTCCACGAACCAAGAAGAAGAAGAAGCCACCACTCGCAGCTCGAGCCGAGCGACCGGCTTAACTTTCTTCCAAACAGGGCAGCTCGAAGCAAAAAGCTCTCCCGAGCCAAGCAGAAGCCGACGCTAACGGAACCATCAAAGCAAAAAGCCTCCTCCCAAGCCAGGCCTCAGCCGAAGCTTACTGAGCCAGCCGAAGCAAAAAGCTTCCAAAGGCCTCAACCTTAACCCAAGCCAAACAGGACGCGAAGGTCTGCTGAACGGCTACTCTCAACTCCCTTCTCCAACTCTGCCCACGGACAAAAGAAAAGATCTCCTCTTATCCTTCTCCCGCCCTTCCCCCGCTCCCGGCATGACTCGTGAATCGTGCCCTCGTGCTCCATTCCCTGCTCAGCCATGGGTGGGAGGGAGTTGTTGACATCATGAGTCAGGGGACGGCAGGGCTCTTCTTGCTCTTCGCAGAAGAGGGGGAGGGATGTCTCCATTGTTCGTTCCCTAATTATTAAATCGATCCGCCGCACATGCAATCGATTTCTGCCCATTAAATAATGGAAGGTGAGCTATCTCGGGAACAACCACTTATCGACATCGCTGACTTAAGGAACCTGAATGTTGTGTGGAATCGAATTCCCAAATTCATAACAATATTATGAGACTAAGGATTAGTCACTCCTTGGGTGTCGTTTCCCTGGTCTCTGTTTATGCTCCGACTGAGGTGAGTGATCTCACCATGAAGGACGCATTCTACGCCACGCTCGAGTCTGTGGTTGATCAGTCCTCCAGGCAAGATACTCTTCTAGTCTTGGGGGATTTCAATGCATCGACTGGAACTGATAGAGATGTTTATGAGACAAGTGTTGGTCCCCATGGGTCTGGAACTGTTACCCAGAATAGCACGAAGTTCCTTGACTTTGCAAGAAGTCATGGACTTTGGGTGGCTGGTTCATGGTTTCAGCGCCAACAGGGTCATCACTGGACTTGGTATTCCAACGATGGTGCTTTGGCAAAGGAGATTGACAATGTGATTGTTGATGGTCGCTGGAGTATGATCCAGAACTGCAGGGTCTCCTGGAGTGCTGAGGTTGTCAATACTGACACCAGGCTTGTGGTAGCAACTCTGAAGTTGCAGCTTAAATCTGGGAGAATGGTACCATCCCAGCCGAGGCTGGATGTTGGCAAGCTCAAGGATGAGAGGGTAGCTGAGGAGTTTGAGAAGAGGCTGTGTGGGTATTTGAGTGGTCTGGGTACTTTGGGGAATCCTGAAGAGTTGTGAAGTGTCTTCAAGACCACTATCCTTGATGTTGCCAGTGGTTGTCTTGAAACCCAACATAAGGTGAAGAAGAACTTTGTATCCCAAGGGACAGTGGATTCCATTGAGCAGAGCTGTTGGGCCATGCTTAATGGCAGAGCTTAGCTGTTACGGGATGAACTTCTCAAGTCTGGAAATGCTGTATTAATGTCGTTGCATGCTGTTTTGTGCTCTACTTGGAGCACTGGCATCATCCCAACTGACTGGAAGAGGGGCCTTGTAATTCCTCTCTGGACAGGGAAGGGTAATCACAAGGACTGCACCAATTACTGAGGTGTGATGCTGCTCTCTGTGTCGAGCAAAGTCTTTGCTCGGATAATTCTTGATCGGGTTCACCACCAACTGCTTGAGCACCAGCATCCAGAGCAGTCAGGCTTTACACTAAAGAGGTCAACGATTGATCGTATCCTTGCTCTTCAGGTCCTCACGGAACGCAGACGAGAGTTTCGGCAGGGGCTGCTTTCAGCCTATGTAGATCTCTGTAAAGCATTTGATTCAGTGAATCGGGATGTCTTCTGGAGGATTCTTGGTCTTCGTGGGGTGCCACCAAAACTGATCGATCTGATGTCTGAACTCTACTCTGGTACTGAGAATGCTGTGAGATGTGGTGGTACCATCTCTGACTTATTTCCAGTTGTTACTGGAGTTCGTCAAGGGTATGCACTCGCCCCCACACTTTTCAGCGCTTGTATGGACTGGATTCTGGGAAGGATGTCGGAGAGATCAAGCTGCGGTGCATCGTTTGGGAATGTCAAGATCTCTGACCTTAATTTCATAGATTATGCAGTCATCTTTGTAGAGATAAAACCTAATCCTTAACCTTTAATATATATATATATATATATATATATATATATATATATAAATATATATATATATAATACTGTATATATAACTTTTAATGTAAAAACCAAACCCTTAACCCCAAACCCAACTTTGCCCACACTAACCTTTCGTGTAAAAGAAACGTAAGCCTGAAGCTCCAACTCCAACCTGACTCCTCCTCCCACACTGTCTTTGAATACAAAAAGACAACCCTGATGTTTGATTTCCCCCCCCCCCCACCACCCCACCCCTCCAGGAACCGCCTACATACACGGCTTGCAGCATGCAAAGGGAGATTTCATCATAATCATGGATGCCGATCTTTCCCACCATGTGAGTACCTTCCCATTGTGCATCACGGTCCCTATTACCCACAAGCTTCCTCAGGTTGATAAGTGGACGAGCATCCAGGATAGCAGCCTTGATATCCCTTTAAGATCCCACATATCAGCCATGGGATATTACCAAAGTGAATATCGGTCGAAAAGACGGTTTTTAAAAACAAAACAGTTCGTGTCGACTACGCTCTACTCGAGTAACATTGCCGACGGTAAATGGCAAAGAAAAGATGAGAATGGGGGGGAGGGGGGGTCGAACGACTCCAGAGACTGGGGAGTGGGCATTGATCACTTGTCACAATCTGTGCTCGGTCAGAGTATGGTGATTTATCATTGTTTGTCTTTTACAGCCCAAGTTTATCGCAGAATTCATCAGGTGAGTGATGACTCAGGTGAAACCACTTGGGACGAAGTTGTTGCTTCGATCCCTCATTGACAATTTTACGAAAAGTACTTGTGAGAAAATGAATGAGCGTGAATGTTGATCACTTTGTTTATGGTCTAGTCATGTGACCATTGGGTACTTTGCTCATGGTCTAGTCGAGTGAACCTTGGATGCTTTGCTTGTCGTCTTGAAATGGACTTGTCCATCCTTGATCAGACCATTGTGAAGACACTGGACAAATTGTCCAAGGGCGATGGACTAACTTCCCTCTCTTCCTGTAGGAAGCAGAAAGAAGGAGACTATGATGTGGTGACTGGTTCCCGGTACATCGCCGGTGGAGGCGTTCACGGTTGGGATCTACGGAGGAAAATCATGAGGTACGATCTCACTTCCTCCTCTGCATGGATCTGGCTTTGTTGTTTTTCTGATAAGTTGTTGCGGCATAATATACTGTTCAAGCTGTTTGTCCTGCCAATTCTCATGGAGTTTTGATCTCTTGATCTCGGTCATATATTCGACGTGATGCAAAAACTTGGTGTCTCATTGTGTAGTCGAGGAGCGAACCTCCTGGCACAGATTTTGCTGCAGCCTGGTGTCTCCGACCTTACCGGCAGTTTCAGGTAAAGTGGTCCGTTATGCATCTCTGGCCAGTTGTGGTCGTGGGATCATATGTTGGTGTCTTGTTTGGTTGTCATTTAATTGTTTTTCTTTCTATAGGTTGCTCATTTGTGAGGTTTAAAATGCCATTTGACGTTTAATTAGTTTTTAACAAGCGTTGCACACTTAGTTTTGATTCCTGGCCCAACTATAAACTTGTCGGATCGGCGCCTTGCAGGCACCATTCTTCAGATGGACGTGAAGCCGGGCGTTCTCTCTGTCGGCGTGAGTTGTTGGGAATTAAAGATCTCATGATGTCTTCAGCGAAGAGTAGTTACCTATTATGGGCACCCTGAACAAACAATAAATTTATTCTCTAACCTACAGGGGGTACTGCATCGGCGACACCGCCACGCTCCCACAAGAAATGCAAACCACACCGGCCGTGTGCTGCATACGAAGGGAGAATAGTGACTGCTTTGTCATTATTTGTTTAACTTAACGTTAAGGACTGTAAATGGTGAGCTCACTGTCCAAATAGTGGGGAGCGAAGTCGATGGCACGTCATCGCAAATCCCCTCGCTCTCCCCCTAAAGCAAGTATTAAAAAAAGGTGAAATATTTCCACCGGGAATGATCCCATATCTAATTGAGTTTTAAAAAAAAATTCCTCTTTTGACCCCTGCAGCCCCTGGGCCATGAACTGGGGGTCAGATCCAAAAACTTGTTTCGATATTTCATGCGTCCCCCAATGTTGATTGCATGTGCCCGTGAATGCATTTATTGGTATTTCACCTTGCACTGAGGAGTGCGGCCAAAATGACACTGTTCTCACACCTGCGTGCCGTGTGGTGATCAACTACCTAGCTTGGTGAATTTCTGTCTAACCGTTTAGGAGATAGACAGACAGACAGACAGACAGATGGAACTGATTACAATATCCCCCTTTAAAAACAAAAAAAAAAATCTTGGGAATAATATAAACTTTTTTACCCTAAAGAGTGCATACAATCGCTTTCATCCCAGAGTTGGAACTTTGGGTTATTTTTATTTTATTTTATTTTTTTCATACGACCGACTGGGAAACCAAAATTGGGTGCTTCTGTTGCAGGTTGTACAAGCGAGAGGTGTTGCAGCACCTGGTAGAGCGGTCTCTTTCTAAAGGTTATGTATTCCAGATGGAGATGATGGTTCGGGCACGACAGCTTGGCTATTCACTTGCAGAGGTGAGGCCATCTGGTGTCCAGGAAAGCCCCGGTGATCTTGTCCCCCTCGGAAGTTTTGTTGTTGTTCTTTGTTTTAGTTTGTGAATGTCGTTTTCCATCTTGGTCCTGACTTCATTTCCCACTTTCCCCCACTGCAGGTTCCCATTACGTTTGTGGATCGAGTTTATGGCGAGTCGAAGCTCGGGGGGAATGAGATAGTTTCGTACTTAAAAGGTCTTTTGCAGCTGTTTGCCAGCACATGATCCTGGAAGTTGTAATGCACGGCGGAATGGGAGTCCCGGTCCTCCCCCCCCCCCCCCCGAGATCTTCACCCACTGGAAGTGAAGAGCCTTGATGACTGAATCGGTTGAAAATCCACACCAGGTTGAATGAAACAAACACGATCAGTTCAATCATCACACGATTTGGATCAAGGATAATTCTTATAAGTTCAATTGTAACTTCATAACTTTCCTCGTTATCATTCCCTTTGTGTATCGTGAGAAAGATGTTTGAGGGTGTTGGTGTACGGGTGTAATGTACGAGTGTTTGTGCATTGGTTTATCGCTGTAATGTACGAGGGTTAGTGTCAGTGTAATATGCGAGGGTTAGTGTATCGGTGTAATGTATGAGTGTTGGTGTATCGGTGTAATGTACGAGGGTTAGTGTATCAGTGTAATGTATGAGCGTTGGTGTATTGGTGTTAGTGTATCAGTGTAGTGTATGAGGGTTAGTGTATCAGTGTAGTGTATGAGGGTTAGTGTATCAGTGTAATGTATGAGCGTTGGTGTATCAGTGCAATGTATGAGCGTTGGTGTATCGGTGTAGTGTACGAGGGTTAGTGTATCGGTGTAACATATGAGCGTTGGTGTATCGGTGTAGTGTACGAGGGTTAGTGTATCAGTGTAATGTATGAGCGTTGGTGTATCGGTGTAGTGTACGAGGGTTCGTGTATCAGTGTAATGTATGAGGGTTCTTGTGTAATGTACAAGTGTTCGTGTGTCAGTGTAATTTATGAGGGTTTGTGCATTGGTGCATCTGTGGTGTACAAAGGTTAGTGTATTGGTGTAGTGTATGAGCGTTGGTGTATCGGTGTTGTGTACAAAGGTTAGTGTATTTGGTGTAGTGTATTTGCATTGGTGTATCGGTGTAGTGTACGAAGGTTAGTGTATCGGTGTAATGTATGAGTGTTTGTGTATCAGTGTAATTTACGAGGGTTTGTGCATTGGTTTATCGGTGTAGTGTACAAAGGTTAGTGTATCGATGTAGTGTACCAGGGTTCATGTGTCAGTGTAATGTATGATTATGGCGTCATGTACTAGGGTTATGTATCCGGGTAATGTGCAAGGATTAGTGTATCAGGGTTATGTATAGGTGTAGTGTACAAGGGATGGTGTGTTAGTGTATGGGTGTAATGTGCAAGTGTTGGTGTGTGGGTGTAGTGTATCAGGGTTGGTTTATGGGTGTAATGTACGAGTGTTGGTGTATGGGTGTAATGTGTTGGTGTATGGGTGTAGTGTACGGGTGTAATGTACGAGGGTTGGTGTGTTGGTGTAGGGGTGTAATGTACGAGGGATTTGTGTTTGGGTGTAATGTACGAGGGATTTGTGTTTGGGTGTAATGTACGAGGGATTTGTGTGTGGGTGTAATGTACGAGGGATTTGTGTGTGGGTGTAATGTACGAGGGTTGGTGTGTGGGTGTAATGTACGAGGGTTGGTGTGTGGGTGTAATGTACGAGGGTTGGTGTGTGGGTGTAATGTAAGGGTGTAATGTACGAGGGTTGGTGTGGGGGTGTAATGTACGAGGGATTTGTGTTTGGGTGTAATGTACGAGGGATTTGTGTGTGGGTGTAATGTACGAGGGATTTGTGTGTGGGTGTAATGTATGAGGGTTGGTGTGTGGGTGTAATGTACGAGGGTTGGTGTGTGGGTGTAATGTACGAGGGTTGGTGTGTGGGTGTAGTGTACGAGGGTTGGTTTGTGGGTGTAATGTACGAGGGTTGGTGTGTTGGTGTGGGGGTGTAATGTACGAGGGATTTGTGTTTGGGTGTAATGTTCGAGGGATTTGTGTGTGGGTGTAATGTACGAGGGATTTGTGTGTGGGTGTAATGTACGAGGGATTTGTGTGTGGGTGTAATGTACGAGGGATTTGTGTGTGGGTGTAATGTACGAGGGATTTGTGTGTGGGTGTAATGTACGAGGGATTTGTGTGTGGGTGTAGTGTACGAGGGTTGGTGTGTGGGTGTAGTGTGGTGTTCAAGTGTTGGTGTGTGGGTGTGGTGGACGAGGGATTTGTGTGTGGGTGTAGTGTACGAGGGCTGGTGTGTGGGTGTAGTGTGGTGTTCAAGTGTTGGTGTGTGGGGGTGGTGGACGAGGGTTGGTGTGTGGGGGTGGTGGACGAGGGTTGGTGTGTGGGGGTGGTGGACGAGGGTTGGTGTGTGGGGGTGGTGGACGAGGGTTGGTGTGTGGGGGTGGTGGACGAGGGTTGGTGTGTGGGGGTGGTGGACGAGGGTTGGTGTGTGGGGTGGTGGACGAGGGTTGGTGTGTTTGGGGGTGGTGGACGAGGGTTGGTGTGTTTGGGGGTGGTGGACGAGGGTTGGTGTGTTTGGGGGTGGTGGACGAGGGTTGGTGTGTTTGGGGGTGGTGGACGAGGGTTGGTGTGTTTGGGGGTGGTGGACGAGGGTTGGTGTGTTTGGGGGTGGTGGACGAGGGTTGGTGTGTTTGGGGGTGGTGGACGAGGGTTGGTGTGTTTGGGGGTGGTGGACGAGGGGTGGTGTGTTTGGGGGTGGTGGTCGAGGGTTGGTGTGGTTAGGGGTGGTGGACGAGGGTTGGTGTGTTTGGTGGTGGTGGACGAGGGTTGGTGTGTTTGGGGGTGGTGGACGAGGGTTGGTGGGTTTGGGGGTGGTGGACGAGGGTTGGTGTGGTTGGGGGTGGTGGACGAGGGTTGGTGTGTCTGGGGGTGGTGGACGAGGGTTGGTGTGTTTGGGGGGGGTGGACGGGGGTGGGTGTGTTTGGGGGTGGCGGCCGGGGGCTGGTGTGTTTGGGGGTGGTGGACGAGGGTTGGTGTGTTTGGGGGTGGTGGACGAGGGTTGGTGTGTTTGGGGGTGGTGGACGGGGGTTGGTGTGTTTGGGGGTGGTGGTCGAGGGTTGGTGTGCTTGGGGGTGGTGGACGAGGGTTGGTGTGTTTAGGGGTGGTGTGCGCGGGTTGGTGTGTCTGGGGGTGGTGGCCGAGGGTTGGTGTGTGTGGGGGTGGTGGTCGAGGGTTGGTGTGTTTGGGGGTGGTGGACGAGGGTTGGTGTGTTTGGGGGTGGTGGAGGAGGGTTGGTGTGTTTGGGGGTGGTGGCCGAGGGTTGGTGTGTTTGGGGGTGGTGGACGAGGGTTGGTGTGTTTGGGGGTGGTGGCCGAGGGTTGGTGTGTTTGGGGGTGGTGGACGAGGGTTGGTGTGTTTGGGGGTGGTGGACGAGGGTTGGTGTGTTTGGGGGTGGTGGATGAGGGTTGGTGTGTTTGGGGGTGTGGTGTACGAGGGATGGTGTGTTTGTGGGTGTGGTGTACGGGGTTTGGTGTGTTTGGGGGTGGTGGCCGAGGCATGGTGTGTTTGTGGGTGTGGTGTACGAGGGATGGTGTGTTTGTGGGTGTGGTGTACGAGGGATGGTGTGTGTGTGGGTGTGGTGTACGAGGGATTGTGTGTGTGTGTGTGGGTGTGGTGTACGAGGGATTGTGTGTCGGTGTGGTGTACGAGGGATTGTTTGTGTGTGGGTTTGGTGTACGAGGGATTGTTTGTGTGTGGGTTTGGTGTACGAGGGATTGTTTGTGTGTGGGTTTGGTGTACGAGGGTTTGTGTCAATCAGATCCACACTGATTAAAATTGAATGTCATGCGAATTGACATTTTGCTTCCAATGGGGTTTTGTGCTTTTGTACAAGCGATTAAATTGATTGCAAACCTGATGTTTGTTGTTGTTGTTTTTTTTTGTACCTCTGCTCACGAAGTTGCCGGTGGCGTTATGTTTTTGAGTTGTCCGCCTGTCCTCGCTGTACATACGTCCGTCCATGCTAATTTTTTTCTGTAAACGCTTATCTGATTGACACAATTTTCACCATCGGTGCGATAACCCATGCAGAATGGTATTATAATAATTATGATGTCATAAGTCGGTTACGTGGTGTGGCTGCCATGTTGGAAAAAAAGGAAAAACTTGGCCTCTGCTTCTATGAAACCATTTCATGGAAAATATGAAACTTGGCACATGTCAAGCATTCCCCATGGGGAAAAAAGTGTTTTTTTTTTAATGATGTCATAGGTGGCTTCGGTATGACGTCATAATTGCACACGTCAAATGCTTTATCTGATCAGCGTAAAAAAAAATTGAGGGTCATCCAGGGCTATATTGTAGGGGGGGGGGGTTGATGACATCGATTATGTGGTTCGGCAGTCATGTTGTTTTCACCATACAAACCTTCAAAAATCTTCTTTTCTGAAATGGCTGAACAGATGAAGGTGAAACTTTACAAGTACGATCGCCTATCCATGAGGAACAAAAAGCTATCCAGCCATGATGTCATAGGTCACATGGTTTGATTGCGATATTGGATTTACCCTCAAATCTATAAAAATAATAATCTTCTCCAGAACTCCAGGGAGACTTCACCCCCGTTCCCCAAGCCTTGCAGATACCAGAGTGTTTATGAATAATTAATAGGTTATATGGTCTGCAGCCATATTGGATTGAATGAAAATCTTTTTTAAAATTCTTTCTCTTGAACTGCTTCATCAATCGACGTGAAATGTCACAGTTATGATGTTGTAGTGATGGGGAATATATTGTCACGGGTCTGGCGATTAGTTTAATCCCCCAACCAAATTATGGTGGACGGGTGGTTAACACCGCCCAGGCCCGGATCGCCGAGAGTTTTTCCTTAGGAGGTGGACACCTGATCCTCAGAGATTAGAGCGTGCATGGGAGGGGCAGGGCGGCACTGGTGGAGTGATTGATGCACAGCACAAGGGGTTTATACTCGAACCGCATGACAAATATACGGACACAGCAACTTAAAATAAATGGGGATTTAATGAAAATATAAATATTTACAAGGGTAATTCAAAATGTAATAATAACATGGAGTACATTGAGATCCACGTCGAGGTGCCTCGACACACACAATTAAATACAGACAAGGGGGAAACGAAATAAAACAAAAGCAAATCCTCCCTTTATTCTGGCAATTAGCTTGGTTCAGAGATGGTCTTATGGAACTTTGGAATCGAGGCGTTTCGTCCTGCATTGGGAGATGCACCTAAAATGGTGCCGAGCCGCTCTCTCACAGCGGGAAATGTATGTGAGGCGGAATTCAACACCAAGGCTCAGAGACCGCCGTGCAGCTTCCTCTTTGATTGCGCTTGCCAATATGCTCTCTGTAGAATGGTGCTGCTTCCTTCGGTGACATACATGAGGCTTTGAGGTCTGTCTCTCACAACCAGCCAAGAGTCAATGGCCAACATCTTGCTCTACGTGAGCCAATTCACTGCACAACATGAGTATCACGCAACTATTTTGTTGTGCCGAGAGGAAAGGAAAGCAAGATCCTCTGTCCCAGCCACATTCCTCTCACAACTACTATTCTGAACCTCACCCTTCTTCCACCTCTGTTGCTGGCACGGAACCTGGGAAGGTGGGTCTTCTGCCTGCTCAGCATGTTTTGATTGCTTGTTGTTATGGTTGTGGTTATAAAAATGCAACTCCTTCATGGCTGGCTTGTAAATACAAAAATGTCAGAATCGGTCACAGGGGCCCATCACATACTGGGGAAAATTATCCTTGATCCTGATCTAATTAACACTGCACCACCTCCCGTGTGTTGACCAGTAACACTTAAGCTCACAGTTTCCCTACTTAATTTACATTGATATGTCTCCTACACATCCACGGACCAAGCAACTCTATACAATCCTAATTTTCTGATGAAATTCCTCAATTTACCCCTACAACTGTAACAATATGTTTTCAATTTTAACCTGATCGTACTCGTGGTCCTGCAGCCAGAATTATTTAATATTGTTACGGTTGTGGAAATTTGCAATACACCAGAAAGGTCCTCAGGTGAGATATATCTATAAGTTCATGTGTAGTTAGCCCACACCCGTTGTTTTGAGGGAATATGTGTGATTCATTCGGGCTGCGACGCTCTAGTTAGCCGTTTTTCTTTATCTATCGTTATTTTGAGCCACCATTGCCACAAACCTCCACGCAAACAACAACCGCCACCAACTACTCCACAACTCTCACCACGCTCACACCACCCCCACAACACTCACCACCATCTTCGTCAATACACCCGCTTACGAACGCCATCCTCCGCGGACCATGCTAAGACGGTTTCCACACCACGGAAACCGTCCGAAAAGGATTGGCAGAACAAAAGCACTTTTGAAGCCTGTGGGGTTTTTTCCCACCATTTTTCCCCACGCTTGGTGTGAAGGGGAGGGTGGGGCAGCTTGCTCCCGATTGGTGTATGCGCGGTGTGACGCGATCAGGGAGGAGGAACGCCCCCTGTTGAGACCTTTCTCGAAACGCCTCGAAGAGGGGTGGAGTGAAGAACGGGGCGGAGCGACAGGGCGGAGCCCCACGCTACAAAGGGGGCGAACGAGGAGAGTTCAGAGCGCGCTTGATCCCTTTGTACATGACGGTTTGGTGAGAGAGAGAGAGGAAGCTCCTGCTCGAGAGTCCGCTGGTGGGACGGAGCGTGCTTGATCCCTTTGTTGATGACTGTGTGGTGAGAGAGAGAGGAAGCTCCTGCTTGAGAGTTCCTGGTCGGAGGGTCAGTCGGAGTTGATGCGGTCCCGAGACCCCGCTGGTGGGACGGAGCATCTGCCATTCCCCTCTCTCGACCCAAGTATCGACAGTTTCTTCCCCCTCCCTCCCCCCCCCGTCCGCACCGAGATAGCGCCGGAAAACCCCGTTCGTTCCCAAAAACCCCGTCTGTGGCGTCGAGCGGCCAACAAGTGCCGGCGCGAAGCACGAGCTCACCGACCACGCCGGAGGAGCTGCAAGCTGAGAGTGCGGGAGAAGGACTCGGTGTGCAAAAAGGGAAGTCACCACTTTTGTTTCTTTGGGTTTTGTGTAAATGTGTGTGTGGCGCCAGTTCGTCAAGTTTAGAACTGCATAAGTGCCTGTGTAATTATTATATTCGGTTGCAACTTTTCTTGCTTTTGTTCTTGCCTCTGTATACGTGCATGATTAATTGTTGCTGACTGCAAATACGTGCTTCCGTGTGTCGCGCATTAAAAGTGCTTGTCCAATTGTTCCCCCGTTTCGCTTCGTCCTTTCCTTTGTTGAATCTCCATCTTGCATCACATCACGTAAGGGATTGATAGTGGGTTTAAAACACCCGGTAACTAATCTGAACCGTCAAGGTCGCCGATAACTCTGCTCGGATATCCCTGTAGCACGGAACGAGCCGCTTAAGCGGTTTGTGTCCGGAGTCGACCTGTGGTGTGGTACAACCCCTCGGTAGGTTACCCGTGCGAGCACTTAGGTATATCGACTTTCGGCGATTCACCCTATTTCGTGCGGGTAGAATGTGGACTGGGTTGTGGTGAGGTTAAACCCCCACCCGTGACTAGCTCCTTGGTGATAGTTCCAAGAGGGTCACGACTGAATTGTCCGTTCCGGTGGGCGACGTGGTCGCCATTCGAGTCAAGCGGCCGGTCGCATGCCGGACGGGCCAGAATTGGTAAAAATATTTTGAATCTGGGTTCAGGGATTTTGCTCAAACTTGGTGCAGGAATGTATAATGTAATCACGTGGGTGGAGGCATATCTGGTGACGTCGAAGAATGCCCTTCTAGTTTTCTCATTTGAACCACTTTCCTTCAATTCGTTAGATGTGCTGTTTATGGGTGGTCATTAATCTGATGTTTTTTTGGTGTCCATGTGTGGGTTTTTTTTTTTGGGGGGGGGGGAGGATGTGGGTGCTTTTTATTTATTTATTTCTTTGTTTTGGGGGTCCATGTGGGTGTTTTGATGCTGTACAGTTTGGGTGGTCCAGCCATGTTTAAGTGCTGAACAGATGTATAGATTTTATTTTGCCAGCGGAACTTTTAATATAAAACTCTGAGTTTGTTTCGACTGTTCCTGATAACTTGTACAGCACATTGTACATGTTCAGGTCAGAGTTACACGGATCGCGTATTAGCTCAGACAATAGTCTTAATCGGTGGCTCCAGCCATTAAATTGGTTTGTCCATCTTAACTGAAAACGCAATCGTTTCAGAAGCAATTTTTATTGTGTGAGAGGAACAAAGGATGAACACATTTTATCATAATCACAGACGGTAACAGTGTTGCTGAATCATTGCTGTTCTTTTCCATTGTAATGTTGCCACACCAAACATGCCGTACCAGCACATGACTCCATGGTACAGGAGTGTCTGTTATCATGTTGTTATTACTAGCTGTGCCTATTATAGTCACCACTTCGGTGATTGGGTTAATCAAAACACAGCATTCTGTACTTCAACAACATATTGCACGTCTATCTCTGAATTTCGATGAGGATGTAAAGAGATGCATGAAAAATTCATTTTTTATAACTGTTGATGTTGATGCTGTGGTCATTGTTTGTGTGCTCATTCCATGTCTGTTGTGCTTTATTATTGCATGCACGTCGTGCAAAATGGAGTGAAGCAATTGGTTCACCTTGTTACTTGCAAAATCGAAGATTTTTTATGTATATTGGTCAGTCGATTGTGTTATTCTGTCTGTTTGTCGCCTTCAGGTCACAATTCTAAACCGATCGTCATGAAATTTTCCCAAGTTGTAGAGGTAGTCTCAACTGAGAAGCCTACAGATCTTGAGGTCCAATTTCTGAAATCGTCATTTTCATCCGATTGACTTGAAATGTGAACAAGATTTGCATCTTGCATCGCTGAATTTGGAAACCAACTATTTTGAAGTCAAAGGTCAACTCAAGGTTAAACTTCTACATTCATCAAATTTCATCTGAAAAATCATCAATTTTCATCCGATTAAGCTGCAATTACAACGTGCATCGTTGAATTTGTAAACCAACTATTTTTGAGGTCAAAGGTCAACCCAAGATCAAACTTCTACAGTCATCAAATGATGAAAAATCATCAATTTTCATCCAATTAAGCTGCAATTACATCGTGCATCGCTGAATTGGGAAACCAACTATTTTTAAGGTCAAAGGTCAACCCAAGATGAAACTTCAATAGTCATCAAATTTCATCTGAAAAATCAATTTTCATCCGATTAAGCCACAATTACAAAGTGCATTGCTGAATTGGGAAACCAACTATTTTTGAGGTCAAAGGTCAACCCAAGATCAAACTTCTACAGTCATCAAATGATGAAAAATCATCAATTTTCATCCGATTAAGCCGCAATTACAATGTGCATCGCTGAATTTGGAAAGCAACTATTTTTGAGGTCAAAGGTCAACCCAAGATCTAACTTTTACAATCAAATTTCAGCTGAAAAATCATCAATTTTCATCCGATTAAGCCGCAATTACATCGTGCATCACTGAATTGGGAAACCAACTATTTTTGAGGTCAAAAGGTCAACCCAAGATCAAACTTCAACAGTCATCAAATTTCATATGAAAAATTAATTTTCATCTGATTAAGCCACAATTACATTGTGCATCGCTGAATTTGTAAAGCAACTATTTTTCAGGTCAAAAAGTCAACTTGAGGTCAAACTTCTAAAATCATCAATTTCAATCTGAAAAATAATCAGTTTTCATCCGAATGACCTGAACTCTGTTCTTGATGAAATGGACCTTTTGATGTTTCCATGGCAACCTTTCGAGAGGGGTGGATTTTGCAAGTATCGTGCTCTGTACGACGGCTCTTTTTTGTTTGTTTGTCAGGAGGATGTTATATATCAAAAGATTGTTGATGGATTTGGACGAAATTTGTTTCTACAGGTTGGGTGTGTGATGAGGACAAAAATGATTCGATTTTGGTGAACGTCCAAATCTGATAATTTTTTAATTGATCCTTCACCATTGAGATGTAGGATGAAAAACGATATACCGTGCAGCACGATATCTTAAAAAGTTGTGGACAAGTTATGACAAAACTTTGGTGGATGAGTGGGTGGGTGGCAAAAACAAGCCAAATTGATTTTGTTTGAGGTCTTGATTCAGATCCGGCCTATCGGTGGGATACAAAATGTAAACTGTTCAGCCTGACTGAGGTATGTGCTCTACCAAGTGCTGTTCTCGTTTCGCTTGAACGTTATATGTTGAATACTGTAGAACATGAATCAGAATCCGAACCTGCAGCTTAGCAGTACTTTGGCTCTGAATTTGGTAAATTGTACGGAATCTTGTCCCAATCACGCCTGTGACAGTCAGGTCAATGTTTCAGTCTGTCTGTTGAGCAGTGAAACAAAATTGACAAGAATGGCACTCGGTGGAGTGCATGTCTCCACTAGGCTGAACAGTTTACGTTTCTTCCTGGATAAGGTGGATCCTGAAATAAACTCTCAGGAAAGAAAAACTGGGAATTTGTAGGGAGGGGGAAGTGGTTTAATGAGGGTAGAAAAGATCATGGTTTTGGAAGGGGGGTGATCTGAGATATCACTGAACAGCATGAAGACTTGGAGGTAAGAATGGGATTGAAGAGAATGTGAAAGTTTGTTTCACAGGTGGGGGGAAAAAAGGAACAAATTGGTGGAGGAGAGCAAAGATTCTGGATTTTGGGAATTTCACCAAAAGGGGATCATGGTGGACCACGTGCACACTGCAGAAATATGGGAGGGGGTGCATGGAGAGGGCAGAGTGTGCAACACTAGGAAGAAGTTGGAAGAAGACAGAGACCACCGATCTGTTTGCAATGGCAAGGTGATGGACCCGTCGACTCGGCTTCATCGTGGGAGATTCAAATGATCTTGAAGGTCTTGGTTTTCATGGTGTCAAGCTGAGCAAGGTGTGATGTTGGGGCATCAGCGGAGAGGGGACAGCAGCACTCCAAGCTGTGTATGAAGGCTGTTTTGCTGGATCAGAATTCAGGTGTGCAAGGAAGGACTTTGCATGATGGAGGATATCCAGTTTGGAGGCTAATTTACAAGTGTGGTTTGCACAAGAAGGATAATGTCTAACGGTGAGTCCCAAGAGTTTGAATGACTGAACTTCTTTGAGGGAATTGTGAATAAAGTAGAAGTGAGGGTTTACTTACTGTCTGGTCCTTTTGGTGAGAGAGTGAGTGAATGAGTGTGTGGGAGTTGTCCAGATTGAATGACATATTCCAAGTATTTGACTATCTTAAGGTTTTGTCAAAGTCTGAAGAGAGGTAAGTGACTGCAGCCTGTTTGCAGGATGAGTGATGTCATGGCAGAAGGTGGAGCCATTAGCAAAGAGATAAAGAAGATTTTCTAGAGTCAGAGATCGTTGATGAATATTAGGAATACAATTGGGTCGAGAATACTGCTTTGCGGCACTCGAGCCTTGACAGGGAGGAGATGAATGGATTCTGTTGAGAGTGGAGTAAGGCAGTCAGCCAAGAGTGGAGTTGGCCTTGGATGCCGTAGGAAGAGAGTTTGGCGAGTGAGGCAGGATGTCGAACTGCATCAAAAGCATGAGATATGTCCAGAGAGATGACGCAGATTTCATGTTCGACATTGAGGGCTTGCATCCATTGTTAGGGGAGTTGAAGGAGCATGTCCATTGTAGATTGACCAGGACTCAATCCAAATTGATCATCTGTGATCAGGTCATTGGAGAAAAGGAATGATTTCAAGTCAACTGATGATGGATTACATGAACTTGCTGATGATTGGAAGTAAGCGGTTCTGTGTTTGGGTCACTTCTGGTTCTGGGTTTGGAGCGTCGGCAGGTCTCCTTCAGGGCTCTCTGCTAACGATCTCAAAGTTAAGTTTCCGGTCATTATCTGTCCTGTTTTGACTGTTTATTTTCTCACCTTCATGTTACTGTGTGTTCCTGGTTCGGTTTTGTTTTAAAAATTGTGTTATTTTACGAGATTTCGTCGACCTTGTCTTATCGGGTGCTTGAGGCCTATCCTTTGTTCCCCTTGGTGTACGATTGTGTTTATTTGTTTTTTCTTCCCATTACCTTCAATTTCTAACTTCCCCACTCTCCTAATGTCCTTCATCCCTCCCAACTAATCACTCTATTTCTTGTCTTAAAAAACAAACAAACAAAACAAGCATGAATGAGCCAAGATCCTCATCCTCTAATGATGAGGTCATTGTGATGTATCAGGTTTGTGATAAATTATCTGTGATAATGGCCGGTTTGATTCCCGCAAACAAAATTCAAACAGCTTTCCGAGTTTCGGAGATAATTTTTTAGGCGATTTTTCATTAGCAGGGATATTTTGATGTCATAACTTTTTTGTAGGAGGAATTTTCAAAATTGGAGATGGTTACTGTCTGTGCAGGGTATTTTTACATATATATGACAAGTTTTAGGAAGTTTTGATGAAAACTGTAGGCTGTGAAACAAATGAAACAAAAAATATCAAAATAGGAATGTCATAAAAATTGATATGATGTCATAGTGATGTATCATGTGTGGTAATTCATCTCTGCTAATGCCCTGTTCGATTCCTGCAAACAGAATTCAAAAAGCTTGTCTCGTTTTGGAGATAATTTTTTAAGGCGATTTCCATTAACAGTGGAGATATTTTGACGTCAACTTTTTTTCTCGGAGGAATTTTCGAAATCGGAGATTGTTACTGTCTGTGCAGGGTATTTTTACCTATATACGCCAAGTTTCAATGAAAACTGTTGGGTGTGAAACAAAAAAGTCCACAAGAACAACAACATGAGTAAGACAGGATCCTCCTTGGGGATCTAAAAACCTACCTTTCTCCTTGCACACTCATGTCTTGATTCATCTTCTTCCTGTGGCACACCATCTTTGTTCGACTGAACTGAACCTTTCGCCATTACCTTGATTTCTTCTGATCTACAACCTTCCATTACTGAATCTTACCTGTTCTTCAAAAATACATCAAAAACTAATAATCTTGTTTTACCTGTAATCATAACCATGTGATCTGTTTACACCTCCTGCATTTATCGATCCAAATTCAACATTCATGTCACAATTTTTTTGACACTTCCATGATTTAATTTGTTGAAAACTCTCAAATAATAATAAAAACGATCTCTTATAATGCTTCATCTTCCTCTTTGATACATGTGGTACTCTTTACTGTATCCTAATGCACAATTCTTCTACTATTTAAACAGACTGGTCTCAATTTGATGTCTTTCATACCTTGCCTAAAAAATCCAACTGTTATAACGTTTCTTCTCCATTCTCTGAATTTGCCATTATTGCATCCATCAAGAAATTTGTTTAATTGCATCTCTGACCTAAAATTAAAAAAACCCCAGTTTGCTATCAATGTTTGCTTTCCATCAACCATTCTTTTTTTCCAATTTCAGTGTCAACTCCCCCTCACTCTCAAAGCAACCATCACACTCTTCTCCATCCAAGCATCCCTCACATCTCTCAAACTCCCCATCACTCATCCTTCTCAAAGTTGCCCCCCCTCCCATCAACAAAGCTGCCTCTTACTGCCCTCTCACCTCACTTCACTCCACTTCCTCAAATCCTCAACTGCCTTCTTCCCCCTCTCTTGTCCCTCCTCTCCCCCAGCACACAGCCTTTTCTCCTCATCTGGCCCCCTCCCCAAGCTATTCTGCAATCCCCCACTCTTTCAAGAACCCTTCTTACCTCTCCCTGTTATCCCTTGTCCTACCCTCCCCCCTTCATCCCCTGCACCCAAAGCCTCCTTCCTCTTCATTAACAGTGTGAACTCAAATATCTGGAGCCTTTGAGATCTTTCCATCCAGGTTGCCACTGACTAACATGACATAATCTGCCAAATTGAAACTTTCCTCCCCAAGATGTGTCTGACTCCCAAGTATCTCTGGTTACTCCCTCCTCCAGTCTGACAGACTTGAGCCTTGTCCTGGTGAAGGAGTTGCTGTCTTCATCAAAGAATCTATTCTCACTCTTCATGCACTGCTCTCAGAGGAGGAGGAGGACCCCTCCTGCTGTTTTTTGTTGCATTCTTGCTCTTCAATGAGACTGGATGTTTACAAAAAGGCATTATTTCAACTTCACAAGTCTTGGCACTCATTTAAATGGTCAAAAGGAACAGACCTGCCCACCTTGGATGCAGAGATCAACATTTGAGCAGATTTCATGTGCTTGAGGAACATGTCAAGTTTATTTAAAATATTGTATATGGATGTGCCAGTGTTGCTGCCTCTGCAGAAACCATACTGGTAACTTTATTTCTTTGTTCAATCACATTGGCTAAAAGTGATGAATTGACAGTAGGATTATAAAGTGTACACAGTGCTAAGAAAAATACTGCTCTCAGCTAAAACCTCTGATTCCATATAAAAATACAGCCACTGCCCAAAGCAAGTGGCAGCATGAAAAATCTGAGAACATGATTTACTCCAGATTATTTCAGCTTCACAAAAACAGTACCATCAGTGTCTGGCTCAAGGACCAAAAAAAAAAGGAAAAAAAAAGTATGTGGAAGCTAACCACTTGACTTGTTCAGGCTGCTAATTGAGTTTGAGTTCAAACAAAGCAAACCTATCAGCATTGTGGAGGTTTCATGAGCAGGTTCCTCCAGGGATCCTAAAACCAAAGGCACCATTGTACACTTTTTCCAGCATAGACCACAAATGGAACATTGTGAATGATTAAATATACATAAACTGCCATGGCAGACAAGGTAAGGGACTCATGTACAAATCCAAGACAGGCAGCTGTTTTTTGTTCCAGCAATCTGTCCACAGAGCTGCCATTGCAAACTTTGCTGAAAACTTCCAGTGTCAGAATACAGTTGGTGATGGAGGATTCCATCTAGCTGCTAACCCATCCCTGTGAAATGTGCTGTGCTCTTTGCAAAGGGAGAGTGATGGCCGAATGTGTCTATCACCAGGACGAGGCTCTCGGTGCAGCAGAAATCCTTGACGTGATGTGATTTTGTGAGCAAAAGTAAAATGTCTTACTGCCATTAGTTTCCAACACCAAAGTCTGGTTACTCGTTAAAAAGCAGTCGAGCTTGACGGGTGCCAAAAGCAAAGGACACGACCCAAAGTCAAAACCCTGTACAACGGCAATGGTGAGCACAGCCAGACGTCGAACTTGCACTCTGTTGCGTTGAAGTGAGCAGTATGAAGAGTGCAAACTTTGCCTGTTACTGTGCTCACTCAATGCAAATCATTCAACAAGTCACAACAAGAACACCACCACATTGTGAAAACAAACTGAAGCTCACCACAGCTCTGCTGGTATCTCCAGGAGAGTCAGTTTAGAGGAAGCTGTAAAAAGAAGCAAGAGATTTGGGAAAAGTGAAAAAAATACAAATTATAGAGCCTGATGAGGAGAGGTTCTGACAGTTTGTGTGATAGTCTTAAATGGAGGAGGAAACCCAGTGAAAATGAAAGACGAAGATTGGATACAATGATCGGGGAAGTCTCCGGCGTTTTCTGGCTATTATACCCGACGCTACAACATGGAAATGTATTCTGGTTTGGAAAGAAAGATCGGAGTTGAAAGTGATGAAAATAAACAGAGATGGTGCAAAGCTGGTGACGAGCGGTACTTGGCATTCCATGATGTCGATGTGTCAGTAGAGCCGAGCTCCACGGATGGGTTGATGTCGGCACGGCACCAGCAAAACAGTGAGCACATGTCAAACGGGCATTACAGGTCCAAATTCACAGCAGTTGTAAGAAAGTCCTGTGATTCCTCTGTTGTGATCAAGGATGAAAAAAAAAAAAAAAAAACCATGAAATTAATATTTTAAAAAAAGAATTTAAAAAACAGGAGAAAACAAAACAGCATGTAATTTCAAAGAGGGAGGTAACCTCTCCAGGAGGCCAAACATGGGGTAGCCCCTCCAAAATTTATCAAAAATGGCCAGAGCCAATAAAGTCAAATTCTTGATGAAATGAATACAAAGGCAGGTGCTGTGTGGTTCAAGTCTCATCATGTCACAATGGGAAGTTCAGTCAGTGGTAAGAAAACAGGCTGAAGATGGACAAAAAGGAAAGAAGGGAAAACCACAAGAGCTGAAGTAACCTCGTGGAAGGGATGATCGTCCTCCATGTGACATTATTCAGGAATGTCGAAACTATTCAAATTCAAACCCGACATCATGACTGTTTTGTCCTGGAATACAACCTCATCCTGAATGGCTCAGCACTGGTTGGGAGGAGGAATAAAGTAACAAGTGAAATTCAAGAGAGTTAATGAATGCAAGGGAAAAGCCTTGTTGAGAGGAATGGTCCATTAAAGGGTGATAACCGTCCCGTCTTCTTCCATGCTGTGTCGCTGGTGTCCGCCGTACGTCGTGGCGTTAGCGGTGGCCTCGGCTCTCTGCTGCTCAGATTCTGATCTTGTTGAGCCATTTAGGGCTTGCTCAGAACTCCAGAGGCCTTGATCGCTGGCAGAATGAAGCCAGGCCTCTCCGTTAGGTCTTGCCCTCTCAGAATCCTCAGCGGTGATGCGTTCGGCAAGACTCCCTGCTCCACCCTCGATTATAACATCATCATCACTTTCTGCTTCACTGTCTCCATCTGTAAAGTTTCCAATGACGTATGAACCAGGTTCTGGGGGGCCTGGAAGGAGGAGACCGTTCGTAGACTGAGTCGTCATCGTTGTCGTAGTCGTGACAGCGGCTGCAGCAGTCGTGAGTGTGCCACTGCCACCTCCCACCCGCTGATTCACTGGTCGCACGGTAATGATGAGATTCCTACTGTTGGCGACCATCATGTCCGTGACCTGATCCAGGGTCTTTCCGGCAACCTCAATCCCGTTCACCTCCAAGACCTCATCGTTGACGGCAATCAGTCCCGTACTTTCAGCTAAGCCACCAGGCACGAGCCGAGATATGAAAACGGCAGGAGCCTTTTCAATTCCACGCGGTGTCACACGTAGGCTCGTGCCATCACGGATGTAAAAACCCAGCGGACGATCCGACCCCTGCTTGTAAAGCTTGACTCGGCGGACTGTTTCTGGCAGGATGTCCACATCAATGATGGAGGAAACAGGACGAAAGTCTTGAGGTAGGGAGATGTCTCGGGTGGGACGAGGCCGCTCATGGGTCTTCAGAAGACCAGGAAAGCCTGTGAGGCCCTTGCGTTTCCGCAGAGTGCTGTTGGTGCCAAAGGCGTTGTAATCAGCATCCTCTAGAATGGGTCAGGTACATTCGGAGAAAGAGAGAGAGAGGGGGTGGGCAGAAGAAGAAAACAAGATAAATGAATGATCAGGCATTATTATCACAGACCATCACTTGTCTGTTCTGTGGCACAGTGAGCGATATAACTCATTTTTTAAATTAATACAAACTTGATGACTACTGAAGGCATTGAGGTAGGGACTGAATACACTGAAAACAACAAATGACATTTCTTATGGACATTTTGGATCTTTAGAAATTTTATATAAGTTCAGACACCAAGGGCAAGTATGGTGCTGAAAATACATAATTACACTTAACCTTTCATTACGAGTTATTAATGTAAAACATCAGATGATAGGCCTTATAATCTCATACGTGTAAATTTCAATCACGACGATGTGAAAGTAATCAAGTGGTTCGTTTCCCTCCGCTGTCATTTTAAAATGAACACTGTGTACAAAGAGATCTGCAGTGACAGAAGAAGAAGACGACGAAGAGCAAAATGAACAAAACCACTCAGACAATTTTGTGACCCAGAGATAACTGCACAAGTAAAGTTTATTAATAACTACTTTACTTGATGACGTTCCCTAACCAAGGTAATTAATTTCCACCTCGTGTCAGGCGAAGAGATGCAATAGCGGAGACAGGTGGAGAGAGTTACAAGTTGTTGTCGTCCAATGGGGAGAAAGAGAAGGAGGAGAGAGGGAGAGAGTCTTCACACTTGTACAACCCAACACATTATCAATGTCACTGTTCACATTAAATAACAGATTTATCAGTCAATAGAAAGATGAACTGGATTTGAGAAAGCCCCAAACCAATGTCTGAATTCACGTTTTCCTCCAAAGGTTGTGTACCCAACCCGTCTCTCTCTTTCCCTACCTTACTCCCCCCCACCTCCCACTGCCTCCTATAGGGTTTCACCTTATTCTGAACATGGTTCCCCATCCCAAGTTCAGATAAACAGCAGATACATCCCCCATTGCATATCTGGAAAGGATCAGATGCTGGTCCAACACATGGAACGTGTCATTCAATCCAAGTAAATTTCACATTCTCACCTTGCTTCTACATTAGGATCGTTCAGTAACCCAAGCGCAACCTATCTACTCCTTGATCACACTAGATAAGGTTCAGTATCCTCAAACTTCTGGACTTCATAATCAGCTACAGCCCATCCTGGGCAGACCATGATTTATCAAAGCTGGCCTCAAAAGCTAACCACAGACTGGGTAGCCACAGTCTTGCCAAGTCAATCCTCACCAAATCAAGTTCTCATTGCCCACAAGACCTTTATCTTCAGCTCAACAGAATGCTACTCCACTCCACCCTATGGCTGGTATCCCTGTTTCAACCTCTCTGTCTTGGATGAGGTGGAAGCAAGCCAAAGCTTTTGATCTCCACAAAGTTGCAGAGAGAGGTGCAGGGCCTGTGTGTGTGTGTGTGTGTCTGTCATATACACACACGCACAGCAATCCCCTGATACCCATTGGACATAGTCCACACCAAAGCCTCACCTACAACACAGGCCTCAGCCTAGTAACTCTGTCAAACAAAGATTACATGGTCAACATCAGTTCAACGTCAAACGGAGCCGCCGATCTGGATTTTGGGCTTATGTGCCCTCATCAGGACAGCATACCAATAAATATCTAACCAATGATGACCACATTCGTCGTTTATATGTCAGACGCACCTCCTGACTGTTATGGTGAGCATCGCTGTGGATTATGTCTCATACGGTAAAACCTCATCATCCACACAGTGAGACATAATTCGCGGCGATAATCACCATAACAGTCAGGAGGTGCATCCGAGATGTATGTATGTATGTATGTATGTATGTAAAATCTTATCTTTCTCCCAACTGCCAATTCATCCTTCTGCCCCTCCCTAATCCCCTTAGGATATAAGCATTCTCCTGGTGAGCCACTTGTTACCTTTACAAATTTCACACTTACTTTTCACCTCCGCTCCATTCTCTCTTCTCACATCTGTGAAATTGACTTCTGGAGTCAATGCAATCCCACGATCCTTTCCTTGGCTTCAAACAGCAGTTTTCCACCATCCCATGCAGTTTTCCAACCCAACCCTTGATCCGTTTTGTCCACATCAACCTTCCCCACACAAATCGCTCTTACACGTTAATACGTCGTTATCACGGTCACTATCTCTCTCCTCTCCCCCCCCTTCCTTCCTGTTTGTTCATACACCTGCCTGTTCTTGTCTATTTCCCCAGTGTGCTACCCTTGTAACCTTTGCTACCTTGCTTTTCGACAAGCCTAGATTTTGGATGCAGAAATGGACGGATGTGAAGTGAACATAGCGTCACAGCATCATGAGGGAAGCGTTCAGACAAAGCAACAAACCAAGCCAGCCCGAGTACACGCAACATCCACTTCTTCCAAGTACACAGGCCATTCATTATTTCATTGTTCCATTCGTGCAGCCACTCACTGCTAATATAGATTAGTCAGTCGGACTGGTTTTTCAAGAATGGGTGTGCCCACTGCTCAAAGGGTACTGCGCATCATGCGACAGCTTGGAGCTTCACTTGAGAAACATGGTCGCAGCTCCAGAACACCGTATGACCAACTTGTCAGATAAGAATGAATATTTTGATTTCTTGCACTTTTTAGGGAGTATTGGGATGACATGTTAACACATGTTAGACGAACGGTCGTTGTGATTCGCTCATTGTAACACAGAAAAGCTCCCTTTTCAGCGAGCTGCGAGTCCGAACAACAGCAGCTGAATACTAATTAACGGTGACTACAACAGCCCGGGCTTGAAAGCAAAGGCACAACCATGGCAATTTGAGGACGTGGGCCACTGAACATACCAGCGCTTTCCTTAAGAAAGCATGGACATTCGACAAAGGATACTTCAGGCACCAAGTAAGACTACTAACAAAGTGGAAGACAAAAATAATATCATGCAGGCTCGTCAAACAGCTCAAAAGGTAACACAAGACGAGTCTTTAGTATGACAATTATGTTTTATAATGAAAAGAGGAAAGGAGATGGCAAAGCCTCTGGTCAAATAGTTCCAGTACAGAGATAACACTGGCATGTGCAACACTC
>NC_140967.1:102985138-103237638 GCF_056783735.1 Eptatretus burgeri | reverse complement strand
ATGTTTGTGGGGTAGATGGAGGAATCCTACAGTGAAGATAGGATTGTTTTGCATAGCATGGTCTGTGGACAAGTAAGAGATATCTCAATGTAAATTAAGTGGGGAAAACTGTAAGCTTAAGATTGTTTACGTGTCACCACATGGGGGTGGTGCTGTGTTAACGAGGTAGGGTTAAAGGCTAGTTTCCCGCAGTATGTGATTGCCCCCATGACCTTCTCTTACGTTTTAGCATTTACAGGGCCGGTGATAAAAAGACCACGTTTTTACAACAACAACAACAACAACAACGGCCGATCCGGCTGCCAACGGAGTCTAAACATAATCGGCAGGCTAAACCCTGCCCCCAAAAAAGGTAAACGGCATGCCACACCCCCGAGGTTCATGATAAGTCAGTGTGACATAGAAGGTGCAAGAGGGCGGATGGAAGAAAAGCGTGAGGCTCTGGTCTCTCTCGGCACAACAAAATAGCAGCGCGATTCTCGTTGATCGTGCTGATGTGAATTTGCTCGTGTGTTGGAGCAAGATGCCATCGACTGTTCGGTTGGGTCGTGAAGTTTGTGCCTTTTTGAGGTAAGAAGAAAAGCACATCTCTTGGCCTTGTCTCGGAGCCTCAGCAATCGCCTTGTTGTATGATCAAAGAGAAAGGTGGTGCCATTTGGTGCATGTGGACCTGGAACTTAGAGAGAAGGGTGTGGCAATCTCGATTGTGAGAAGAAACTGTACGGCGGTTCGAGGGCCCTGGCGTTGAATACCATCTGTGTGAATTACCTCACATACATGACCGCGAGGAGCGACTTGGCGCCATTTTGCTGTGCGTTTCTCGCTCAGTGGCTTTAAGGCTCGATAACTCTGAGGCTTCTAAAGGTCATTTCTGGACACACAGCTAAGTGTCGGCATAAAAGGAGGATTTTCTTTTATTTTTTATCTTTCCCCCTGTCTGTGTTTATGACCGAGTCGAGACGTCTCAAAGTAGGAATTAGTTTCCCTCATTATTTATTACCTCACACTTTGATATGTTTTCATTATCACTCGTTGAGTCATTTTCTTTATAATTCGTCGATTTATTTTTTATTAAACCATTATTTGTTGAATTTCCTTGCGTGCATTTGTTCGTTGTGGGTTCGAGGATAAACCCGTGTGCTTCCGTCTTGTAAACGCCCTCGTTGCTCCCCATCCCGCGCGCCCTATAATCTCCAAGGATCTCGGCTGATTGAGCGCCCCACCATGACAATCCGAGTCAGGAGTGGGATATAACCCAACCCCCCCTGGACACAACAATATGATCGACTAGCCATGGGGAATACAGTTTGAATTTTTTTTTCTTATTCACCTTCATTGACGCAATTTATATATAATGTGGTCATTGAATATCCTAATAATATATCAATAATCATTAAAGTTACGGAAAATGGCAATACATGTGACCATAATAGGGATGGATGATACGGGTATGTGGCTCATAACAGCAGTGTGCTATAATGGTAGCGTGTTCAGTTAACGATGGTATTTTTGTTCAGAATGAGCATGCAGGCGAGACTATGCGCTCTCCGAGTGCCGGTCTCGTTCAGCATGCGATGTATATGTACAAGCCCTTCAATTAAAGAAAAACGGATATCTGAAGTTTGTACATTTAATGATCGGAATGTACGCTTTATCATTTCAATGCACCAAAGTATAAAAACTTGAAATAGAAATGTGTGCAAATGCTCTAAAATCGATTTTGTTGCTCTGTTTTGCCTCATTACGGCTTCACGTCTAATTTCGAATCGATTTTCACTTTTAATTTTGGGGTTGGTCTGTATGGCTTTTCCCAAGTTCAAATCCCATATGCTTCAGTGGTGAGAAAATGTTTGTGAACCCTTTAGAATTTTCTGTATTTTTGCATAAATTTGACCGAAAATGTGATCAGAACTTCATCTAAGTCCTAATAATAAACGGACAACTCGGTTCAAGAAATAGTACACAAAAAAAAAATCTACTTTTTCATTTATTTATTGAGCAAAATGATCCAACATTCAATTTCTTTGTCGGAAAAAATACGTGAACTTCGAGATTAATCAGTTCAATTAACGAGCTAATTACAGTCATGTGTTTCAATCAATACGATGGCAATCGGGAGGGAGTTTCGGTGGCCCTGCCCAATATGAAAAACATCAACTTTGTTCGTCACCAGAAGAGTCTGGTCTTCACGACACAGCTTTGTGGAGGCGTGTCATTCCCCGATCAAAAGGGATTGCTGAGGATCTCAAAAAAAAAAAAAAAAAAAAAAAAAAGTTGTTGATGCTCATCCGTCTGGAAAGGGTTAAAAAAATCATTTCTAAAGATGCTGGGCTCCACCAATCCACTGTCAGGCAGAGAGTTTACAGATGGAGAAAATTCAACATCGTTGTTACTCTTCCTCCGAGCGATCGTCCAATGAAAATCACTCCAAGAGCAAGGTGTACAATAATCCAGGAGGTCACAAAGAACCCCGGGGTAATGTCTAAGGATCTGCAGGCCTCTCTTGCATTGGCTGTCAGTGTTCAGGAGTCCACCATCAGGAAAACAATGAATAACAATGGTGTCCATGGGAAGATAGCAAGGAGGAAACCACTGCTCTCCAAGAAGAGCATTGCCACCCTTCTCAAGTTTGCCAAAGACCACCTGGATGATCCAGAAGGTTATTGGAAGAATGTTCTTTGGACAGATGAGTCAAAAGTGGAACTTTTTGGCTTAAATGAGAAACGTTATGTTTGGTGAAAACCAAACGCTGCATTCCAACATAAGAACCTCATCCCAACCATGAAGTATGGTGGGGGGAGTATCATGGTTTGGGGCTGCTTTGCTACCTCAGGACCCAGACGGCTTGCCATCAATGATGGAACCATGAATTCTGGATTGTACCAGTAAATTCTACAGGAGAAAGTCAGGGTATCCGTCCATGAGCTGAAGATTAACAGAAAGTGGGTCATGCAGCAAGACAACGATCCAAAACACACGTAAATCCACAACAGAATTGCTGAAGCAGAAGAGATTTTGCATTTTGGAATGGCAAAGTCAAAATCCAGACTTTAACCCAATTCAAATGTTGTGGTAGAACCTGAAACGAGCAATTCATGTAATATCTCCGAGTTGAAGTAGTTGTGTGAGGAGGAATGGGCCAAACTTCCTCCAAGTGGATGTGCAGGACTGATCAAGAGTTACAGGAAACGTTTGGTCGAAGTGATTGCTGCTCAAGGAGGTGTCACCAGTTCCTGAACGTAAAGGTTCACGTACTTTTTTCCGACAAAGAAATTGAATGTGGGATCATTTTGCTCAATAAATAAATGAAAAAGTAGATTGTGTGTGTGTGTGTGTGTGTGTGTGTGTGTGTGTGTGTGTGTGTGTGTGTGTGTGTGTGTGTGTGTGTGTGTGTGTGTGTGTGTGTGTGTGTGTGTGTGTGTGTGTGTGTGTGTGTGTGTGTGTGTGTGTTAGTTGTTCAGGTATCATAAATCTTAATAGTGGTTCTGAAGTACCATACCCTTTACGAATTTGAAATTTGTTCCTGGTGCCGGCGATAGCTTGCCTTCTCTTTGCGAAAGGTACCGTGGACTGACTCGTTTATAGACAGGACACCCGGCTTAACGGCCGTGCTGGGGACACAATGCCCGGCTTGCGAAGTACAAATTACTAATTGTTGGGTCAGAAATCGAACCCAGACCTGACAGCTCAACGGTAACTTTACAACTTCTGTACCGTCATGTCAAGACTGTACGAAGCCAGGAATCATTTCATGATGCAACACACTCACCACTTCAAAATGGATCCTTTATGTGAAGTGAAAATAAAACTGATTAAAGCTCCAAAAGGCTGTCTCTAACTTTTACGACACGCTAACCCCTTAAGCTTGACGTTGTTGAACACACCCTCACCCTCACCCTCACCTTCCCCTGCACAAAGTTATTACTTCTCGATATTTTAATGGTATTTGACCACTGAACTCATTAAAAACCCAGACAAGAGTAAAATAAATCAAATCGGGAATTGTTTTTTCTGCAATTTGTAATTTTACAAACGAGTTCAGTCCTGTGGTTTCACATCGTTCGGTGGTGTCATGTTATATATTATTTATTTATCTGTTGCTTGCGGTGTCACCGTGAAGATTTTCTTTTTCAAATCTGGACAACTCATGGACCCTCTCTGTATTGTGTTTTAGGGACGAGTGATATTGGTGAGGTTGTTGTGGCGGTGTAATATGGTGGTGCGGTCATAGTGGAATTGTAATGATGATGTAATATGGTGGTGAGGTTGTAGTGATGTAATATGGTGGTGAGATTGTAGTGATGACGTAATATGGTGGTGTGGTTTTGGTGGCGGTGTAATATTGTGGTGTGGTTTTAGTGGTGGTGTATTATGGTGCGGTCGCAGTGGCGGTGTAATATGGTGGTGAGTTTGTAGTGATGATGTAATATGGTGGTGGGGTTTTATTGATTATGTAATATGGTGCTGAGGTCGTAGTGATGATGTAATATGGTGGTGTGGTTGTGATGATGTAATATGGTGGTGTGGTTGTAGTGATATAATATGGTGGTGAGGTTGTAGTGGTGATGACGTGATGATGTAATATGGTGGTGTGGTCGTAGTGATGGTGTAATATAGTGGTGAGGTTGTAGTGATGTAATATGGTGGTAAGGTTGTAGTGATGTAATATGGTGGTGAGGTCGTAGTGATGATGTAATATGGTGGTGTGGTTGTGATGATGTAATATGGTGGTGTGGTTGTAGTGATATAATATGGTGGTGAGTTTGTAGTGATGATGTAATATGGTGGTGGGGTTTTAGTGATAATGTAATATGGTGCTGAGGTCGTAGTGATGATGTAATATGGTGGTGTGGTTGTGATGATGTAATATGGTGGTGTGGTTGTAGTGATATAATATGGTGGTGAGGTTGTAGTGGTGATGTCGTGATGATGTAATATGGTGGTGTGGTCGTAGTGATGGTGTAATATAGTGGTGAGGTTGTAGTGATGTAATATGGTGGTGAGGTTGTAGTGATGTAATATGGTGGTGAGGTTGTAGTGAAACAAGTGCTGCTGTTGCTGCATTGAAGAGGAAATTGAAAGCCTAAGTCAGGTTAGTGAACACTGTGTACTTGAACTCACTTATTGATTGTATAATACAATACAAATGCTGATTTTCGAACCTATATGCCATACGTACATGTACATTATTGCTCATATCTCAGAAACTATTGGAGTGCCCATCACAGAATTTATGTGGAAGCTTCTTGACATCATAAGGTACCTCTGGGATAAATTTGAAGGATACATTTTTTGGGGATTCACGATTGAAGTTTATATTTTGTGATAACTTTTTTGTGGTTGGAGGTAGGAAAATGTTGCCCAGACAAATCCATAGGGCATGAAAATACCTTTAAAATGACACCAAAACCAGCTCTCTAGGTGTTATACGTTTAGAGATATGACCATTTGAATTCGCGACGTCGTGCTAATTAGTCCAAAGTTCGTTAGTCTGTATCTCACTAATTAAGAGGCTGTTAGCAAAAATATTTGAGTTCTTGCCGTTTTCATGGGTCCCAATTGGTTCCCAAAGTTTTACAAAAATCTGAGAGATGACGGCAGATTCTTTGATGATTTGACATGGAATGACCCGAGTGATGATGTAATATGGTGGTGAGGTTGTGATGGTGTATTATGGTGGTGAGGTTGTAGTGATGTATTATGGTGGTGAGGTTGTAGTGATGTATTATGGTGGTGAGGTTGTAGTGATGTAATATGGTGGTGAGGTTGTAGTGATGGTGTATTATGTTTGTGAGGTTGTAATGATGGTGTATTATGGTGGTGAGGTTGTAGTGATGTAATATGGTGGTGAGGTTGTAGTGATGTAATATGGTGGTGAGGTTGTAGTGATGTAATATGGTGGTGAGGTTGTAGTGGTGATGTAATATGGTGGTGAGGTTATAGTGATGTAAGATGGTGGTGAGGTTGTAGTGATGATGTAATATGGTGGTGTGGTTTTAGTGGCAGTGTAATATTGTGGTGTGGTTTTAGTGGTGAATTATGGTGGTGTGGTTTCAGTGGCAGTGTAATATGGTGGTGAGGTTGTAGTGATGATGTAATATGGTGGTGGGGTTTTAGTGATGTAATATGGTGGTGAGGTTGTAGTGATGGTGTATTATGGTGGTGAGGTTGTAGTAATGCTGTATTATGGTGGTGAGGTTGTAGTGGTGGTGTATTATGACGGTGAGGTTATCGTGATGTAATATGGTGGTGAGGTTGTAGTGATGTAATATGGTGGTGAGGTTGAAGTGATGATGTAATATGGTGATTAGGTTATAGTGATGCAAGATGGTGGTGAGGTTGTAGTGATGATGTAATATGGTGGTGTGGTTTTAGTGGCGGTGTAATATTGTGGTGCGGTTTTAGTGGTGAATTATGGTGGTGTGGTTTCAGTGGCAGTGTAATATGGAGGTGAGGTTGTAGAGATGAAGTAATATGGTGGGGGAGCATTAGTGATGAAATAAGGTGTTGAGGTTGTAGTGATGATGTAATATGGAGGTGAGGTTGTAGTGATGATGTAATATGGTGGTGTGGTTGTCGTGATGTAATATGGTGCTGAGGTTGTAGTGATTATGTAATATGGTGGTGTGATCATAGTGCTGTAATATGCTGGTGAGGATGTAGTGATTATGTAATATGGTGGTGTGATCATAGTGATGTAAGATGGTGGTGAGGTTGTAGTGATGTAATATGGTGGTGTGGTTGTAGTGATGTAATATGGTGGTGTGGTTGTAGTGATGATGCAATATCGTGGTGAGCTTGTTGTGATGATATAATATGGCGGTGAGGTTGTTGTGATGATATAATATGGTGGTGAGGTTGCAGTGATGATGTAATATGGTGGTGAGGTTGTAGTGATGTAATATGGTGGTGAGGTTGTAGTGATGTAATATGGTGGTGAGGTTGTAGTGAAACAAGTGCTGCTGTTGCTGCATTGAAGAGGAAATTGAAAGCCTAAGTCAGGTTAGTGAACACTGTGTACTTGAACTCACTTATTGATTGTATAATACAATACAAATGCTGATTTTCGAACCTATATGCCATACGTACATGTACATTATTGCTCATATCTCAGAAACTATTGGAGTGCCCATCACAGAATTTATGTGGAAGCTTCTTGACATCATAAGGTACCTCTGGGATAAATTTGAAGGATACATTTTTTGGGGATTCACGATTGAAGTTTATATTTTGTGATAACTTTTTTGTGGTTGGAGGTAGGAAAATGTTGCCCAGACAAATCCATAGGGCATGAAAATACCTTTAAAATGACACCAAAACCAGCTCTCTAGGTGTTATACGTTTAGAGATATGACCATTTGAATTCGCGACGTCGTGCTAATTAGTCCAAAGTTCGTTAGTCTGTATCTCACTAATTAAGAGGCTGTTAGCAAAAATATTTGAGTTCTTGCCGTTTTTCATGGGTCCCAATTGGTTCCCAAAGTTTTACAAAAATCTGAGAGATGACGGCAGATTCTTTGATGATTTGACATGGAATGACCCGAGTGATGATGTAATATGGTGGTGAGGTTGTGATGGTGTATTATGGTGGTGAGGTTGTAGTGATGTATTATGGTGGTGAGGTTGTAGTGATGTATTATGGTGGTGAGGTTGTAGTGATGTAATATGGTGGTGAGGTTGTAGTGATGGTGTGTTATGTTTGGGAGGTTGTAATGATGATGTATTATGGTGGTGAGGTTGTAGTGATGTAATATGGTGGTGAGGTTGTAGTGATGTAATATGGTGGTGAGGTTGTAGTGATGTAATATGGTGGTGAGGTTGTAGTGGTGATGTAATATGGTGGTGAGGTTACAGTGATGTAAGATGGTGGTGTGGGTGTAGTGATGATGTAATATGGTGGTGTGGTTTTAGTGGCAGTGTAAGATTGTGGTGTGGTTTTAGTGGTGTATTATGGTGGTGTGGTTTCAGTGGCACTGTAATATGGTGGTGAGGTTGTAGTGATGATGTAATATGGTGGTGGGGTTTTAGTGATGTAATATGGTGGTGAGGTTGTAGTGATGGTGTATTATGGTGGTGAGGTTGTAGTAATGCTGTATTATGGTGGTGAGGTTGTAGTGGTGGTGTATTATGACGGTGAGGTTATCGTGATGCAATATGGTGGTGAGGTTGTAGTGATGTAATATGGTGGTGAGGTTGAAGTGATGATGTAATATGGTGATTAGGTTATAGTGATGCAAGATGGTGGTGAGGTTGTAGTGATGATGTAATATGGTGGTGTGGTTTTAGTGGCGGTGTAATATTGTGGTGCGGTTTTAGTGGTGAATTATGGTGGTGTGGTTTCAGTGGCAGTGTAATATGGTGGTGAGGTTGTAGTGATGATGTAATATGGTGGTGGGGTTTTAGTGATGTAATATGGTGGTGAGGTTGTAGTGATGATGTAATATGGTGGTGAGGTTGTAGTGATGATGTAATATGGTGGTGAGGTTGTCGTGATGTAATATGGTGGTGAGGTTGTAGTGATTATGTAATATGGTGGTGTGATCATAGTGATGTAATATGCTGGTGAGGTTGTAGTGATTATGTAATATGGTGGTGTGATCATAGTGATGTAAGATGGTGGTGAGGTTGTAGTGATGTAATATGGTGGTGTGGTTGTAGTGATGTAATATGGTGGTGTGGTTGTAGTGATGATGCAATATGGTGGTGAGGTTGTTGTGATGATATAATATGGCGGTGAGGTTGTTGTGATGATATAATATGGTGGTGAGGTTGCAGTGATGATGTAATATGGTGGTGAGGTTGTAGTGATGTAATATGGTGGTGAGGTTGTCGTGATGATGTAATATGGTGGTGAGGTTGTCGTGATGATGTAATATGGTGGTGAGGTTGTAGTGATGTAATATGGTGGTGAGGTCGTAGTGATGATATAATATGGTCGTCAGGTCGTAGTGATGATATAATATGGTGATGAGGTCGTAGTGATGTAATATCATGGTGTGGTTTTAGTGGCGGTGTAATATGGTGGTGAGGTTGTAGGGATGATGTAATATGTTGGTGAGGTTGTCGTGATGTAATATGGTGGTGAGGTTGTGATGACGTAATATGGTGGTGAGGTTGTATTGATTTAATATGGTGGTGTGGTTTTGGTGGCGGTGTAATATTGTGGTGCGGTTTTAGTGGTGGTGTATTATGGTGGTGCGGTCGCAGTGGCGGTGTAATTTGGTAGTGAGGTTGTAGTGATGTAATATGGTGGTGAGGTTGTAGTGATGTAATATGGTGGTGAGGTTGTAGTTATGTAATATGATGGTGAGGTTGTAGTGATGATGCAACATGGTGGTGAGGTTGTCATGATGTAATCTGGTGGTGTAAAAATATGATGATGTAAAAATACGTGCGCTTCGAGATTAATCAGTTCAATTAACGAGCTAATTACAGTCATGTGTTTCAATCAATACGATGGCAATCGGGAGGGAGTTTCGGTGGCCCTGCCCAATATGAAAAACATCAACTTTGTTCGTCACCAGAAGAGTCTGGTCTTCACGACACAGCTTTGTGGAGGCGTGTCATTCCCCGATCAAAAGGGATTGCTGAGGATCTCAAAAAAAAAAAAAAAAAAAAAAAAAGTTGTTGATGCTCATCCGTCTGGAAAGGGTTAAAAAAATCATTTCTAAAGATGCTGGGCTCCACCAATCCACTGTCAGGCAGAGAGTTTACAGATGGAGAAAATTCAACATCGTTGTTACTCTTCCTCCGAGCGATCGTCCAATGAAAATCACTCCAAGAGCAAGGTGTACAATAATCCAGGAGGTCACAAAGAACCCCGGGGTAATGTCTAAGGATCTGCAGGCCTCTCTTGCATTGGCTGTCAGTGTTCAGGAGTCCACCATCAGGAAAACAATGAATAACAATGGTGTCCATGGGAAGATAGCAAGGAGGAAACCACTGCTCTCCAAGAAGAGCATTGCCACCCTTCTCAAGTTTGCCAAAGACCACCTGGATGATCCAGAAGGTTATTGGAAGAATGTTCTTTGGACAGATGAGTCAAAAGTGGAACTTTTTGGCTTAAATGAGAAACGTTATGTTTGGTGAAAACCAAACGCTGCATTCCAACATAAGAACCTCATCCCAACCATGAAGTATGGTGGGGGGAGTATCATGGTTTGGGGCTGCTTTGCTACCTCAGGACCCAGACGGCTTGCCATCAATGATGGAACCATGAATTCTGGATTGTACCAGTAAATTCTACAGGAGAAAGTCAGGGTATCCGTCCATGAGCTGAAGATTAACAGAAAGTGGGTCATGCAGCAAGACAACGATCCAAAACACACGTAAATCCACAACAGAATTGCTGAAGCAGAAGAGATTTTGCATTTTGGAATGGCAAAGTCAAAATCCAGACTTTAACCCAATTCAAATGTTGTGGTAGAACCTGAAACGAGCAATTCATGTAATATCTCCGAGTTGAAGTAGTTGTGTGAGGAGGAATGGGCCAAACTTCCTCCAAGTGGATGTGCAGGACTGATCAAGAGTTACAGGAAACGTTTGGTCGAAGTGATTGCTGCTCAAGGAGGTGTCACCAGTTCCTGAACGTAAAGGTTCACGTACTTTTTTCCGACAAAGAAATTGAATGTGGGATCATTTTGCTCAATAAATAAATGAAAAAGTAGATTGTGTGTGTGTGTGTGTGTGTGTGTGTGTGTGTGTGTGTGTGTGTGTGTGTGTGTGTGTGTGTGTGTGTGTGTGTGTGTGTGTGTGTTATTTGTTTAATCAGGTTGTCTTTATCTATTATTTGGACTTGCATGAAGACCTGATCACATTTTGGGTCAAATTTAAGCAGAAATACAGAAAATTCTCAAGGGTTCACAACCTTTTTCTCACCACTGTATATACACTGGTCTGTCTCTCTCTCTCTGTCTCTGTCTCAGCCTGTGGCTGCTCGTTGCATCATTGGTTGGGACGTGGCTATGCCGCTGATGCAGTGTCCCCCTTACCAGTACACTGGTGCTCATTTTGCCGACCTCGGAAGGATGACAGGCTGAGTCAACCTCCTGGTGTATTAATTCAGCGGCCAACGGGGCTTGAACTCAGGACCGTAGGATCCCAAGCCACCACCCTAACCACTAAGCCAACACCAGGTTCATTGTTTACTAACGTCGTGGCAATTCACATTAGTATGCTGATGTCTTTAACATAATTAAGGGTATAGACAGAATAAGGCCTGGCAGAATGGCCGTGAGGTAGGCTATGCACATTCGCCTCAAAGCTATTTTAGTTTGGGTTCAAATCCCAACCCCAACTGGAAACTGTCATCCAGGTGCTTCAATGTGTGTGCGCGCTGTTCCTCGGATCGACGTTAAACTGGACATCCTGTCTGTCGGCATTAGTTGGTGGACGTCAAAGATCTCACGGTGTGCTTAATGAAGAGTAGGCGAGTTATTGCCCTGAGCACTTTGGCCAAATTACAAATTCCTGCCCTAACTATGGCTGGGAGAAGGATGGCGAACCGTCGAACATGACCCCGGGCCAATAAACTTATTCGGAGGAACAAACGCTCTGTATCACATGCAGTACACACGAGTCATGCACAGAATAAATATGCAGGAGAGTATTTCAGCGGAATGGACAGTGAGCAACAGGACAAGGAACCACAGCGTCAGAGTAAAGAAGA
Organism: Eptatretus burgeri; assembly: GCF_056783735.1. NCBI lineage: Eukaryota > Metazoa > Chordata > Myxini > Myxiniformes > Myxinidae > Eptatretus > Eptatretus burgeri. Next base: position 103,225,970 of record NC_140967.1, on the reverse strand, counting down.
GGAGATGATAGTGATTAGGCAGAGGTCTTTTACGCAGAAAGTACTTCATGTACTGAAGTCTTCCTGGTAAGGTTGTGGCATCACAAACAGACTGGTTTAAATTCGAGTTGGATAGGTTCCCGGAAGCATTGGGGTTCATGGATATTCGCATGACTTGTCGGTAGTGCAGTGATTATACCTGTGTAGTGACTGAGGATGTCTGTGTGAGGGACTCGTCAAAAGGGGAATGTGCCGTCTGTGTTAGTTTATTCTTTACCCTCCAACCCCCCTTCATCCAAAAAACAACAACACCTTGCAGGTGATATCCCTGTTCTTGCCTCATTGTCCCCCCCCCACACCCCTTTTTTTTTTCCTAGTGAAATTAAGTAAACGAATGAGTCAAATTGATGGAGCATGGATAAATCACAGGCACAATGGGCCAAATGGCCTTCTCCTGTATCCAACTTTCCAGTATTTAAGAAAACACACACACACGTTAATTATTGATCATTTTGTTAAGGATTACTGTAAAGTTTATGTAACTCAATGCAAACAAAAGGCCTCTTTCGGAACTAGGGTGGAGCGGTTCACAGACTGTACACACCCTTCGTCGAGTCAGGTGTGCAAAAAGAATAGACAAGACATGTTCGCAGGTTCATTTTCACTCATTTGTTTCATCAACAGGTGAGCTGGAATGGAAAGTAAATTCTCGCAGGAAACCAAATGTACAGTTGTCATCGCAATGACCGAGCGTTGTCGTCTCGCGTTGGGGTCGAGTGCGGCCAGCAGGCCCAAAATGCCGCCATCAGTCAAAACCTGCAGCCAAAATTCCCCCATGATGACAGACACCTTGGAACAACCAGCATTTCGCTGAGCCAGGCCATTTTGGCCAGGCTGTGGGCACAAGCAAACAATATCAAATTTATCGTCGCTTCGAAACATTATTTTGCCGCACGACGACTACGGATGTGTAAGAATTACATGATGCCAAACAAGTTCCTAATCACCGCCCATGAAACCACACTGAAGCGTAAAAAAATTTGAACATAGCAGGCTGGAACCAAATTGGAAAACTGCCAGCATCACGGCAGCCACATGGTGGTCAAATGAACCTTGCACGATGTCTCGTCTGCACCGTATCTTTTTGACCGGTTGGCTTTTGCACCCGCACCCGTGGGCCAGACCCGTCCACCGGTGATATGAAAAATAAATAGGGAGCTTGTGTGGCCAAGCACGCTCCGCAAAGTGTGCTCGGCATCCCAGGCCAGCACCTGGCGTGTTTATAACGAGCTCACGGTGTACCTCGAGGGACGGCGAGCGACGCGTCACCCTCCAACGTGGAGGGATAAGGCAACACAGAAAACTCTCATGGCACAAACACACAAACACTGATGCAAATCATAACTACTCTGCACCAAACTGCGATTTGACAGAAACAATACCGTCAATAAAAACCCGACGATGCGCAATTTGAATAATATTTACAATGACACGGAAAAGGGACCGCGTTTACGAGGCCTGCTGGTGGTGATTAGAACACAATGCAAGCAGTGCTCAGGCTGCATGTTTGTTAAAGTGGAAATGCATTTGGAAGCGATTGCCATTTAAGAGCCATCTTTCTTTTATCCCAAAAGGCTACTCACCCATCATGGACTGCTGATGCATTAGCAGCAAAACCCAGCTTCAGGGACTCAGCATTGGCTGAGGAGAGAGAGGGGGTGGAAGTTGGAGTGAGGGGAGACGGATGGGGTAAGGTGATTATTGGGGAAGGAAGAATGCAAGGGAAGGATAAAGGAAGGGAGGAATGGTAGAAAGCTTTGTGAAAAATCCAGAAAGTACGACTGCCATCTTTTTCTTGCCCCTTCTTTGAAAAGAGAGCCTTGCACCGGTGCAAAGAACAACGCCGAGGTTAATGTCACGCGGCCTGGTCCATCTCATGCGACTGCACCGCACGTCGATCGAGATGGCAAATTGTTCCGACGACAGCTCAGGCACATCGGAAATGGCGAACCCCGTTCACCAAGGTGTTTCAGTGAAGCGAGACCGGCCGTGTCGACAGCACATCTTGGTAAGATTGCCGAAAACCGCCGCTCGGGCAAAAAGCTAGGAACGAAGTGGCAAGTTTCCGGAAATATGCATCAGCAGAACTGGGGTATGGATGAATCATGTGATATGGGTTTGAGTGAAAGATAAAAGGTTGTTCCTATTTTGGGTGATATTAAAGGATAGCTTCAGGCTATCTTTTAGTAATAATACCTTGAAGTCATTTTCTGTGACAGTCACTTCATATGACTCAGGTGTGCGGAATACAGACGTCTTGCAAACGGCGCCGCCCTGCATCCTGCGCTCGCCTCAAAAGGACAAATCCAATGTTAAAAGTTTTGGCAGCAGGTAAAAACTCCCGTTGACAAATCGGGAGGGAGAGTTTATCGAGGGCCTAACTTCAGGTTGACGAGCGGAAGACCGCCGGGCCATCACGAAAGGATGTCCAAGAACATCTGCCAATTTGCTCTCCAATCCCTTCACGCCACAATGATCGATAATACGATGAGCGAATGGCGTGGCGTTCATCTTTCACACCTTTTCCCACTGTTTAGAAAAGTGCAGAAGTTCAGCACCAAGGAAAAAAGCAAACAAGTGAACCGCAGATGGCTCGTTCAGGTTGCACCAGAACCACCTTGGAGACAACTCAGTTACAGCAATCACGAAAACAAAAAAGCCAAATGCTAAACAACAGGGGAGAGTTGCCACAGACAAACAATTAGGGGCAGCATTTAATCGTTTATCGCACTAAACATTTATTCATTCATTTATTAATGCTTTTCTTGCAACAGCTAAGGTTAAAAGGATTCAAGGAGAAACCTTTCAGCGGTTCCAGCGGACACCTAGTACAGGGAAGAATGTTGTGGCTGTTGAGGTGTCATCATCACAAGACAGAGCATCAGAGCAATATCTTCGGTCAAACAATCGTTACTTCACCACTGACCTTCAAAGCACCGTGAGATTGGGTACAAGGTTACCGACTGTAGACCTCACAAAGTTTAGGACCATTTGTAACAATGAAACAGCCCAATGTGCAAGCCTCAAGACCTTGAAAACACTCAGGATTTGTGAGAGGTTACTTTTCCAACAGACAATGCCCACCTCGATAAGAGCACCCCACCGGATAACCTCCGATGGTACCCCCCCCCCCCCCAAGATCTTCAGCATCAGACATACACCAGTCTTTAACCAGGAGGTCACCAATGACCGGAAGCAAAACTGCATTACCCAATTGAATGTCATCAGCTTCAAATATATATACAGTGTAATTGGGTCGTGAAGGAGCTTGTGCACGTTTCGTGTTGGTAAATGTACTTGGACAGGAATTACAAGGGCATTATTGGTCGATAATGCACAAATCAACAAAATATTGGGGGATTTCAACCTGGGGGTCACAGCATCGTGAGCCATGTACACAGATGGCAACACCAGAGAGACCAACCATTACAAAGGCCTGGCATTCTGAAATGAATGGCTTACCGCATGATCCCTGAAGACTCTCTCCCATTTACAAAGCTCAAACCAGGAAAGGGTTTGATGGACTTTATCACCATTCATATCGATGAGAGCAGCTGAAACTAGAAAGGCACTCGGTAGAGCGCATACCTCCGCCATGTAATGCCTAATTCATGAGAACATATCGGGCCAATTACATTTTTGAAATATCATGCCATTCAGTACTATATCGTTTTTGGCTCGTACTACATCTCTCAATGGTGAGGAATCACTTAAAAAATTTAAATAATTCTCCTATCCAGATCCAGAATCGGATCTTCACCAAAATCGAATCAATTTGTCCTTGTGACACCCAACCTGTCCACCAAGTTTCGTCCGAATCCGTCCACAACCTTTTGAGATATCGTGCAATATATCATTCTTAGCCCCAATCTCTTAATGGTGAAGAATCACTTTAAAAATTCTAGTAGTCGGATCTAAATCTGGATCTTCACCAAGAAAAAAATAAATAAATAAATAAATAAATAAATAAATCGATTAAAAAAAATCCTCTATATCTCTTTGCTTCACTATATCTTCACTCTGGAAAATCCTCTATATCTCTTTGCTTCACTCTGTATATCTTCACTCTTACTTCACTACATCTTCACTCTGGAAAATCCTCTATATCTCTTTGCTGATGACTCCACCCTCTGCCGTACCATCGGTCATCCCTCAGACCGGCAAGCAGCAGCTTCTTCGCTCACTGCAGATCTGGATAAAATCACAAACTGATCCAAAACGTGGAACATGTCTTTCAATCCGGAAAAATCTCACACTCTCACTATGTCTCTTCGAAAGGACCGTTTAGAACACCCCCCTCCCCCCCATCCACTTTCTCAACAATCCTCTGGAAGAAGTCCTTTCTTTAAAGCTTCTGGGTCTCACTCACTATCTGCCATGACCTTTCCTGGGAAAGCCACATTTCAAACCTCGCCTCCAAAGCCAGTCGCCGACTGGGAATCCTCCGTCGTGCAAAGTCCTTCCTCGGACCACCTGGGCTCCTGACCACTTACAAAGCTTTTGTCCGCAGCCTAATGGAGTACTGCTCTCCTCTCTGGGCTGGTGCTCCTGCCTCCCACCTTTCTCGGCTTCACGCTGTAGAAACCAAGGCATTTCGGATCATTGGCATCTCCCGCAATGAGGCTGAGTCTTTGGGCCTCTCACTCAATCACCGCAGGTTGGTCGGTGGTCTTTCTGTCTTCTACAATCTCCTCTCCAGCCTCGCCCCCCTGCTCTCTGCGATTTGTCCCCAACACATTTCCGCAGGGCGCTCAAGGTCCACCAACAACCCCCTTCTGGTAAAACTACCAAAATCACAAATCACTGCTCATCTTCACTCTTTCATTCCTCTTTTTTCCCACCTTGAGAATAAACTCCCTCACTCTATTCATTCCCATTCTTCCCTCCAGCTGTTCACCACCTCTTATCCCCCATCCAAATCCTCGATAATCCACCCAAGCCCATCTCCTTCAAATTCCCTGCTTTCCTTACTGAAAGTCCCTGTAATGTCCATCTTCTATTCCCCATGTTCCCCGTCCCATCCCTCTCCCTTCCACAGATCTCCAAATGTCTGGTCCCCACTATTTTGTCCTTCCCACTCCCTCCCCTCCTGTCTCATGCCCCCCTTGATGTGCGTTAGCTCTCATACGAGCCTCGACAAGGAATTAAAAAAAAAAAAAAAACCCACCAAACTTGCTCCATTGCTTCAAAAAGAAAAAAAAAAAAAAAAAAAAAAAAAAAAAAAAAAAAAAAAAAAGGTACATTGCCCAACTACTAAATATAGCTCTCCAGAAATCAGCAGCACACACATTCCAAAAGCAATATATACATATATATATATATACATATATATATATATATATATATATATATATATATATATATATATATATATACATATATATACATATATATATATATATATATATATATATATATATATATATATATATATATATATATAGTTACAGTTGTGGAAATTCAAAGAACACCATTCAGGTTTCCCAGAGATCAGTTATGTCGATAAGTGTGTGTTCAGAATAGATTTCCCCACCGATGTCTAAAGGGATATATTCGTGTAACCGAGTTGTGATCTTTGAGGTAGTATTCTTTTGCTATCTTTATTTTGGAACAACCGCATTTCAACAACCACTACTTCAACAACGACAACCGCATCTCAACAACCATGCCATCCACACCACAGCGCCAATCACGAGATCTCCTCAACAAAATCTCCACAAACGAACATCGCCTCACCTTCATCTCCACAAACGCCACCATCTTTTTGCCAGCAACAGCATTCCGCGGACGAGTGGCATCTCCGCCGACCGACGCGGGGACTCCCTCGTTGGAACGGGAGATGATGATTTCTGCCACATCCGCTTTCCACGGCCGATGATCTCTGCCACGTCCGCTTTCTCCGCATTTCACGACGAGATTGGATCAAAATACCAAAAGGGGTGGAGCCAGCGGGGGGGGTGATGGGTGAAAGATCAACCTCACCCACGGACCGCATAAAAGGCACGCAGAATGCCAAGCGAGCAGTCTGTGAGCAGTCTGTCTGGAGTCGAGCTGGAGAGCGCCAAGGTTCGAGTCCAGTGGAGGGCAGTCAGGGTCGGAGCGCAGCCAAGCCTGCAGTACCGTGCCGAACTGTTGGTCGGTGGACACAGCCGGAGAGAGGTCGCCAGCCGGCCCCGAGACGGTCCGAGCAATGCTGAGGAGCGGGCGGGCTTTTAAAAGAGCAAGGCCCGTTCGTTCCTCTGAGGCGTCGCCGGATAGGCCTGATCGAACAGGCCGCACGGCGGGGCCTGGACCAACCGAGCTGCCGTGTTTACGGCGAAACATCGAGGGTCGCTCAGCGAGTCACCACGAGGGTGGCAGGTAACCAGCACGGCCTCTCGGAGCTCTTGCGGTCTCCACAGCTCCGCGAACATTAAAGGCCTATGGGTCCTGTTCTGCCCTTTCCTTTCCTGGGGTTTTCTTTGTCTGAAAGTTGTGGCGCCGTGTCTAAGTAGAACTGTTAAGTGCATGTAAATAATAAATAGACAAACGGCTGTTGGTCTTTGTTTACTCGTGTCTTGTCCCTACCCTCCATCCATTGCATTGCATACGTGCTTGGAATACCTGCATTGCTTCGTTGACTGCATACGTGTGACAAATAAATGTCCTTGTTTGAATGTCACCTGCTCGTTGCGTCCCCTTCCTCCATTGAGCTGCTGTAATTACGTACGGAATATTATCTGGCTGTTAATAGCCGATAAGATAATCGGGTCCAACGGGGCCTCGCGATAATACACCACTCAGCAAATCGCAAACGGAGCGATCTGCTTAAGTGGCTCGTTTCCAAGCAGGTCCCGTTGAGGTGTAAATCCCCGGCATTTCTGTCTGCGCGCATACTGAGGTAAATCGACAATTCGGCGATCGGACCCTGTCGTGCTTGGACAGAAGAGTTGGCCGATTTACGGTGTGGTTAAAACACGCGCGTAGCTGGATTTCGGTGTTTATCCGAAAGCTGCGACTAGGAGTGCCCGTGGCTGCGATTAGTTAAAAGCGGTCGCTCGCATGCCAAACGGGTGGAAACCATATATATATATATATATATGAGATTATTAGCAATATCAAAAGCAATATCTATACAGATATTGGGTGGTCAATAGACTACCCTTATTCTCAGTTTTTCCGTCTGTCTGTATGTATGTTTGCGTGTTTGTTTGTAATGGACAGCTCTGGAGGCCAGAGGAGTCAACCAATTTTGATGAAACTTGACAGGTAGGTTCAAACCAGGATCTGGTTCTTTGCTTTTGAGCACCGTTGCTATGGACACCACCATTGCCTAGCTCCAGGACTTTGAATTTTTTGAAAAATATCATAAAATATTAATTTTTTCGAAAAAAAAAATAAAATAAAATAAAAATCGGCTTCCAGGCTTGTATGCGCACTATAATCAACCTCTTTGTCAAAAAATGTCAGCCTGATCCGTCAAAAACTGTATGACTAGTATGCAATTATGTAGCGACCACCCATGTCACCTACCAGCTTGTATGTTTGTATGTATGTTTGTTGGGTGGTCGTGAGTGCCCTTATTTTCAGTTTTTCCATCTGTCTGTATGTCTGTTTGTTTGTATGTAATGGACAGCTCTGGAGGCCAGAGGAGTCAACAGATTTTGATGAAACTTCACAGGTAGGTTCATACCAGGATCTAGTTCTATGCTTTTGAGCACCGTTGCTATCGAGGCCACCGTTGCCCAGCAACGGGACTTTGAAAAAGTAAATAAATAAATAAATAAATAAATAAATAAAAAAAATCGGCTTCCGCGCTTTTATGCGCACTATAATCAACCTCTTTGTCAAAAACTATGACTAGTATGCAATTATGTAGTGACCACCCATGTCACCTACCGGCTTGTATGTTTGTTTGTATAAAATGGACAGCTCTGGAGGCCAGAGGAGTCAACCAATTTTGATGAAACTTGACAGGTAGGTTCATACCAGGATCTAGTTATATGCTTTTGAGCACCGTTGCCATGGACACCACCGTTGTCTAGCAACGGGACTGAAATTTTTGAAAATTCCTAAAAAATTAATTTTTTCGAAAATCAAAAATTGGCATGAAGGGAGCGAGATAGATTGCGCACAGAATTCTCAGCTTCGATTTTTTTTTGACCACTTTAAAGAGCCGTTGCTGGGGCCTGGGGTCCCATATTCAAAAGCACACGATTCCCAGAAATATTGGTCCTACCTACCAAATTTCATTGGAATCGGTTGAGTGGTTTAGCCCCGAGGCTTGACCAAAGTTTCGCGGACAGACAGACAGATGGAAATGTCCAGAAAAAGGGTGCTCCAAGAGCAGCCAATACATTACAGTATGTATGAAACTATTAATGCATATCAAAGCACGATGTGACCAAATTACATTCCTTTTGAACTATCCGGTCACAACTTCCCTATGAAGTAGTAACTGCGAGGTCAGTACTATTGCAATGACCACAATTAATCCCACCTTGTTGTGGGTTCGACCGAGTCTTTCCTCTCCACACCCTTCAATAATGAACATACTCTTCTGTACTCCACCTACATGTCCTTCTCCACCACCTCCTTTCACCTCAATTTTGCTTTGCTCCTTCTCCTCCTTCCAACTGCATCAATTATAATCAAAGACCTGCCTGAGCATATCCCCCTCCTCCATCCTAAGAACATGCCTCAAATAATGCATGTGTGCCCCCCCCCCCATACCTTTTCGATAATGTCCCTTACTCCCGATATCCTCATTAGTCACCCTATCCTATAAAAGGCAGCAACATCTTCATAATTAATTCTCATACAGAGACCACACACACACAGAAACATGCAATTATCATATTTTGGGGGGTTTCCACCTCCACAATCGACACGACTCGCTAGTTCATGATCAGGATATCAAGGGGTTTACAAAATTGGCCAAACGACACAAAAATTAAACTAGTCCCAAAGGACGGGCCAAGAATATATCACCCTTCTAGTCCAACACCGCAAAAGCAGTTTCTTTGACCGAGAAGCCGATCGGAACTGGGTTTGGTCGAGACAGAGTGACTCGGCCACAAACTTGTTACCTCTGCCACGGAATGTTTTTACCCGTTTGTTTACGTGTCTTTACGTCTGTGAGCACGATATCTCAAACAGTTATGGACGATTCAGATGAAACTTGATGAACAGGTTGGTTGTGTGACAAGGACAAACTTTCGGTGTTTGTGTAAGATCCGGATTTGGATACGAGAATTTTCATGATTTCTAAAGTGGTTCTTCACCATCGAGATGGAGCCAAAAGTGATACTTCAAAAAGTTATGAGCAAATTATTACAAAACTAGGTGGACGAGTTGGCTAGGTGACGAGAACAAGACGATTAGATTTCGGTTCAGGTCGGGATCCAGATACAGCCTATCAGTGGATACAAAATGTAAACGGTTTAACCTGGTATGGTGGAGGTATGCGCTGTGTTTAAAAAAAAAAAAAAAAAAAACCAATGTAAACGTGCTCTACCGAGTACGGTTCTAGTGATGAGTGCATTTAACAAGTTCTTATGGAGTATCCCCAATTAAACTCGACGACACGGTCTGCAAGAGGAAATCTGTTTCGCAGAGATGGTTTACGAATCCCCATAAACGGCGATTTATACGAGGGCTTTCTGGCAGTTTAAAAAAAAAAAAAAAATCGTTCAATGAAAGCTAAAATAATAAAATTAAATGGGTGTTCATACCCTGTTATATTCACCAACTAACCTTTGTTCAACTCTCATCGCTTTCATGCCCACGGCTCGATAAAAGGTAATCACAAGTTGATCCACAAACTAACTTTCCTTTTCTTTACTCAATCAATCGAATGGTACATTACGTGTCAAATTGAACGACTTAAATGCGCCCGACCTCATTAGAGCTCGAAGGTGAAGCGGATGAGCCCGGTTAGTACCTGGATAGGAGACCTCCGTAGAAGGTTTGTGAGTTTGTGGCTGACTGCCCTATTGTTAGGTCAAGCCAGATCAGATCTGTGACTTCGTCCAGGTACCGTGTAAACCTGTACTAACCTGTTTCATGGTCGGGTTGTCGGCAAGTAAACAGTCTCCCCCACTAGGTTTCCTGGTGAGGAGGGTGTATGAATATGGACAACGAGCAGGATTAAAAACAAAACCGGTCAAAGGGCGGAGGAGCAACTTGTGAGCCAGCGGTCATCCGTAGCTGGTGCGCAACTGTGTCTGCGGACGTCCTCCTGCAGTTGGGTTACCTTTCCGATGAGGATGGCGGCAAGATTTGCACTCCGGCCACCGTACAACACTTAATTCTGCAAAACACAAAGGAAACTGAAAACCCACTCCATGGGAGATCACTGGATGACAGGATTGGGGCAAAGCCTTCGGGACCCCGATTTTGACGAGAAGAGGAAAAGCACGGGGTAACCTTCTTGGGTCAGGTTTGCTGTGGTGTCTGACCGTCAGGGTGGTGCTGAGGTGTCATCCACCAGATGGCATTCTCCTCGGGTGAACCACCCTTCGGGTGGGTGCCTGGAATGTCCTATCCCTAAGAGAAGATGATCACCTGTCTCTGCTATTATCTGAGCTCCAGCATTTGAACATCGTGACTGCAGCACTCTCTGAGGTTCGCAGTCCGGAGAGTCGCGAGATCATGGTGGGTGGTTACACGACTATTGGTCTGGTTGCTCTGATGGTTACCATGCCGAAGGAGTTGCTGTAGCTGTGTTCAATAAGCTGACTCCCATGAGAATTGAGGTAACACCGGTCAACGAGCGAATTATGAGACTAATGATACCTTGGGTGTCATTTCGCTGGTCTCTGTTTATGCTCCGTCTGAGGCGAGTGATCTCACGGTGAAGGATGCATTCTATGCGGTGCCTGAGTCTGTGGATGATCAGTTCCCCAAGCGAGATACTCTTCTTGTCTTGGGGGATTTAAATGCATCGACTGGAACTGATAGGGATGGTTATGAAACGTGTGTTGGTCCCCATGGGTCTGGAACTGTGAACCTGAATAGCACTAAGTTCCTTGACGTTGCAAGAAGTCATGGACTTAGGGTGGCTGGTTCATAGTTTCGGCGCCCACAAGCTCATCGCTGGACTTGGTATTCCAATGCTGGTGGTGTGGCAAAGGAGATCGGCAATGTGATCGTTGATCATCAATGGAGTATGCTCCAGAACTGCAATGGCTACCGGAGTGCTCAGTTCCTCAATACTGACCAAAGACTTGTTATAGCAACTCTGAAGTTGCAGCTCAAAGCCAGGAAAATGGTACCATGCCAGCCTAGGTGGGATATTGGCAAGCTCAAGGATGAGAGGGTAGCTGAGGAGTTTGTGAACAGGCTAAGTGGAGATTTGGGGGAAGGTGGGGTCGAGATGTTTGAGGGAATCCTGAAAAGTTGTGAAGTGCCCTCATGACCACCATCCTTGATGTTGCAGGTAGATGTCTTGGAAATCACCATAGGGTGAAAAAGAACTTTGTCTCCCAAGGGACACTAGATACCATTGACCAGAGTTGCAGGGCCAGGGAGTTGAGGCATAAAACTGTATGTGCGCTGAGGACGGACAAGGAGGCCTATGTGCGAGGAATCTGTGAGGGGGGGTAGAGCATCACTTGTGGTCAAGTGAGTCTCTTCCTGCTTACAGCAGAATCCATGCATCACATTGCTACAAGCCTCGGTGTACTGCAGTTACAGCAGAAGTTGGTGGGCTCTTGAAAGAGGAGTCTGAAGTGAAGGCCCGCTGGGCCAGTTACTTTGAGCGGCTGTACCAGGCTGATCCACCAGCTGTTGAGTTGGATGTCAGGGGTGCTGCAATCCCTATTGCTGACACTCCAATCACCTGTGAACCACCTTCGTTTGTGGAGAAACAGGCTGCGGCAAACCAGTTGCCATTGTGTGCTGCCTATTTGGCTGCTGGTTGCATCATTGGTTAGGGGCGCAGCAATGCTGCAGATGCAGTGCCCCTATTACCAGTATACTGGTGCTCATTTTGCTGACCTCGGAAGGATGACTCTCGGACTCTCTGGAAAATCCTCTATTTCTCTTTGCCGATGACTCCACCCTCTGCCGTACCATCTGTCATCCCTCAGACCGGCAAGCAGCAGCTTCTTCGCTCACTGCAGATCTGGATAAAATCACAAACTGGTCCAACACGTGGAACATGTCTTTCAATCCACACAAATCTCACACTCTCACTATGTCTCTTCGAAAGGACCGTTTACAAACCCCCCCCCATCCACTTTCTCAACAATCCTCTGGAAGAAGTCTTTTCTTTCAAGCTTCTGGGTCTCACTATCTGCCATGACCTTTCCTGGGAAAGTCACATTTCCAACCTTGCCTCAAAAGCCAGTCGCCGACTGGGAATCCTCCGTCGTGCAAAGTCCTTCCTCGGCCCTCTTGAGCTCCTGACTACTTACAAAGCTTTTGTCCGTTGCCTGATGGAGTACTGCTCTCCCCTCTGGGCTGGTGCTCCTGCCTCCCACCTTTCTCGGCTTCACGCTGTCGAAACCAGGGCTTTTAAGATCATTGGCATCTCCCGCAATGAAGCTGAGTCTTTGGGCCTCTCACTCAATCACCGCAGGTTGGTCGGTGGTCTTTCTGTCTTCTACCGACTCCTCTCCAGCCTTGCACCCCCTGCTCTCTCTGCGATTTGTCCCAACCACATTTCCACAAGGCGCTCAAGGTCCGCCAACAACCCCTTCTGGTAAAACTACCAAAATCACGAATCACTGCTCATCTTCACTCTTTCATTCCTCTTTTTCCCGCCTTTGGAATAAGCTTCCTCTCTCTATTCTTTCCCATTCTTCCCTCCAGGCTTTCAAAACAGCTGTTCACCACCACCTCTTATCTTCCCCCATCCACATCCTCGATCTTTTCTACCTCCGATAATCCACCCAAGCCCACTTCCTTCAATTCTCCTGCTTTCCTTCCTGAAAGTCCCTGTAATGTCCATCTTCTCTTCGCCACGTTCCCCGTCCCATCCCCATCCCTCTCCCTTCCACAGTTCACCTAATGTGTCTGTTCCCCACTGTTTTGTCCCTTCCACTCCCGCCCCTCTTGTCTCATGCCTCCTTGCTGTGAGTTGTGTGTTAGCTCTCATACGAGCCTCGACCAAGGTATACAAAAAAAAAAAAAAAAAAAAAAAAAAAAAAATGACAGGCTGAGTCAACCCCCTGGTGTTAATTCAGTGGCCAAGAGGGCTCAAACTCAGGACCCTAACCACAAAGCCAACACCAGGCTTGGTGAACCAGTTGAAAGGGGGTAAAGCTCCAGGGATCTGCGCCATCCATGCTGAACTTCAAGACTGGTGGAAATGTTGGACTTATGTCGTTCCATGCAGTTCTGTGCTCTGCCTGGAACACAGGCATCATCCCAACTGACTGGAAGAGGGACCTTGTTGTCCCTCTCTGGAAAGGGAAAGGTGATCGCCAAGACTGCAACAACTAACGAGGGGTAACGCTTCTCTCAGTGCCGGGCAAGGTCTTAGGTCAGATTATTCTTGATGGGGTTTGCCACCATCTGCAAGAGCACCAGAGCCCAGAGCAGTCAGGCTTTAAACCAAATAGGTCAACGATTGACCGTATCCTTGCTCCCCGGGTCCTCACTGAACGCACCCGAAAGTTTCAGCAGGAGCTGCTCGCAGCCTACAGTATGTTGATCTCTGTAAGGCGTTTGATTCAGTGAATCGGGATGCCCTCTGGAGGATTCTCGCTCTTCATGAGGTGCCACCAAAACAGATTGATCTGATGTCTGAACGAAACCCTGGTACTGAGAGTGCTGTGAGATGTGGTGGTACCATCTCTGACTAATTTCCAGTTGTTAGGGGTGTCTACTGGCCCCCACACTTTTCAGTGCTTGTATGGACTGGATCCTGGAGAGGATGTTGGAGAAATCAAGCTGCGGTTTATAGTTTCGGAATGTCAGGATCTGACTGATTTTGTAGATGATGCAGTCATCTTTGCGGAGACACTGGACATCCTTGTGGGGGCCCTTGAGCCATTGAAGAGTCAAAGCCGCTGCGATTACAGGTTGCCTGGGTCCAAACGAAAATCCATGCTTTCAATGACATCTTGGATGCTGCTATCTTGTCTGCACCAGTTTGTGGTGAAGATGTTGAGGTCACTGAATGATTCACTTAACATGGCAGTGATATTCATGTCTCCGCATATTGTGAGGTTGATCGATGTCTGGGTTGGGCCTCGGGAGTCATGGATTCACTGGATAGTGGACGTGTCACTGTCGGTACCTCTGCAGGACGATGAAAGTCCGAGCCTTCAAGTCCTTGGTGCTTCTAGTCTTGCTCAATAGATGCGAGACTTGGACTCCGACCAAGGATCTGAGACGGAGACTTAACTCCTTCGGAACAAGGTCTCTTGGGAGAATCCTTGGATATCGCTCGGCAGATTTGTGTCCAATGAGCATTTCCTGAGAGAGACTCAGATGAGATTTGTTACCTGTAAAGTCCGTGCCTGGTGTTGGCTTAATGGTTAGGGTGGCGGGCTTTGGATCCTAGGGTCCCAAGTTCAAATCCTGCTCAGCTGTTGAATCAATACCAGGTGGGTTAACTTGACCTATCATCCTTCCGCGGTCGGCAAAATGAGTGCCAGCACGTGGTGTACTGTGTCGGAGTGGCGACCCGTCCAGCATTGTGCCCAATAGCCAAGGAGACTGCTTAGGCAGCACCAACGTTCTGCACAGAGTATGGTCCCAATCTCCTCCTCCTCCTTTCGTCCGTGAGCATCAGCTGTGGCTGAATGGACATGTGGCTTGTTTTCCTGATGCTGATCCTGCTCACCAGATCCTCTCAGCGAGGGAGCCTCATGACTGGAGGAGGCCAATGGGCCGACCACGTGCCTCAGAGTTGCAGCAGGTTGATGGGCATCTCAAGGAGATGGGGATGGGCCAGGAATCTGCCTGGGGACGGCCAGACGGAGGCCCCTGGAGTACCGAGGGAAAGTGGACGCAGCGACGCACTGCTCCGGCACATGCTCCCATAGCTGACCTGAGGGTGCAGTGTCCACAGTGCTACCGCATGTCAGAGTACCCCATCCTGCAGATGAATGATGCAGCCAGCTGATGCACCTACATGCATTTCTCAAAAATAGCAAGCTATTGCGTGTTATCCTGGCTAAACGACTTGTCTCGAGATTAAATGGAAAGGTAATTTAAATTACCTCTGCCACCAAAGGCGGACGGAGGTTGCGTTTTCACTCCCGTTTGTCTTTCTGCACGATGTCTCAAAATATTGTGGATGGATTCGGACGAAACTTGGCGGACAGGTTGGGGGTGTGATAAGGATAAAATAATTAGATTTTGGTCAACATCTGGATCCGACAATTTTTTAATTTTTCAAGTCATCATTCACCAATGAGAGATAGAGCCAAAAACAATATATAGCACGATATTTCAAAACGTTGTGGATGGATTATGACAAAACAAGGTGGACGAGTTGGTTTGGTGACAAGAACGAGCCGATAAGATTGTGGTTCGGGTCTGGATCCAGATCCGGCCCATCAGTGGGATACAAAATGTAAACCGTTTAGCCTGCCACAGGTATGTGCTCTACCGAGTGCCGTTGTTTTAAAAAGGGATTATGTGGACATTGAGTTCGATCAAGTTAATGTTAAGAATCGTGTTACTACATCTACCAATTGATTTGCCTCATGTTAATAGGGTGTGGGCGGATGGGCACAGGCTTGAAGGGAAAGTAACCTCATCCTGTTTAAGTTGTTTAAATTTATTTATTTGTATAACATATCATCCAGTCTCATGGAAGAGCAAGGATAAATTGCACAAATATAAATTTCATATGAAAGCATCTGAGGTTCACAAAGTAGCTTGAATGTGTGGGGAGTTTCAGCACAATGGCATACTTTCACGAGAGGCACAAGGACGGACGTTCATCGAAAAAGGACAAAATCATACAAGCCTGTCATATAGTGCTTGAGCCAACAACACAGTACATTGGATTTGAACCTGGGATCCCAACATCTTGAGTGTTGTGCTCAAATGGGAACGCCAAACATCCATCAATCGTGACCATACTGTGCACAGAATGTCGGTGCTGCCGAAGCAGTCTCCTGGTCTATTGGGCACAATCCTGGACGGGTCGCCACTCCGACGCAGGATACTTGAATGGCTCAACCATCCCAGCAAGCTGGTGTGATTTTGCTGACCTTACAAGGATGACAGGCTGAGTCAACCCCACCTGGTATTGATTCAATGGATACAGGATTTGAACTCAGGACCTTAGGATCACAAGCCTGCCACCCTCACCATTAAGCCAACACCAGGCATAATGCCAAACAGGCTGACACCAAATATACTAAAGTACCCATAATTAGTCTTCATGCCATGTTCCTGGGCCTTATAAATATCCATTAGCATACTTCAAAAATGTACAGTGTACATATTACACTCAACACTTTTTAACAGCAAATGGAGCTCCAGAATTCCCTTGTTAACCTTCCACCGTTGCCTCCAATTCCACTTTCATTCGGCTTCCCATCGACCTCTATTAAAAGACAAATACGATTCTTGTTTTACAAACAGAGCGTAGAACTTTCCATTACCGGATGAACAATCTAAAAAAAAAAAATTGGTGATGGACATTGCTGTTGAGACCATTGGCCTGTAGATCGCACGACATCCTGAGGAGCATGTAAGATTAGCCTCGCAGTTTGCAAAATCGTCTGGATATGAAAATAACAAACAAAGCGTGATCTTACACACCAGTTTGGGAGAAGGTCATGTGCGGATAGGTCAGAGACTCGCATTTCAAATGGGTCCAAAATATACCCCAATTCAGAACTTGTGATGCCACATCGGTTCTTCCGTCAACATCATCAATCAATATTTACTTCTCTCCTGTCGCAGTCAACGTGTGGCCCGAAATGGAGTTCCCTCTTCTTGTCCAGGTTGGAGTTCCTCAAGACAGCCTTCTGGGCCCTGTTCATTGTCTGGTTTTCATCAATGATCTCTCTGACTCTGGAAAATCCTCTATATCTCTTTGCTGATGACTCCACCCTCTGCCGTACCATCAGTCATCCCTCAGACCGGCAAGCAGCAGCTTCTTCGCTCACTGCAGATCTGGATAAAATCATAAACTGGTTCAACACGTGGAACATTTCTTTCAATCCCACAAATCTCACACTCTCACGATGTCTCTCCGAAAGGACTGTTTAGAAACCCCCCCCCCCCATCTATTTTCTCAACAATCCTCTGGAAGAAGTCCTTTCTTTCAAGCTTCTGGGTCTCACTATCTGCCATGACCTTTCCTGGGAAATCCACATTTCAAACCTCGGCTCCAAAGCCAGTCGCCGACTGGCAATCCTCCGTCGTGCAAGGTCCATCCTCGGTCCTCCTGAGCTCCTGACCACTTACAAAGCTTTTGTCCACAGTTTGATGGAGTACTGCTCTCACCTTTCTCGGCTTCACACTGTGGAAACCAAGGCATTTCAGATCATTGGCATATCCCACGATGAGGCTGAGTCTTTGGGTCTGGGTCTGGGTCTCTCTCTCTCTCGGCAGGTCGGTGGTCTTTCTGTCTTCAACCATCTTCTCTCCAGCCTCCCCCCCCTGCTCTCTCTGTGATTTGTCCCCACCATATTTCCGCAGGGCGCTCAAGGTCCGCCAACAACCCCCTTCTGGTAAAACTACCAAAATCACGAATCACTGCTCACCTTCACCCTTCCATTCCTCTTTTTTCCCGCCTTTGGAATAAACTCCCTCACTCTCTTCAATCCCATTCTTCCCTCCAGGCCTTCAAAACAGCTGTTCACCACCAACTCTTATCATCCCCCATCCAAATCCTCGATCTTTTCTACCCCCTTTAATCCGCCCCAAACCCACCTCCTTCAAATTCCCTGCTTTCTTTCCTGAAAGTCCCTGTAATGTCCATATTGTATTCCCAGTGTTCCCCAACCAATCCCTCTCCCTTCCACAGATCTCCTAATGTCTTTGTTCCCCACTGTTTTGTCCTTCCCACTCCTGCCCCCTTGTCTCATGCCTCCCTTACTGTTCGTTAGCTCTCACACGAGCCTCGACAAGGTATACAAAAAAAGAAAATACACAAGGGCTGGCAGGATGTCCTAGATGTACGCACACTCGCCTCTGAGCTATCCAACCTGCATTTGAATCTCGACCGAGCTATAAACGATCATCCTCGTGTTTCACATCCAGGACGAGGCAGCAGCGTGTGTGCCATCCGTCAGACAGACGTTAAACTGCGTCTCTCGTACGCCGACACGACTTAATTGACGATAAACATCCTACAGTGTCCTTCGCAAAGAGTACGTGAGCTATTGCGGCACCCTGGACAAACTACAAATTCCTGCTCTTTCCTACAGGGTGCACTGCATCAGCGGCACAGCCGTACCCCCAAGAAATTGTAGCCACGTGCTGCATACAAAATAAAATAAGAATAAGAATCATCAATGTACCATACTTTTGACAGTGTTGGTACTGCTGAAGCAATATTTTGACAAGGGTTGTGCTGGGGGGACGGCACACACATATTGATGCCTCGGCCTGCGTCCGAAACACCAGGATGACATTTTGTCGCTGGTTTGGGATTGTAACCCAGATTAGACAGCTCAGAGAGGAGTGTGCATACATCTAGGGCCTACCCTAGGCCATCGTGCCAGCCCAGCCATTCGATGATATCACACAACCACAATGAAATGATACTTTCTGATGAGGTAGCAACAGGCTACCCGGATGAGCGAAAGTTCTGCTGCCCTTCGACATCATTGCAGCGAAATGGAAACATCTGTTACAAAAATGACACTCCAAAATACAAGGAAATGGAGTGCAGAATCAGGTGAAACCCGAAATGCCATTCCATCAGCAAGTTTATCAGCAGATTCCAGGGCTCTGAGGTTGCAGGAAGGTTGGGATGTCAGGGGAAAGGAGGGGGCGAGAGAAATCTCACTCGATTCCAGAGTGCATGCACGAGCGAGAGGGAGTGAGTGCGGGTGAGCAAGGGCTGCATTCCTTGTCCTGAGCCACACAGTAAATCATTTATTCTTGTGTTACCGAAGCGTGTGCAAAAAACACAGCAAAGACAGTCAAGTCCAAGCAGACTCGCCCAATCCGCCAGATGGTTGTGCCAAGTTGTAGAAGTACCTTGAAAAAAAAGGCCCGCTCAGGTAAAGAAGGCCTTTAATTTGGGGGTGGACATCACACGTTTAAGACAACGCATCACGAATGTGGCGTTATCACAATGATAATGAGCTAAGCTCAGGCGATGTAAGTGAAAAACGTTCTCAGCAATGTCCGACACACAAGCACGAGCAGTCATTTACCTTCAATAAGGGAGTTCATCTTGAGGCCCATTTTGCAAATTGTTATATTGTTGTGGGCCGGGGGTCGGTGGCGATAAACAACCACGAGGTGGAGCAGTGGAGTAGTCTCCCACCGAACACCCAGAATTTAGGTCGTGACTCTCAGATAAGTGCGAAAGGTCACGGGTCCCTTCGCGGACCGTGGTCACCAATATTTTGACAGCATGGGGTAGGGTTAATTGCCTAATTTCAATATACCTTAGTACCCACGTCATCTACCTACCGGGGAGAACCACACCCTCGATGAACCTCGGGCGGAACGGACCATTTACCGAGCCCGATCCGGGTGTAAACCGAGCGGGGATTACCAAGATCCGTCGATCCAAATGAACAATTTACGGCACGATCAGCCTTACTATTTCTCAAACCCGCACCGTGGTGGGTCAATGAAAGAAAACACGAACAACGAACTGGAACATTTAACACGGGGGGTTATTTTACATTGAGAGGGAGACACAGAGCAGAGTTATCCGAATATGCAGGCAATTTACAGTGAGCGAGAAGCACTTAACAATTCTACTTAACAGACTGGCGCACACACACACACGCACGCACGCACACAGAAATGATGGCCGTGGCCGGTATTTGCACCTGTCCGCCTCGTGCGGTCTGCTCGAGCTTGTTCGGTGGTGGGCTCGAACCCACCGTCAACAACGCCGCACCAAGCTCCGGGGACCAAGAATGGCGCCACGGACGCCAGCCAGCACGAGCACGGACCAGATGAGAACGCCAGCAGCTTCCTCTCTTTCTCCTTTACGAAGGGGCAAACCTTGCTTGCTTTCGACGAGGTGAGCCTTGCTTTCTTTGACTAGGCGAGCCTTGCTTTGCTTTTTTTTCACGGCTCACCACTTCGTCTTATCCTCCCCCTCCCCTGCGGGTCGAGGGCACCACTCTGAGGGACTCGCCTCCGGATTGGATGAGGGGTTGTCGGGCGACTCGTGGCCGGCCTTCGTTGGTCGGGCTGAACACTCCCTCTGGCTGGGCGGGACCGCACCTGAAGTGGTCAGCCCCCTGATTGGCTGGGGCGTGCGTGCAATGTTCGCCCTTCGCTCATTGGCTGGAGGAAGCGCTCTATGCCCTTCCTTGGAGCGGAGCCTCAATCTGAAGCGACAGAGGCTCTGCCCACGCCCTCAGCCAAAAACACGTGGGCAATGGCGACCGTGCTGAGTGGGGTTGGTGTCGCTGTTGTTGTAGTTGTCATAAAAGCCTAACTAAAAAAAATAACTTGTAGCGCACACACAAAATTCCCATTAGACATCGGGGATGGATTCTAACTCTAAACACATACTTATCGAAATAACTGAACTACGGGGACTCTGGCTGTTTGTGTGCAAAAGGCTTCCAGATTCGTAACAATATCTCATTGAAGGCTGCCCTTTGACCAAAACCCCCCACAAAAATACAGATTTTGGTAGAATTATAAACAGCCGATTGCAAGATCAAGACTGCAGCCGTAAGGCGAATGTCGAAGCAAATCCTGTGCACGAAAGTAATAAGCATTGAAATTTAGAAAGCCCACTTGGGCAGATCAAAGAACAAAATGACTGTCATGGTGCCAATGGAGTGAGGCCTGGATCAGCAATCAACAAGCAGATGGCTCTTCACTCTCTCCGCGGTTGAGCGTCAAAGCACAGGCACCCAAGGGAGAAGAGCTTTTGCCTAGAGGGCTGAGCATCGATGGCAAGCTGGTCAGTGTGCAGGGTTCAGAATCTGAAGTCGATCCCAATCCTCGACATGTGCTCTTAATGCCGTGGAATTTGTCCGGTTGAAGAGGTGTTGCAGCTGCCTGTCGAGACCGCCTGATAAAATAACATGCTGACACTCTGTGTGCTTGGAACATTCGACACAGGAACCGATCAAAACCTCCGCATTGTGCCATTACTCTACTCATCCTCTTAACTATCGGATCCTAGGCCTAGCCTAATTCACTCAAACCTTCAACACAGTTCACCAAGCCTACTAACCTGTCCCTTAAACGACCACGAAGTGTGCAAATTTCGGTTTCCTGTGATCTTCCTGACCTGCAGTGAGCCGAGTGCAGGTACATCCATAAAGAAACGATTTATTCCCAAGAAAGGTCTCCAAAATGTGCATTAACCATTCGCTGGCATGCCGGCACTCGAAGAACCGATAAGACGAGTTCACGGAAGAAAGGAACTGGTTTTGCTACCAGCGTAAGATCGACGTGGTGCAGCCAAGCAGCTGCACACCTTGGACGAATCCCAGACAAAGATGCACGGAACTTGAGCCTTTTATGAGCTGGCAAGCCTCTGGGTTTTTTTTTTGCTTTCATCATGATAAATAAAACAAAACCGTGGCCATTTTCACAATGTTATCACAAGCAGCTCTCGTTGGGATGGAGGCTGGGGGAGTAAAAGTGGACGTTTAATGCTCCGGCAGCTGTTGCGGAGGCGTGACCGGCATCCTTGCCCATTTTTACTCGACAGCGGCACCCCTAGCTTGACCCACAACAAAGTCGGACGCGGCTAATAAAGGCAGCTTTCCCACGAACTCACTGGAACACTGTGGGTGACAGTGTGTCGAACAACTCCAAGGATAGGTCCATTAGAGATGGCGACAATGCCAGGATCAAACTCCACACGGCCATGACACTTTAAAAGAAACAGCAAAGTAACAAAGAACGGTTCCATTTGGAGTTTTCCGAAGGCCCTTAAAAGGATCCAGTCGGCTGCTCAGAATGCTGACGTGGTGTGATGAAATAATCAAATGATTTGATCATTAACAGAGTTGTGCACTTGTGACTGCGATTTGAGATTAAAAATCGAAACGTGTGTGTGTGTGTGTGTGTGTGTGTGTGTGTGTGTGTGTGTGTGTGTGTGTGTGTGTGTGTGTGTGTGTGTGTGTGTGTGTGTGTGTGTGTGTGTGTGTGTGTGTGTGTGTGTGTGTGTGTTTTACTCAGATCCCCTTGCATGTACCACTCACCAATAATGCTTTACAAGCGTAAACAGAGGAAACAAATGATCAGCCTTTCGTGTTTACCACTTTATGCCATTTATTTATCAATGACATACATAGGAATGGAAGAATGTTTGCAACGCACCCCTCCCCCACTCCTCATTCCCAATCCCAATCCCTTCTCCTTTCCTCTTCCCACCCATATAGTCATACACTACCCTCCCTTATACACCCCTGCTATTCCTTTTCTCAAATTTCTTCAACACGCTCTCCACCCCACCCTTACGACTGCACCTTAATGGATATGCTTCCGATTTTGCTGCTCATCTGACAACTTTTCAAATGCGAATTGCCTGCAACCGGGAACGCTGCTTGCTTTCTCAGCGAGGAACAGAATGTTTTGATAAACTCACTACTGTTAACAAGTCTCTCGGATGCACGGACCCACCCCCGGATCTCAAGCGGGACATAATGAGAGCACGCCGGTTTGCCAGGAACGGCTCGCATGATGGCCTGTGCAGCACACAAGAATCAAGCCGAGCTGCTTCGGGGATAGCGGGGGAGGCAAACCAAACTCCGTACGTCAAAGGTGTCGGGAAAGGCGAGACACGCAAATCAAGCAGATAACTCCGCAACAAAACTGCAGCCGGCGACATTCTCAAGAATGGCAGAGGCTTTGCACAATTAGGGACACACAACGGTCATGAGACCACTAAATTCCGTGAAGTTACTTCTTGCTCAGTAGCTGCAATGCACGTACCCAGGGGGGCCACTGCGGGTCTGCAGCCACCGCAATCAGGCCCGGGACCAATTATTGTGTACAGACTAGACCGTTCCACTTCTGCAGAGGTTCCATGTCCCACCTTTCTTGCATACACTTTAAACTTGAGAGCATGCTTGGTGACAAAGTCCTACGTTTAACCATCGGAATAAAACATCGGTGGTTGACTGGGCACACGGCCATATTGTCGCGCAGATGAATTGTGAGGGCCTGGTCAACACCAATTTACCTACGTTACACAATTATTTGTGCATCTTGATGTTTTTAGGTCGAGAAAAATGAATCCACAAATGACCACCACTCTCAGCACGAAACACTGCACGAGGCCGAACTGAACTTAACGCGTGAAGTACAATGGCTGCACAATAACGGGGACCGGGATTCCGGAGCTTTTCAAAGAAGCTAAACAAGCAAAATGAAAACTCATTTAGCCAATAGTGATTGAATATGATGTGGGCAGGCTCTCAATCCGAAATGAGCATTCTGCTAATGGCCAATACAGTTTACGTAACCGAACCGGTCATGGCTCTTCTGTAAATGTTAAACCAAATCCAAAGGAAATTTCTCATTTGCCGAGCCGGGCGGCTGCTGTGAATAAACCCTGGCACAAAGGGATGTGGTTACTGGTCATCATGTTGCTTACCAAATTCCCTGAAGAGATCCACTCGGTGGTCGGAATCCTTTCTCATTTATACCACCAAGTATCATCGCATGATCCTGCGTGTTACAGGCCGAGAAATCTGTGGGGCTGCTTCTTGGACACGCCGACAGGCACGGGTCGGTACGTTACAAGATGTTCCATCTTGTAAATATCGCGTGGTCAAATATGTCTCCTTTACAGTTTGGACCCAAAACGGCACGTTCATTGGTACAGAAACCATTTTCGAGTTAATGACTTAAAATCAGCACAGAATGTAAACGAATGACAATTTTACTCATCATAAGCCATGCACAGTACGAAACGTGAGGGGTCACGTCACAAGGCGTACACAGTACAAAACGTGAAGGGCTACCTTTTCTCTGAACGATGACCCTAAGAAGTGGCGCCGCAGTGCTGACAGCTTTTAAGAAGTTATCGTCGTTGTTGATGGGCAGGAGGTCTCCATGTACGTCGGCATAACCCACAATGAGCTCCGAGGTGGGTACCCGGTGCACGTGCTGCACCAGCTGGTAGAATTCATCAAAACGGCCAGGTTTGGCACGCAAGATGGAGAATCGGCGAAACTCTGCTCCGAACTGCCCAGAGGTGGTTGTGTGGGTAAGAAGGGGTGGGGGCGAGGGCGGGGGGGGGGGTAAAGACAGCATGGAATGTTAATTAACATTAATAATAATTGTTATTTTGTGTGAGTAGCACTTAAACAAAGAGCAAAATAATTGATTGGAAGAAAAAAAAAACTGAACAAAACCTTGTGAAGCTGAAGGGAGTAAGTAACCAGGAACAGGTTAGGAAAAGTTCACCAGCAGCAGTTGAAACAGACAACTAAATGTACAAACGTCTATCGTCGTGCACATCATCAATCACCATCGAGATAATAGTGCAATGGTCTCTGGAACTCGCATGTAATTATGAATTAAACGTGATGTAACGAGGCATAAAAATGGTAAAGTGATTCAGTGGAGGGTATTGGAGTAGAGGTGGAGGAGGAGGTGATGGGCGGGGGCGGGGGGGGGTTAAAGTACAAAGCCAGTTGAAACCAACTTCCTCACTCTCTTCAACCACTTTCTTCCCTGCAGAGTTTCAAGACAGCTGTTTACACCCACCTCAAGTCACCTCCCATCCACAACCATGATCTTTTCTACACCCCATTAACCCCTTGCACCCCTCCCCCTCCCTCAAGCCAAACTCTTTCCAAGTTTCCAGCTTTTCCTTCATCTTCTGTGATTGAGAGCTTGTGTCTGTATCCATATTATCCCTGTGGCCTTCCCCAGGTCACTCATTCCTCAACCCTGATGTTGGTGTCATCCCCTCCTCCCCCCCCTCCTCCTCTACTCTTCCTTTTGTTCTTCATCATTCTAATCTGTTCAGTGTTCTCGCTCCCCCATGAGCCTCGACTCTGTATACAAAAAAAGTTAAAAAAAAAAAAAATAAAAAAAAGCGACAGCAGAGTTGAAGCGGATGGGATGCTCATTGGAAAGAACGAAGGAGGAGGCCATGAGGTGCACAAGTCGAAGAAGGGAAGCAGAAACATGGGGATCATTAAAATAAAAAAGGGGGGGTGGTGGACAAAGACCGACTATAAACGACAGAGACTCGTGAGCTAACCTTGGCGATGCTTTATCTCCTTGGCATTAGTGGTGCACAATATTTTTACTCATTCAAAGGCCTTGTTTTGTGGAGGCGAGGGACAATAATAAAGTGATTGTTTAGTCCACAAAGTAATTTAACAAATATACAGATAAACTCTTTGGCATCCAATTCCTGCCCAAAGCACCAAACATAATCACCGTTAAAAGTCTATTTTCACCTTCACAGAGTTCTAAAAGGAAGTTTCAATGCAATGTACATGACTGTTGTCATAATTTAGATCGTTTGTTACACAATGCGAAGTAACTTGTCTACGAGGGAGTCTTCGAAAGCTGGGGATACCTGCTTTGGAATTGCTGTGTTTAACGGTTCCTGTTTATTTGTTCATGGTATGTACTTGGGTTGGCAGGAAGGCATCGAGGTACGCACCCTCACCTCGAAGCCATCGAGCCTGGTTTGAATCCTGACCCACATGTAAATTGTCATTGCGGCGTTTCATCAATGCGTGTGTGTGTGCCTCGGATGGATGTTCAACTGGGTGTCTCGTCTGCCATCATTCGTTGGTGGATGGGAAATATCCCACAGTGTCCTTCATGAAGAGAAGGCGAGCTATCGCCGGGCACCCCGGTCAACTTACAAATTCCTGAGTTGGAGTGGCAACCCATCCAGGATTGTATACCTCAGTCACTGCTTTGGCAACACAAACGCTCTGCATGGGGCATGGTGCATGATGATTGATGATGATGATCTTGTACGGCTCATCGTGCCCCTTTGTGTGTGCTTTCATGCTGGGTCCATGAGTCATTGTTCAGGCCAAATGCACTTGAGTTTTTATGTATCCTTGTTTGGGCTGGATGCTCTTGTGCTTTCGTGAGCTAGGTCCATGCGTCCTTATCCATGTTGCAAACTCTTGTGCTTCAGTGCTGGGTCCGTGCGTCCTTGTTCAGGCCAGACGCTCTTGTGGGCCACATCCGAGCCCATTGCCGGGTTTCCTCCCCTCCCTCTTTTCCTGCTTGTTAAATCACTGTGGATGCGTTGCCTTTTCAACCTACATCACCTCACTCTTCCACGAACTTCCAATTCGTGGAGAAAAGAAAGAAAAAAAAAAAAAAAAACAACAACTTGAATCCTAAACAACTTGGTAGATATAATATCATGCTAGTAGAACATCAGGGCCCAAACCATATTGCTGTATCCGTGAATAATTGGTTCAAAAGCAACAATATTGAAAAAAGAAAAATCTAAAATAGAAGCCTGCAGTTACGAGCTCAGAACCTCTCGACGTGGGGCGACCCGACTCAACCATTACTGAACCCACACTGGCCCTGGAGGAAGAGTGATCACAATATTCCACGAAACGCACATCTCCCAACGGTCGGCAGAAAGTGTTAGAGAGACAGTATCGATGTCAAGGTCAACATCACGATAAAAACAGACACTTGACATTCATTGCCAATTCAAGAATACAAATGAAATATCAGGAATATCAAAGTAGCTCATCATCAACACAACTTGTACATTAGAAATACAAACCATGGATAGACACACAAGGGTGTAAAAGACAAAAAGGATAAAATTAACCAAATATCATTTGAGGAGAGAAACAGAAGCATTTACACACACTTATATCGAGCTATGCGAAGAAAAATTAACTACCGTAGTTTACAAAAATTCCGATAGATAAGTTCTTGTAATACACATCAGAGAATTGAGTTATTCGTCGCAGTTGTCTCAGAGTACAAACACAAATTAATACGATAAAGGGTATTTATTTCCCTTTATTATTTATAAAGGGATAAAGGGTATAAATAAACACAAATTACAAAACCCCCAAAAAAGATATTAAAAATTATGATATAGATCAAACTGCACGATGTGCAGGAAATATTTACAATGCATCAAAATGCTCTCGGATCAATCATCACGCAACGTGTCAATTGCATTTGGCACAAATAATTGTCCAAAATGACAGGTTTAAAGTACGTGGAACATGAAGGTGGACGGTTACAACCAAAACACCGAGAACGTAACTTGGTAGAGCATATACCTCCGCCAGGCTGAACGGTTCATGTTTTGTATCCACCGATAGGCCACATCTGAATCCAGACCTCACCCAAAATCGGATCGGCTTGTTCTCGTCACCGACCCAACTCATCCACCAAGTTGTCATAATCCATCCACAACGTTTTGAGATGTCGTGCTCCAAATCATTCTTTAGCCCCATCTCTCAATGGTGAAGAATCACTTTAAAAATTTATCATATCCGGATCTTTAACGAAATCTAATCAACTCATCCTCGTCACACACCCAACCCGCATGTCCACGGAGTTTCATCCGAATCAGTCCGGAACGTTTTGAAATATCCTGCTCGCAGACAGCCAGGGGTGAAAACATAACCTCTGCCCACCTTCGGTGGCGGAGGTAACTGCAGAGTTCACAGGGTACCTTGCGTCACGCAGTCGAGAGGAAAAAAAAAAATGACACGGGTGGGGTCTGCGAGCAGAAAATTTGATCGGTCGAGTTGATGCAAGATTTTGTCGAAATACTGCAAAACGGAAGGTTTTTGGAAGCGATAAAAATTTGATTTGTGTTCTCAGTTGTTCAAGTATATAATTCAGTTGAAATATAATAAAAGATTTTAAAGGTTGTATTAAAAAAAAATTTTTTTTCGAAGTTTACTGCCATTGACGCAGTGGCTATTCCGTCACCCTATCTAACACGTTACATCAGTTCTTCGTGCTTGTTGTTCACGTCCTTAAAACATATTGTTTTTACTCATTCAAAGGCCTTGTTACTCATTCAAACAGTAAATTTCCCGTTTGGAATTATTTTCAATCGCGTTTCATTGCCAGACAGGCAATCGGGACGACATTCCGTACAATTTGCCCAATTCAGAGCCAAAAAGTACTGCAAGCCTACAGGTTCGTGTTCAAAATATCACTTCAAATTTAAGTAAAATTGTTCCTCGATTGTAAAACGACGTTGGTGAACAGACAGACAGACAGACAGACAGACAAAGTGAACAAATTGCTGAATCCCACTTTTTTCTTTGCACACGTAGAGTAAACACGGAGTGTGTTTGATGAATCTCACATGATCCCATAAACTCTCATTACAACAAGTTTCTCATACGAGGGACAAATCGAGGGAAGGCTTGCTTGAATTACTCTCCAGCTCCACATTTTATTTCAACAAGTAATACCAAATGTACAAATATCAAACTCAAAGTGAGGATACTTTGGATCACAGACTGATATAAAAAAAAAGAACAAAAATACCGTTTTCAACGTCAAACTCTTTCAATTTCCATAAAAAGTAAATTATTCGGTTTTTCTTGGACACCTGCACCTCGATAACTTGTTCTGCATTCTATGACCATGAATAGTCAAAGGGTCATGGCATCCTGCTGAGCAGCGAAAATCAAAACTTGTTTCGTTTGTCTTGTTGACATGAACAACCGATTGATGCAGATCACATCAATCTACAAACTTCTGAACTTCACTCGCATGTATCCGATTCGTACTCGTCGCCGAAGGCAGATCGCAATCCCATTTATGATCGATTAAATGATAGTGAATTAATAAATCTGCATATTTACTTGCTGCCCCCGGATCATTATGGTAATAAAAGTATGCGACAATTTCTTTGGGACGACACACAACGCGAGTGATCACAGCGGTAGGCCATTTTTGGCTTGTCCCATGACATTCCATGTAGGATCTATGAGAATGTTGTTGGGCGTCTGGGTGAACGTTATGATGGTTGTGGACCAGGCTCAATTCTGATGTCCTTCATCAATTTGTTCATCTCAAAATAAATTGTATTTCATCATCAATTTGCTCAACGCACTACGGCATGTAGTCGTTGGAGAGAAGGATGGATCTTGTTGTAGTAAGAAGTTGTAAATCTCTTCAAGCCTGCACAACGACAAGTCAGGTTTTCATTGTGGTCACGTGGTGTACACTGTGATGCGGTTATGCCACATTGAGGATGAACTGAGGCACAGTGAATGAATCAAACACGACGATCTTCATTCCTAAAAAGTTCTACCTTTTAAATGTTCTTCTTTACTGTCGTTGTCCTACTCCTCAGCATGTAAGAGAGTCTGACACACAGACTGCACCCCCCCCCCCCCAAGTGTTTCCATGGGCAACGCAGCCAATTTGAGAACTAACTCAGGGCATGAACAGAAGGTTCTGGGAGGGTTGCATGAACAGCCGTTTGGCACAAAGTGCAGCAGCCACTCCTTAAACAAACCCACCTGTACGTGGCGGAGAATTTAGCTGCTCGACTTCTGTAGAATAATTAATAAATAAAAATGAGGGTGGATGATGACGCAGACAAGGGGATAAACAGAGACAAAGGGACAGCACCTCCTCACACAAGGTTACACAAGTCTCCACCTATTGCAGTGTCATGACGTCAATGAAACAGGCAGGTCACCAGACTGGCTTAGCAAGATCCGACTTCACACCTGACAACCTGAATCTTGACAAGGCCATAGACGCATGTTAGGATATGGAATGAGAACAATAATTATGATGGCGGAATGGTATAAACAAAAATAGAACCTCCAACTACAATGATTAATGAAGCACATTCACAATTGCATCAAGCCAGGTGCACACACATCAAGCCAGGTGCACACACGTCAAGGAAACGTTGCACTGCGTGAAAAACAGACTCAAAATCGGTTTCACGATGACACGAGCTTTGGATATGCTTTGGCTATAAAATGACTCCACTAACCAGGTTTGCAAGCAACGAAAGGGACATTTCAGTGAATAAAAATGTTTGGAATCAACTAGGTAAAAAATAAAATAAAATAAAAATCACAGAACTTGAGCGTATCAAAAAAAATAAAAAATAAAAATCAAATTTTATGGAATTTCTGTCCTACACCCAAAAGAAGCCCAACGGCATGTATTTGGAGAGACAAGGGTCAAGCTGCAGCAAACTTGCAAGGTGAAGCCAGGAGGGCCACAGGTGAAGTTGATGATTTGGGGAAACAATTCAGGAAAGAATGTCCTTGGTTTGTGTATGAGTCACGACGCACCTCACGAGATGAGCGTTGTCCATCCTCGGTGTCATGGGACGGTTTTGTAGCGCGCAGCACGCGCGCGGCAAAGTGCTTCTCTGATCCGATTCCAAACGGGCCTCACCCACCCCACTGCCCCCCCCCAAAATCTACCTCTCTCCACCCTCACCCCTCTCCTTTCCCACTACCCCCTGCCAACAACAAACCCAACCACATCTCCCTACCCCCAATCCATCCACCTTTCCTCCCCACAATATATCTACCAATTCCCCTCACCCCCCACCCTCCCTTCCCCCTTCCCCCCAGTGGAGCCTCATCCCCATGTAGTCCACTTCAACATGAAGGCTTGCTAAGGCCAAGATGATGCAAGCCGCTGATAAGCGACATGTTCTTGGATCACATGAAAAATGGAAAAAGTGGATGGTTGAGTCGGGTGAACCAGCACAGGTAACCATAGTCATCAAGTTTTAGAAATCAGGAAATAAATTACTGAACCACTTCCTCGATGCACCACATGCACACTCAGTATCTCCTCATATGCACAAACTAACCTCTCAATTACAAGCACACCAACCACAAACCACAAAGTAAAGCCAAGATGTCCCAAATTCCACTCTTCCTCTCAGAATCACTTCAACATGAACTCTCGATTCGGATCTCCCTCAACATGATGATCACTTCGATCAAACAAATCACCCCTCAACATGTACTCCCTCAACATGTACTCCCTCAACATGATGATCACTTCGATCAAACAAATCACCCCTCAATGAACTCCCTCAACATATACTCCCTCAACATGTACTCCCTCAACATGATGATCACTTCGATCAAACAAATCACCCCTCAATGAACTCCCTCAACATGATGATCACTTCGATCAAACAAATTACCCCTCAATGAACTCCCTCAACATGTACTCCCTCAACATGTACTCCCTCAACATGTACTCCCTCAACATGATGATCACTTCGATCAAACAAATCACCCCTCAATGAACTCCCTCTCAATGAACTAACAAACACCTTCGTTTCTCTCACAGTGTACAAGGTTCCCAACAATGTTACCCAAATGGACTCCTCAGAGATTACCCCAGTAGTCCCCTCAGGTGTTACCCCAACAGATACCCCCAATGTTACCCCGATAGACCCCCCCCTCCGGTGTTACCCCGGTAGTCCCCTGTGGTGTAACCCCCAGACCCTTCCTACCTTGCTTTTGACCTCGATGTCGCTGCCGTGCCGCGCGTGACCGCGGTGGTTCTTGGCCATTCCCGCGGCCTCGGGCCTGCGGACTCGCGGTCTCCTCGTCGTCCCCTCCTTGGTAAACTCGTGTTCGTGCGCGTTTCCTCCCCGACCTTTCCGCCTCGTACTCCGTGCTCGCGGTAATCCCTCTTTGTTTTCCTGCTTCCACGGAGAGCGGACTCCGTCTCTTCCTCCACCCTCTTGCGCCGTTGCCAGGGATGACGTCACACGCCGAACTCTTCGAAACTCGCTGCTCACCGACCAATGGCGAGCGAGCCCGTAAAAAGGGCGGAACCAATGACGTGGACGACCGGCACGCGCCAAAAACACCACAGGTAAAAAGGAACACCTGGGGCGCGTTTGCAACCCGTGAGCTTTTAAAAGCACTTAAAGCTCACCTGGTTAACGTGCACCTGCACCACACGACACTTCATTCACGGCCGAGACAGCCGATTTAATACCGCGGTTGCAGTTGCGGTTGCGGTTGCGGTTGCGGTTGCGGTTGCGGTTGCGGTCGCGGTCGCGGTCGCGGTCGCGGTCCGCCTCCTGCTGTCATGTAAGCAAAATGGCGGGTTCAACATGTCCCTGTCGCGTTGTCTCATGGGTTCGATTCCGGACTGTTCTGCACACAGCAACATCCAGGTGAGCTCTGCAGAGAAGAAGAAGAATCGGTATTTTCATAATTATTTTATTAAACCACCGGAACACCTTGTCAAAGTAAAGGTACATTTTCAATACGTCCCTGTAATCTATTTATTACGTACACACGTACGTCATAATCCCTCATTGTGGATCTTCGTGGTGAGGGCTTTGTTTGGAATGGTGGGGCACGGCTGGTGATGACGTCATGAAGCAGCAATTGGGGGGCGGGTGGCACGGCTGGGGGGCACGGCTGGTGATGACGTGATTTAGCAGCAATGTTGTGGACTCGGGCCAATTGGGAGCTGAATGGCGACGCTGTTCAAGGTGTTGAACGGTGAGTGAAGCACCTTTTTGATCTGTGTGGTTTCATTGCCAGTTGAACCCGAGATCTCTGTGGACTGTGGTTGTGGCTGCTGAGACGTTGAAAGGAAAATGATGATGGATCAGTTACAGTGACCTCATGGCTCCTTTTTAACTCTCATTAATACGTGCGTCAAACATTTTTGTCTCATCATTACACCTGTCAGGTTGCGGAGTAACTGTGTACGTGCTATGGCTGCGTTCAGACTCACCTGATCCGGGAGTTCTCTCAGCAACCTGCCAGACTGCAATGACGTCGCACGTCGCAGCAAACTCCAAACACGTGAGAAGGGCAACGATGAAATGACATGACGTGATGGCACGCTCCAACAGGATGGCACGCTCCAACAGGATGGCACGCTCCAACAGGATGGCACGCTCCAACAGGATGGCACGCTCCAACAGGATGGCACGCTCCAACAGGATGGCACGCTCCAACAGGATGGCACTCTCCAACAGGATGGCACGCTCGAACGTATAACGTTTACAACTTGGGAACATTGAATTGAGAGTCAAGACGAAGGACCTCTCCACACGGGAGTGAAAACAAGCTCCTGGAACATGGAGGAGTACTTGCTGATGGAAGGTGACACCTGCTGTGCAATGCGATCAACGAGCTCAAGGGGTTATGATGTCCTTCTAAGTGGATGGGAGGATGGGGAGAAGAGTGCTTTGGTGGTTTTTCTTTTTTGTATGCATTGTCGAGGCTCACATGGGAGCTAACATTGAGCCAACACAATGCGCAACAAAGGGGGGTGGGAGAGGGAAGGACAAAACAGTGGGTAACAGATATTAGATCTGTTGAAGGGAGAGGGATGGGGCAGGGAACACGGGGTAAACAAAATGGACACCACAGGGACTTTCAGGACCTCGCACGACAGGGAACTTTCAGGAAGGAAAGCAGGGAATATGAAGGAGGTGGGTTTGGGGTGGATTAACGGGGGTGGAAAAGATTGTGGTTTTGGATTGGGGATGATAAGAGGTGGTGGTGAACAGCAGTTTTGAAGACCTGGAGGGAAGAGTGGGATTGAAGAGAGTGTGGGAGTTTATTTCCAAGGTGAGAAAAAGAGGAATGAAAGAGTGAAGGTGAGCAGTAATTTATGATTTTGGTAGTTTTACCAGAAGGGGGTTGTTGGCGGACCTTGAGCACCCTGTGGAAATATGGTGGGGACAAATCGCAGACAGAGCAGGGAGCGAAGGCGAGAGGGACAGGACACGGTAGAAGACAAAGACCACCGTCCTGACTGCGGTGAGAGGGTGAGAGGCCCAAAGACTTAACCTCATTGTGGGAGATACCAATGATCCTAAATGCCTTGGTTTCCACAGTGTGAAGCTGAGAAAGGTGAGAGGCAGGAGCACCAGCCCAGAGGGGAGAGCAGTACTCCATCAGGCTGCGGATGAAAGTTTTGTATGTGGTCAGGAGCTCAGGTGGGCCGAGGAAGGACATTGTACAACGGAGGATTCCCAGTTGGCGACTGGCTTTTGAGGCCAGCTTTGAAATGTGGCTTTCCCAGGAAAGGTCATGGTAGATAGTGAGATCCAGAAGCTTGAAAGGACTTCTTCCAGAGGATTGTTGAGAAAGTAGATGGGGCTGGGGGGGGGGGGTTCCAAACGGCCCTTTTGGAGAGACAAAGTGAGAGTGTGAGATTTGTCCGGATTGAAAGACATGTACCACGTGTTGGACCAGTTTGTGATTTTATCCAGATCTGCAGTGAGCGAAGAAGCTGCTGCTTGCCGGTCTGAGGGATGACTGATGGTACAGCAGAGGGTGGAGTCATCAGCAAAGAGATAAAGAGGATTTTCCAGAGAGTCGGAGAGATCATTGATGAAAACTAGAAAAAGAACAGGGCCCAGAACGCTTCCTTGAGGAACTCCAGCCTTGACAAGAAGAGGGGATGAAAGAACTCCATTTAGGGCCACACGTTGACTGCCACAGGAGAGGAAGTCTGCGAGCCATGAGTGGAGATCGCCTTGGATACTGTGGAAGAAATTCAGTTCTTCTCTGTCTGAGACCATTTATAAACAAACAACAAACATGCACATGGGAAAGAAGGAAATACAAGACACGTGCAACATCAAACACGATCCTCTTTCTGCTCAAAATGCAAACGGGCTCGGTTCTTCCAGAGGGATGAACCAACAGTCCAATTTAGTGGAACTTTCCAGAAACTTCCATGGAGGGCTTAAAAGGATGAGGCCGAGCTGCCAGACCGACTCTGTGAGGGACATAATATTCAAAAACAATTTCTGCAGAAAGCCAAGGGAGACCCCACGAGGCGATCACCCCGGTGGCGGCGCTTCATCATGAACCGAATATGATGGTCACCCCCGACTGCGTTTAATCAGCATTCTCGAGCTTGCTAATAAGTTATATTGTTATGTCAAGTCCTGTAAAACATACAGAACGCAGAGCAAGTGTAGTTCGAGTCACGTCGTATTGATGACCTCACAAAATGCCATTGAGGTGACTCAACGTGGCAAACATGGAAAGCTAACGGAGGACGGCCATTTCTATGGAGCCGAGAAGCCAATTGATGGGATGGCCGATTCGAGCTTGCCTTGCTTCTTAGTACAGCGAGTAAACCAACGGGAAATATTCTGACCTCATTCCTCATTCATATATGTGTGACTTCTAGATTTCGAGCCACTTGAAGAGAAGACGGAAGGTTTGGAGGCAACAAAAGGCCTTGGGATTTTGTTTGGTCAGTCACATGACTCTCAGCAATAGAAGGGAAATCATTCATGGCTCGTGCCTCATGATGCTGGGACCTCAGGTTCAAATACCATATACTATGTTCATGGATTAATTGTCTTATAATGTTGTTGTAATTCATAATGAACGACAAGGGCACTTGGTGGAGCTCATACCTCCGCCACGTAATGCCTGATCCACGAGAACATATCGGGCCAAACACATATTTGAAATATGCTACACAGTACCCTCTCAATGGTGAAGAATCACTTAAAAAATTCGACAAGTCGGATCCGGATCTTCACCAAAATCTTATCAGTTCGTCCTTAACACAGACAGATCCTTAACACAGACAGACAGACAGACAAACAGACAGACAGAAAGGGGTGAAAACATAACCTCCTTCACCTTCGGTGGTGGAGGTAAAAAGTATACTTTGTTGATAATTTTTTTTTGTCTTTGTCGCACTTGTACAGGACTAACAGAAGTACAAGTTCCTTTCTTTTAGTAGAGAAAGCCTTCCACATTACATACAAAACGTCACACGGATATCAAGGAAATTTGACATGGGAAGAGGTCATCCGGCCCATCATGCCGACGCGCACCAAATCCAGATTAAATAAATCCGTCAAAGCTAACAACGTTTTTCATTGTGGGTGGGGGAGAGGGGAGGAAAAGTGGGGATAAGAAAAGTGTTGCAGGCTCAGGGACATCACCAGGGTGTTAAAAATGAAAATGGGACTGCACAGCCTGAAGCTCACCTGGATCAGGAGCCATGAATGCCGTGAATGAACTTTGGTACATCACGGGTGAAGAATGTTGTGGTCAAGTGTCATCAAAATTGTGTGTGTTGTTTGAGAGAAGAGAGAAAATACCTATTTGAGTGGGGGGTGAACTGCCACCCCTCAAGAAGACCTCCTTAATGAGCGCAGATTTTACCTTTATTATGGTAAAATACCTAACAGCTTGTGGCCAAGTTTCATCAAAATCATTTGTTTGGTTCAAGTGTTTACGGACTCACTGACTGACTCACCTACAGACACTGCTCGATTGCATAAGCTCTCCTGACTAAAGTCCAAATATTCTTACAGGGATCTCAATTTCCTTCCCCAAAAATCGACCGGAAATGACGATTTTAAAAGATTTTTCAGCGTGCAAAGCATGCCTTTTTACAACGTACGTCACTGACATATCTCATTTTATAATACTAGTGCGGACCCGTCGGTGCGGGCCACCGATGCCACCTCTCTCTCGCCTATCTATAATTATAGATAGATAATCTATATAACTCTCCCCCCCCCTCTCGCCCCTCTCTCGCACCTCCTCTCTCCCCCTCTCTTGAATTGTGACGCCCCCCTCTCTCTCGTCTCTCCTCTCTCACCCCTCTGTAAATGTATTCACAAATGTCTACCAAGCACAACAATTAATTCAAACCTTGGGAAAAAAAACAGCTTTCAAACATTGGGAAACACTTGGGAAGCAGCTGAAATGGATGAAGAAGAACGATATCAAACTTTGAAAAGGCACATACTCAGGTCCCAGAGTCAATTGTGACATCATATCAAAAAAAGAGGAAGCATTGTGACGTCATTCGTGACGTCATAGCACCGTGTCCTGTCATTGGTTGGCAGACGTTATTGGTCATTATTGGTTGACAGACAATATATAGGTCGTTATTGGTTGACAGACATTGGTCATTGTATTACGTTATTCTTTTTATTACTGCCAATTATTGTGCTATTATTATTATTATTATTAATATGCTGTTAACATTATTCTGAGATATCTTTGTGAAAAAATGGCATGATAAGGTGATAAAGTGAAACGACACTTCAGCTGCGATATGTACACCTTTCCAACACTGAAAAAAGCAATAAAATGGACGTAACTTGGGAACCGCTTGTCTGATTAATATCAAACCTCGAAAAGGCACATCCGCGGGTCCCCGGCAATAATCCTGGCAAGTTTCAATCAGATCGGACCGGCGGTTGTCGAGAAACGGCAGTCGCAGACAGACAGACAGACAGACACACACACAGAGATTGCTGGAATTATAGATAGACGAGTAGGGGCCCGTAGGGGTGGGCCTGTAGGTGCGTGCCCGTAGGTGAGTGCCACTATGTGCAGCCCCTCTCTCTCTCTCTCTCAAACCTCAAAGGCACATCAGCGGGTCCCCAGCAATATTCGTGGCAAGTTTCAATCAGATCGGACCGTCAATCGTGCAAAAAAAAAAAAGAATAAATAAATAAACATTAATTGTGACGTTGTTCGTGACGTCATATCACCATGTCTTGTCATTGTTCGACAGATAAATGGCTGTAACTTGGGAACCGCTCGTCCGATTGACATCAAACCTCGAAAAGGCACATCCGCGGGTCCCCGGCAATATTCCTGGCAAGTTTCAATGAGATCGGACCGGCTGTCGTCGAGAAACGGCGGTCGCAGACAGACACACATATACACACACAGAGATTGCTGGAATTATAGATAGATATCTATTCAGGCGATGTTCACGAGGAGGCTTTGCGGACACTCACCGACCTGCTTGAGCACATCAAGGGTCCTTTTGCTGAATCTCTGAACGATTAGAGGGACATCGGTTCTTATAAACCTTACTTTTTTTTGGATACACTGTCGAGGCTCGTGTAAGAGCTAACACACGGAACGTACAACAAGGGGAGCAGGAGACAAGAGGGGTGGGAGAGGGAAGGAAAAAAACAATGTGGAACAGAGACATGAGGAGATCTGTGGAAGGGAGAGGGATGGGGTGGGTTACACAGGGTAAACAAGATGGACACTCCAGGAACTTTCAGGTCCTTACATGACAGGGACTTTCAGGAAGGAAAGCAGGGAATTTGAAGGAGGTGAGTTTGAGGTGGATTCATGGGGGTAGAAAAGATCATGGTTTTGGATGGGGGAAGGTAAGAGATGGTGGTGAACAGTTGTTTAGAAGACCTGGGGGGAAGAATGGGATTGAAGAGAGTGTGGGAGTTTGCCCCAAAGATGGGAAAAAAACGAGGAATGAAAGAGTGAAGGTGAGCAGTGATTCTTGATTTTGGTAGTTTTACCAGAAGGGGGTTGCTAGCAGACCTTGAGCACCCTGTGGAAATATGAGGGGGGAGGGAGGGGACATATCTCAGACAGAGCAGGGGGTGGTAAGGCTGGAGATGAGATGGTAGAAGACAGAAAGACCACTGACCTGCCTGCGATGAGAGACCCAAAGACTCAGCCTCATCGTGGTAGATACCAATGATCCTAAATGCCTTGGTTTCTACAGCGTGAAGCCGAGAAAGGTAAGAGGTGGGCGCACCAACCCAGAGGGGAGAGCAGTACTCCATCATGCTGTGGATGAAAGCTTTGTATGTGGTCAGCAGCTCAGGTGTGTCAAGGAAGGACTTTGCATGATGGAGGATGCCCGGTCGGCGACTGGCTTTAGAGGCCAGCTTGGAAATATGGCTTCCCCAGGAAAGATCATGGCAGATAGTGAGACCAAGAAGCTTGAATGAAAGGACTTCTTAAAGCGGATTGTTGAGAAAGTAGATGGGGGTGGGGGGGCGGTTCCAAACAGTCCTTTTGGAATGAGCAGGCCACAAAATGAGGTGTTTGAGCATTTATCATGCCAGGAGAAAACTCAGAGAACATCATGGCATCAAGCAGGAGAAGATTTGGCAGTCCAACATCCAGGTCTATGGCAAGCAACCTTCCACGAAGCGTCCCATCGATCTCTAGCAATATGTTCAGACCAAAACCTACTCTAACTAGCGATGCGAAACAGTCTGAAAGCATCATGAAGATGGACGGTGACAAAGGTCGACAATTGCACTCATTTAACTATAATAAATAAAGCTGTCTCCATTTCAATATTGGACCTCTCCACATTCTCAAAGAATCTTTCATTCCCGATATCGTGAAACACAAAATTGAGGAAGAAAGGGGGGAAGTTCTTCCTGAGAACCACTCGTGTGGCCCTTCTCAAGTACAAAGGGAAGCTTTCATCGAGTGTTGGGAACGTTAGGGTTGCCGAGGATACAACAAAAAAGTCCACTTACCTCTGGATGTGTTCAAAGCACAATTCTAATATTATCTGAAATAAATATGCTGTCATATAAATTGAGGTTGATATAAAATAATGTCACCCTTTTTGGAAAGTCTGTCCAATATTCTTCCCCGGCTGCTGCCCTTGAATAAGGGAGATCTCCAGGCATGACGTGCAGGTCGTTGTGACCATCTCAAAGCATACACCACTCTCAAATCATAACAGAGGCAACATCATAGTGTGAGTGGTGTTTGGGACAAGACCTGAAATAGTCTGTGTAAAGAGCACCGAGTCATCAAGAGTGCTCTGGATGTCTCGTGTAGGGCCCGTGGACTAACCTCAGGCTATGGTGGTCTTGTTTGAAGACATGCCTCGATGCAAGTCTGTCCAACTATCGGACCAAATCAAGAGATAATGGTCTTGGGAGTCCCTGTTCATTGATGTGTATGTAATGGGATATTGTGCTTTACTTAAACATTCCCCATTTAATGGAATTTCACCTGCTTTCGTTTTCTAGTTAATTTCCCATTTACTACCCATTGGGAAACTACCATTTGCTGAATATATAGTGTAATTATATTATTTATACAGTATTCACTCAATTGAAGGTCTGGCAGGATGGCCGAGAAGTCCACACACTCACCTCTGAACACCGCTACAAACTGCTATCCTGGTGTTTTGCAGCCAGGGTGAAGCATCAGTTGTCCATCGGATAGAGGTTAAAGTGGGTGTCCTATCTGCTAGCATTAATTGGTGGATGATAAAGATTGCATGGTGTCCTTCGTGAATAGTAGGTGAGTTATTGCTGGCACTCAGCACAAATTAATTACTGCTGTAACCTCTCGGGGGCACTGTTATGCAGCTGATGGAAGCAGGAGCCACAGGCTCCATACAAATTGAGTTTTTAAAATATCTATCGAGTCAAACAAGACTCGTGGAAGAGCTCAAACACATAACGGATCAGGACACAACATAAAGGGGCTGTCACACCTTGACGATTTCGCCAGCCTCTGCCGATTTATGAAAAATTTGTCTAAAACGCTGGCACACGTCGAATACGTTATGGGTACGTTATGTGTACGTTAGGTGCACGCTGAAAAACACTACCATAGGTCGTATTATGCTGGTTTAAAACGTTGTACTTTTTGGTTGTCCAAAAAATTTTGCATGCTTGAAATTTTACGACGTACTCGGCGTTTGGCTCGCACGTTCCGCTACGCTGGCCATAAGTTGTAGGCACGTTATGCGATCGTTGACACACGTTAATTGTATGTTACTCATAAGTCGAAACACGTAGAGGTAACATTCGCGTACCCGAAACTTATTTCTAACCTATGAGTAACGTTTTGTAAGCACGCTACACGAACGTTGTTCACACTTCGCAACACGCTATTTGAAAGTTCCTCATACGTCGAAACACATCAAAGTAATGTTTAGGGTACCCGTGACTTATTTATAACCTATGAATAACGTGCTTGGGAATTATTACGCTATGCATACGCTAGACTATCGTTGGGCATACGTTGTGAACGCCGACAACAGGCTAAGCATTCATTGGTATAAGTTATCTATAAGACAACGAAACGTTCTGTGCCCGTTACTAATATGTTATGCATACGACCAACACGTTATGAATACGCCCAAAACTTAAAAAAAAAACATCAAAATTTCAGCGTACGCCAACGTTTTACATACATTTTTATACGTTGCCATTGCTGGCTAAAACGTCAAGGTGTGACAGGGCCCCAACAAAAGGAACAACAGAAGGAGAAG
This sequence comes from Eptatretus burgeri, assembly GCF_056783735.1. NCBI lineage: Eukaryota > Metazoa > Chordata > Myxini > Myxiniformes > Myxinidae > Eptatretus > Eptatretus burgeri. The sequence goes on along the minus strand of NC_140967.1, from coordinate 103,184,882 downwards.
AAGGGGGAAATGCCAACAGAAAATATTTTGAGATGGACAAACAAGGAATGCATGAGGAAAGGTTAGGGGTAGGGGAGAATGCAGGGTGTGGATAATATGGATATAGAAGCAAAATTTGGAGGGGTAGGGGAGTGGTTTAACGGGTGTAGAAATGATGATTGTTTTGGATGGGGAATTATCTGAGATGGTGGTGAACAGCTGTCATGAAGAGACCTGAAGGGAAGAATGAGATTGAAGAGGATGTGGAAGTTGCTTCCACAGGTGTGGAAAAAGAGGAACAAATGAGTGGATGTGAGCAGTGATTCTAGATTTTGAGAGTTTCATAAGAAGGGGGGTGACTGGTGGACCATGTGTGCCCTGCAGAAACCTGGGGGGTACAAAGCACGGAGAGGGCAGAGGGTGAAATACGAGAAAGGATGTGGTAGAAGACCGAGACCACCAACCCGTATGCGATGGCAAAGTGATACGACGAGACACTAGAGACTCAGCTTCATCGTGGACGATTCCAATGATGTTTACGGACTTGGTTTCCACAGGTTCAAGCTCAGCAAGGTTTGAGGCAGGGGCACCAGCTCAGAGGGGAAGACAGTAATAATCATGAATGATCAACCTGCAACCATGCCACCATCTTCTTAAACACACGATTTGAATAATCGTGGATTAAACACTGTATTAAACACGATTAAACACACGATAATAATGGAACCGCTTGTCTGATTAATATCAAACCTCGAAAAGGCACATCCGCGGGTCCCCGGCAATATTCCTGGCAAATCGTTCAAATACCATATACTATGTTCATGGATTAATTGTCTTATAATGTTGTTGTAATTCATAATGAACGACAAGGGCACTTGGTGGAGCTCATACCTCCGCCACGTAATGCCTGATCCACGAGAACATATCGGGCCAAACACATATTTGAAATATGCTACACAGTACCCTCTCAATGGTGAAGAATCACTTAAAAAATTCGACAAGTCGGATCCGGATCTTCACCAAAATCTTATCAGTTCGTCCTTAACACAGACAGATCCTTAACACAGACAGACAGACAGACAAACAGACAGACAGAAAGGGGTGAAAACATAACCTCCTTCACCTTCGGTGGTGGAGGTAAAAAGTATACTTTGTTGATAAATTTTTTTTGTCTTTGTCGCACTTGTACAGGACTAACAGAAGTACAAGTTCCTTTCTTTTAGTAGAGAAAGCCTTCCACATTACATACAAAACGTCACACGGATATCAAGGAAATTTGACATGGGAAGAGGTCATCCGGCCCATCATGCCGACGCGCACCAAATCCAGATTAAATAAATCCGTCAAAGCTAACAACGTTTTTCATTGTGGGTGGGGGAGAGGGGAGGAAAAGTGGGGATAAGAAAAGTGTTGCAGGCTCAGGGACATCACCAGGGTGTTAAAAATGAAAATGGGACTGCACAGCCTGAAGCTCACCTGGATCAGGAGCCATGAATGCCGTGAATGAACTTTGGTACATCACGGGTGAAGAATGTTGTGGTCAAGTGTCATCAAAATTGTGTGTGTTGTTTGAGAGAAGAGAGAAAATACCTATTTGAGTGGGGGGTGAACTGCCACCCCTCAAGAAGACCTCCTTAATGAGCGCAGATTTTACCTTTATTATGGTAAAATACCTAACAGCTTGTGGCCAAGTTTCATCAAAATCATTTGTTTGGTTCAAGTGTTTACGGACTCACTGACTGACTCACCTACAGACACTGCTCGATTGCATAAGCTCTCCTGACTAAAGTCCAAATGAGCTAAAAATGGGGAAAAATAGTTTTTGTGTTTTTGTTGCGGGGGCGCTTTTTGGGGGGAAGGGGTTGGGTGAAGGCGGTTCTAGGATAAAGAATATACAGCACCGATCATAAACTACGTATCCCTTAACGAGACCCTATCGCAGACACTTACAATGAGCACGGATACACACAATCACCATTTCATACTCAACCAACATGCACATCCTGCCAACATCCCCATACCCCTCTATCAGGAACTTAATGGCAGCTGCTTTTGTCAAATGAGAACATCAATTGTTGATATGATTTTAATAAACCGAATAAAGTATACTCCACGTCCTTCGCTAAACGTCACGATACAGACAGACATTCGAAGGAGTGGAAGAAACCACAATATAATGATTTTAACAGAAACATCTCCATGAACACCAGTGACCATCATTGTACATTACTCTTTACATGAGTGTTGGTGCAAATGTCCCGGATGGTGTTTGGGTGTTTGAATGAGCAGGCCACTAAATCATTAGAGCAACGGTCTCCTGGTTCTGTAGGATCTGACATGTTCTTCAATGGATGACCTGGATATCATATCAGGAGAGACAGCACCAAAAAAATGGAAGAGACTAAGGAACAATTCCCTATACCCAGGGGACCATATTCTTACAGGGATCTCAATTTCCTTCCCCAAAAATCGACCGGAAATGACGATTTTAAAAGATTTTTCAGCGTGCAAAGCATGCCTTTTTACAACGTACGTCATTGACATATCTCATTTTATAATACTAGTGCGGACCCGTCGGTGCGGGCCACCGATGCCACCTCTCTCTCGCCTATCTATAATTATAGATAGATAATCTATATAACTCTCCCCCCCTCTCGCCCCCTCTCTTGCACCTCCTCTCTCCCCCTCTCTTGAATTGTGACGCCCCCCTCTCTCTCGCCCCTCCTCTCTCACCCCTCTGTAAATGTATTCACAAATGTCTACCAAGCACAACAATTAATTCAAACCTTGGGAAAAAAACAGCTTTCAAACATTGGGAAACACTTGGGAAGCAGCTGAAATGGATGAAGAAGAACGATATCAAACTTTGAAAAGGCACATACTCAGGTCCCAGAGTCAATTGTGACATCATATCAAAAAAAGAGGAAGCATTGTGACGTCATTCGTGACGTCATAGCACCGTGTCCTGTCATTGGTTGGCAGACGTTATTGGTCATTATTGGTTGACAGACAATATATAGGTCGTTATTGGTTGACAGACATTGGTCATTGTATTACGTTATTCTTTTTATTACTGCCAATTATTGTGCTATTATTATTATTATTATTATTATTATTATTATTATTATTAATATGCTGTTAACATTATTCTGAGATATCTTTGTGAAAAAATGGCATGATAAGGTGATAAAGTGAAACGACACTTCAGCTGCGATATGTACACCTTTCCAACACTGAAAAAAGCAATAAAATGGACGTAACTTGGGAACCGCTTGTCTGATTAATATCAAACCTCGAAAAGGCACATCCGCGGGTCCCCGGCAATATTCCTGGCAAGTTTCAATCAGATCGGACCGGCGGTTGTCGAGAAACGGTAGTCGCAGACAGACAGACAGACAGACAGACACACACACAGAGATTGCTGGAATTATAGATAGACGAGTAGGGGCCCGTAGGGGTTGGCATGTAGGTGCGTGCCCGTAGGTGAGTGCCACTATGTGCAGCCCCTCTCTCTCTCAAACCTCAAAGGCACATCAGCGGGTCCCCAGCAATATTCGTGGCAAGTTTCAATCAGATCGGACCGTCAATCGTGCAAAAAAAAAAGAATAAATAAATAAACATTAATTGTGACGTCGTTCGTGACGTCATATCACCGTGTCTTGTCATTGGTCGACAGATAAATGGCCGTAACTTGGGAACCGCTCGTCCGATTGACATCAAACCTCGAAAAGGCACATCCGCGGGTCACCGGCAATATTCCTGGCAAGTTTCAATGAGATCGGACCGGCTGTCGTCGAGAAACGGCGGTCGCAGACAGACACACATATACACACACAGAGATTGCTGGAATTATAGATAGATATCTATTCAGGCGATGTTCACGAGGAGGCTTTGCGGACACTCACCGACCTGCTTGAGCACATCAAGGGTCCTTTTGCTGAATCTCTGAACGATTAGAGGGACATCGGTTCTTATAAACCTTACTTTTTTTTGGATACACTGTCGAGGCTCGTATAAGAGCTAACACACGGAACGTACAACAAGGGGAGCAGGAGACAAGAGGGGTGGGAGAGGGAAGGAAAAAAACAATGTGGAACAGAGACATGAGGAGATCTGTGGAAGGGAGAGGGATGGGGTGGGTTACACAGGGTAAACAAGATGGACACTCCAGGAACTTTCAGGTCCTTACATGACAGGGACTTTCAGGAAGGAAAGCAGGGAATTTGAAGGAGGTGAGTTTGAGGTGGATTCATGGGGGTAGAAAAGATCATGGTTTTGGATGGGGGAAGGTAAGAGATGGTGGTGAACAGTTGTTTAGAAGACCTGGGGGGAAGAATGGGATTGAAGAGAGTGTGGAAGTTTGCTCCAAAGATGGAAAAAAAAAACGAGGAATGAAAGAGTGAAGGTGAGCAGTGATTCTTGATTTTGGTAGTTTTACCAGAAGGGGGTTGCTAGCAGACCTTGAGCACCATGTGGAAATATGAGGGGGGAGGGAGGGGACATATCTCAGACAGAGCAGGGGGGGGGGTGGTAAGGCTGGAGATGAGATGGTAGAAGACAGAAAGACCACTGACCTGCCTGCGATGAGAGACCCAAAGACTCAGCCTCATCGTGGTAGATACTAATGATCCTAAATGCCTTGGTTTCTACAGCGTGAAGCCGAGAAAGGTAAGAGGTGGGCGCACCAACCCAGAGGGGAGGACAGTACTCCATCATGCTGTGGATGAAAGCTTTGTATGTGGTCAGCAGCTCAGGTGTGTCAAGGAAGGACTTTGCATGATGGAGGATGCCCGGTCGGCAACTGGCTTTGGAGGCCAGCTTGGAAATATGGCTTCCCCAGGAAAGATCATGGCAGATAGTGAGACCAAGAAGCTTGAATGAAAGGACTTCTTAAAGAGGATTGTTGAGAAAGTAGATGGGGGTGGGGGGGCGGTTCCAAACAGTCCTTTTGGAATGAGCAGGCCACAAAATGAGGTGTTTGAGCATTTATCATGCCAGGAGAAAACTCAGAGAACATCATGGCATCAAGCAGGAGAAGATTTGGCAGTCCAACATCCAGGTCTATGGCAAGCAACCTTCCATGAAGCGTCCCATCGATCTCTAGCAATATGTTCAGACCAAAACCTACTCTAACTAGCGATGCGAAACAGTCTGAAAGCATCATGAAGATGGACGGTGACAAAGGTCGACAATTGCACTCATTTAACTATAATAAATAAAGCTGTCTCCGTTTCAATATTGGACCTCTCCACATTCTCAAAGAATCTTTCATTCCCGATATCGTGAAACACAAAATTGAGGAAGAAAGGGGGGAAGTTCTTCCTGAGAACCACTCGTGTGGCCCTTCTCAAGTACAAAGGGAAGCTTTCATCGAGTGTTGGGAACGTTAGGGTTGCCGAGGATACAACAAAAAAGTCAACTTACCTCTGGATGTGTTCAAAGCACAATTCTAATATTATCTGAAATAAATATGCTGTCATATAAATTGAGGTTGATATAAAATAATGTCACCCTTTTTGGAAAGTCTGTCCAATATTCTTCCCCGGCTGCTGCCCTTGAATAAGGGAGATCTCCAGGCATGACGTGCAGGTCGTTGTGACCATCTCAAAGCATACACCACTCTCAAATCATAACAGAGGCAACATCATAGTGTGAGTGGTGTTTGGGACAAGACCTGAAATAGTCTGTGTAAAGAGCACCGAGTCATCAAGAGTGCTCTGGATGTCTCGTGTAGGGCCCGTGGACTAACCTCAGGCTATGGTGGTCTTGTTTGAAGACATGCCTCGATGCAAGTCTGTCCAACTATCGGACCAAATCAAGAGATAATGGTCTTGGGAGTCCCTGTTCATTGATGTGTATGTAATGGGATATTGTGCTTTACTTAAACATTCCCCATTTAATGGAATTTCACCTGCTTTCGTTTTCTAGTTAATTTCCCATTTACTACCCATTGGGAAACTACCATTTGCTGAATATATAGTGTAATTATATTATTTATACAGTATTCACTCAATTGAAGGTCTGGCAGGATGGCCGAGAAGTCCACACACTCACCTCTGAACACCGCTACAAACTGCTATCCTGGTGTTTTGCAGCCAGGGTGAAGCATCAGTTGTCCATCGGATAGAGGTTAAAGTGGGTGTCCTATCTGCTAGCATTAATTGGTGGATGATAAAGATTGCATGGTGTCCTTCGTGAATAGTAGGTGAGTTATTGCTGGCACTCAGCACAAATTAATTACTGCTGTAACCTCTCGGGGGCACTGTTATGCAGCTGATGGAAGCAGGAGCCACAGGCTCCATACAAATTGAGTTTTTAAAATATCTATCGAGTCAAACAAGACTCGTGGAAGAGCTCAAACACATAACGGATCAGGACACAACATAAAGGGGCTGTCACACCTTGACGATTTCGCCAGCCTCTGCCGATTTATGAAAAATTTGTCTAAAACGCTGGCACACGTCGAATACGTTATGGGTACGTTATGTGTACGTTAGGTGCACGCTGAAAAACACTACCATAGGTCGTATTATGCTGGTTTAAAACGTTGTACTTTTTGGTTGTCCAAAAAATTTTGCATGCTTGAAATTTTACGACGTACTCGGCGTTTGGCTCGCACGTTCCGCTACGCTGGCCATAAGTTGTAGGCACGTTATGCGATCGTTGACACACGTTAATTGTATGTTACTCATAAGTCGAAACACGTAGAGGTAACATTCGCGTACCCGAAACTTATTTCTAACCTATGAGTAACGTTTTGTAAGCACGCTACACGAACGTTGTTCACACTTCGCAACACGCTATTTGAAAGTTCCTCATACGTCGAAACACATCAAAGTAATGTTTAGGGTACCCGTGACTTATTTATAACCTATGAATAACGTGCTTGGGAATTATTACGCTATGCATACGCTAGACTATCGTTGGGCATACGTTGTGAACGCCGACAACAGGCTAAGCATTCATTGGTATAAGTTATCTATAAGACAACGAAACGTTCTGTGCCCGTTACTAATATGTTATGCATACGACCAACACGTTATGAATACGCCCAAAACTTAAAAAAAAAACATCAAAATTTCAGCGTACGCCAACGTTTTACATACATTTTTATACGTTGCCATTGCTGGCTAAAACGTCAAGGTGTGACAGGGCCCCAACAAAAGGAACAACAGAAGGAGAAGAAGGGGGAAATGCCAACAGAAAATATTTTGAGATGGACAAACAAGGAATGCATGAGGAAAGGTTAGGGGTAGGGGAGAATGCAGGGTGTGGATAATATGGATACAGAAGCAAAATTTGGAGGGGTAGGGGAGTGGTTTAACGGGTGTAGAAATGATGATTGTTTTGGATGGGGAATTATCTGAGATGGTGGTGAACAGCTGTCATGAAGAGACCTGGAGGGAAGAATGAGATTGAAGAGGATGTGGAAGTTGCTTCCACAGGTGTGGAAAAAGAGGAACAAATGAGTGGATGTGAGCAGTGATTCTAGATTTTGAGAGTTTCATAAGAAGGGGGGTGACTGGTGGACCATGTGTGCCCTGCAGAAACCTGGGGGGTACAAAGCACGGAGAGGGCAGAGGGTGAAATACGAGAAAGGATGTGGTAGAAGACCGAGACCACCAACCCGTATGCGATGGCAAAGTGATACGACGAGACACTAGAGACTCAGCTTCATCGTGGACGATTCCAATGATGTTTACGGACTTGGTTTCCACAGGTTCAAGCTCAGCAAGGTTTGAGGCAGGGGCACCAGCTCAGAGGGGAAGACAGTAATAATCATGAATGATCAACCTGCAACCATGCCACCATCTTCTTAAACACACGATTTGAATAATCGTGGATTAAACACTGTATTAAACACGATTAAACACACGATAATAATGGAACCGCTTGTCTGATTAATATCAAACCTCGAAAAGGCACATCCGCGGGTCCCCGGCAATATTCCTGGCAAATCGTTCAAATACCATATACTATGTTCATGGATTAATTGTCTTATAATGTTGTTGTAATTCATAATGAACGACAAGGGCACTTGGTGGAGCTCATACCTCCGCCACGTAATGCCTGATCCACGAGAACATATCGGGCCAAACACATATTTGAAATATGCTACACAGTACCCTCTCAATGGTGAAGAATCACTTAAAAAATTCGACAAGTCGGATCCGGATCTTCACCAAAATCTTATCAGTTCGTCCTTAACACAGACAGATCCTTAACACAGACAGACAGACAGACAAACAGACAGACAGAAAGGGGTGAAAACATAACCTCCTTCACCTTCGGTGGTGGAGGTAAAAAGTATACTTTGTTGATAAATTTTTTTGTCTTTGTCGCACTTGTACAGGACTAACAGAAGTACAAGTTCCTTTCTTTTAGTAGAGAAAGCCTTCCACATTACATACAAAACGTCACACGGATATCAAGGAAATTTGACATGGGAAGAGGTCATCCGGCCCATCATGCCGACGCGCACCAAATCCAGATTAAATAAATCCGTCAAAGCTAACAACGTTTTTCATTGTGGGTGGGGGAGAGGGGAGGAAAAGTGGGGATAAGAAAAGTGTTGCAGGCTCAGGGACATCACCAGGGTGTTAAAAATGAAAATGGGACTGCACAGCCTGAAGCTCACCTGGATCAGGAGCCATGAATGCCGTGAATGAACTTTGGTACATCACGGGTGAAGAATGTTGTGGTCAAGTGTCATCAAAATTGTGTGTGTTGTTTGAGAGAAGAGAGAAAATACCTATTTGAGTGGGGGTGAACTGCCACCCCTCAAGAAGACCTCCTTAATGAGCGCAGATTTTACCTTTATTATGGTAAAATACCTAACAGCTTGTGGCCAAGTTTCATCAAAATCATTTGTTTGGTTCAAGTGTTTACGGACTCACTGACTGACTCACCTACAGACACTGCTCGATTGCATAAGCTCTCCTGACTAAAGTCCAAATGAGCTAAAAATGGGGAAAAATAGTTTTTGTGTTTTTTTTTGGGTGGGGTTATGTGGGGGGAAGGGGTTGGGTGAAGGCGGTTCTAGGATAAAGAATATACAGCACCGATCATAAACTACGTATCCCTTAACGAGACCCTATCGCAGACACTTACAATGAGCACGGATACACACAATCACCATTTCATACTCAACCAACATGCACATCCTGCCAACATCCCCATACCCCTCTATCAGGAACTTAATGGCAGCTGCTTTTGTCAAATGAGAACATCAATTGTTGATATGATTTTAATAAACCGAATAAAGTATACTCCACGTCCTTCGCTAAACGTCACGATACAGACAGACATTCGAAGGAGTGGAAGAAACCACAATATAATGATTTTAACAGAAACATCTCCATGAACACCAGTGACCATCATTGTACATTACTCTTTACATGAGTGTTGGTGCAAATGTCCCGGATGGTGTTTGGGTGTTTGAATGAGCAGGCCACTAAATCATTAGAGCAACGGTCTCCTGGTTCTGTAGGATCTGACATGTTCTTCAATGGATGACCTGGATATCATATCAGGAGAGACAGCACCAAAAAAATGGAAGAGACTAAGGAACAATTCCCTATACCCAGGGGACCATATTCTTACAGGGATCTCAATTTCCTTCCCCAAAAATCGACCGGAAATGACGATTTTAAAAGATTTTTCAGCGTGCAAAGCATGCCTTTTTACAACGTACGTCATTGACATATCTCATTTTATAATACTAGTGCGGACCCGTCGGTGCGGGCCACCGATGCCACCTCTCTCTCGCCTATCTATAATTATAGATAGATAATCTATATAACTCTCCCCCTCTCGCCCCTCTCTCTTGCACCTCCTCTCTCCCCCTCTCTTGAATTGTGACGCCCCCTCTCTCTCGCCCCTCCTCTCTCACCCCTCTGTAAATGTATTCACAAATGTCTACCAAGCACAACAATTAATTCAAACCTTGGGAAAAAAACAGCTTTCAAACATTGGGAAACACTTGGGAAGCAGCTGAAATGGATGAAGAAGAACGATATCAAACTTTGAAAAGGCACATACTCAGGTCCCAGAGTCAATTGTGACATCATATCAAAAAAAGAGGAAGCATTGTGACGTCATTCGTGACGTCATAGCACCGTGTCCTGTCATTGGTTGGCAGACGTTATTGGTCATTATTGGTTGACAGACAATATATAGGTCGTTATTGGTTGACAGACATTGGTCATTGTATTACGTTATTCTTTTTATTACTGCCAATTATTGTGCTATTATTATTATTATTATTATTATTATTATTATTAATATGCTGTTAACATTATTCTGAGATATCTTTGTGAAAAAATGGCATGATAAGGTGATAAAGTGAAACGACACTTCAGCTGCGATATGTACACCTTTCCAACACTGAAAAAAGCAATAAAATGGACGTAACTTGGGAACCGCTTGTCTGATTAATATCAAACCTCAAAAAGGCACATCCGCGGGTCCCCGGCAATATTCCTGGCAAGTTTCAATCAGATCGGACCGGCGGTTGTCGAGAAACGGTAGTCGCAGACAGACAGACAGACAGACAGACACACACACAGAGATTGCTGGAATTATAGATAGACGAGTAGGGGCCCGTAGGGGTTGGCATGTAGGTGCGTGCCCGTAGGTGAGTGCCACTATGTGCAGCCCCTCTCTCTCTCAAACCTCAAAGGCACATCAGCGGGTCCCCAGCAATATTCGTGGCAAGTTTCAATCAGATCGGACCGTCAATCGTGCAAAAAAAAAAAAGAATAAATAAATAAACATTAATTGTGACGTCGTTCGTGACGTCATATCACCGTGTCTTGTCATTGGTCGACAGATAAATGGCCGTAACTTGGGAACCGCTCGTCCGATTGACATCAAACCTCGAAAAGGCACATCCGCGGGTCACCGGCAATATTCCTGGCAAGTTTCAATGAGATCGGACCGGCTGTCGTCGAGAAACGGCGGTCGCAGACAGACACACATATACACACACAGAGATTGCTGGAATTATAGATAGATATCTATTCAGGCGATGTTCACGAGGAGGCTTTGCGGACACTCACCGACCTGCTTGAGCACATCAAGGGTCCTTTTGCTGAATCTCTGAACGATTAGAGGGACATCGGTTCTTATAAACCTTACTTTTTTGGATACGCTGTCAAGGCTCCTGTAAGAGCTAACACACAGAACGTACAATAAGGGGTTGCAGGAGAGGAAAGGGGGTGGAGAGGGAAGGAAAAAACAATGTGGAACACATGTGAGGAGATCTGTGGAAGGGAGAGGGATGCAGCCGGGTACACAAGGAAAACAAGATGGACACTACAGGGACTTTCAGGTCCTTACATGACAGGGACTTTCAGGAAGGAAAGCAGGGAATTTGAAGGAGGTGAGTTTGAGGTGGATTCATGGGGGTAGAAAAGATCATGGTTTTGGATGGGGGAAGGTAAGAGATGGTGGTGAACAGTTGTTTAGAAGACCTGGGGGGAAGAATGGGATTGAAGAGAGTGTGGGAGTTTGCTCCAAAGATGGGAAAAAAAAACGAGGAATGAAAGAGTGAAGGTGAGCAGTGATTCTTGATTTTGGTAGTTTTACCAGAAGGGGGTTGCTAGCAGACCTTGAGCACCATGTGGAAATATGAGGGGGGAGGGAGGGGACATATCTCAGACAGAGCAGGGGGGGGGTGGTAAGGCTGGAGATGAGATGGTAGAAGACAGAAAGACCACTGACCTGCCTGCGATGAGAGACCCAAAGACTCAGCCTCATCGTGGTAGATACCAATGATCCTAAATGCCTTGGTTTCTACAGCGTGAAGCCGAGAAAGGTAAGAGGTGGGCGCACCAACCCAGAGGGGAGAGCAGTACTCCATCATGCTGTGGATGAAAGCTTTGTATGTGGTCAGCAGCTCAGGTGTGTCAAGGAAGGACTTTGCATGATGGAGGATGCCCGGTCGGCGACTGGCTTTAGAGGCCAGCTTGGAAATATGGCTTCCCCAGGAAAGATCATGGCAGATAGTGAGACCAAGAAGCTTGAATGAAAGGACTTCTTAAAGAGGATTGTTGAGAAAGTAGATGGGGGTGGGGGGGCGGTTCCAAACAGTCCTTTTGGAATGAGCAGGCCACAAAATGAGGTGTTTGAGCATTTATCATGCCAGGAGAAAACTCAGAGAACATCATGGCATCAAGCAGGAGAAGATTTGGCAGTCCAACATCCAGGTCTATGGCAAGCAACCTTCCACGAAGCGTCCCATCGATCTCTAGCAATATGTTCAGACCAAAACCTACTCTAACTAGCGATGCGAAACAGTCTGAAAGCATCATGAAGATGGACGGTGACAAAGGTCGACAATTGCACTCATTTAACTATAATAAATAAAGCTGTCTCCATTTCAATATTGGACCTCTCCACATTCTCAAAGAATCTTTCATTCCCGATATCGTGAAACACAAAATTGAGGAAGAAAGGGGGGAAGTTCTTCCTGAGAACCACTCGTGTGGCCCTTCTCAAGTACAAAGGGAAGCTTTCATCGAGTGTTGGGAACGTTAGGGTTGCCGAGGATACAACAAAAAGTCAACTTACCTCTGGATGTGTTCAAAGCACAATTCTAATATTATCTGAAATAAATATGCTGTCATATAAATTGAGGTTGATATAAAATAATGTCACCCTTTTTGGAAAGTCTGTCCAATATTCTTCCCCGGCTGCTGCCCTTGAATAAGGGAGATCTCCAGGCATGACGTGCAGGTCGTTGTGACCATCTCAAAGCATACACCACTCTCAAATCATAACAGAGGCAACATCATAGTGTGAGTGGTGTTTGGGACAAGACCTGAAATAGTCTGTGTAAAGAGCACCGAGTCATCAAGAGTGCTCTGGATGTCTCGTGTAGGGCCCGTGGACTAACCTCAGGCTATGGTGGTCTTGTTTGAAGACATGCCTCGATGCAAGTCTGTCCAACTATCGGACCAAATCAAGAGATAATGGTCTTGGGAGTCCCTGTTCATTGATGTGTATGTAATGGGATATTGTGCTTTACTTAAACATTCCCCATTTAATGGAATTTCACCTGCTTTCGTTTTCTAGTTAATTTCCCATTTACTACCCATTGGGAAACTACCATTTGCTGAATATATAGTGTAATTATATTATTTATACAGTATTCACTCAATTGAAGGTCTGGCAGGATGGCCGAGAAGTCCACACACTCACCTCTGAACACCGCTACAAACTGCTATCCTGGTGTTTTGCAGCCAGGGTGAAGCATCAGTTGTCCATCGGATAGAGGTTAAACTGGGTGTCCTATCTGCTAGCATTAATTGGTGGATGATAAAGATTGCATGGTGTCCTTCGTGAATAGTAGGTGAGTTATTGCTGGCACTCAGCACAAATTAATTACTGCTGTAACCTCTCGGGGGCACTGTTATGCAGCTGATGGAAGCAGGAGCCACAGGCTCCATACAAATTGAGTTTTTAAAATATCTATCGAGTCAAACAAGACTCGTGGAAGAGCTCAAACACATAACGGATCAGGACACAACATAAAGGGGCTGTCACACCTTGACGATTTCGCCAGCCTCTGCCGATTTATGAAAAATTTGTCTAAAACGCTGGCACACGTCGAATACGTTATGGGTACGTTATGTGTACGTTAGGTGCACGCTGAAAAACACTACCATAGGTCGTATTATGCTGGTTTAAAACGTTGTACTTTTTGGTTGTCCAAAAAATTTTGCATGCTTGAAATTTTACGACGTACTCGGCGTTTGGCTCGCACGTTCCGCTACGCTGGCCATAAGTTGTAGGCACGTTATGCGATCGTTGACACACGTTAATTGTATGTTACTCATAAGTCGAAACACGTAGAGGTAACATTCGCGTACCCGAAACTTATTTCTAACCTATGAGTAACGTTTTGTAAGCACGCTACACGAACGTTGTTCACACTTCGCAACACGCTATTTGAAAGTTCCTCATACGTCGAAACACATCAAAGTAATGTTTAGGGTACCCGTGACTTATTTATAACCTATGAATAACGTGCTTGGGAATTATTACGCTATGCATACGCTAGACTATCGTTGGGCATACGTTGTGAACGCCGACAACAGGCTAAGCATTCATTGGTATAAGTTATCTATAAGACAACGAAACGTTCTGTGCCCGTTACTAATATGTTATGCATACGACCAACACGTTATGAATACGCCCAAAACTTAAAAAAACATCAAAATTTCAGCGTACGCCAACGTTTTACATACATTTTTATACGTTGCCATTGCTGGCTAAAACGTCAAGGTGTGACAGGGCCCCAACAAAAGGAACAACAGAAGGAGAAGAAGGGGGAAATGCCAACAGAAAATATTTTGAGATGGACAAACAAGGAATGCATGAGGAAAGGTTAGGGGTAGGGGAGAATGCAGGGTGTGGATAATATGGATATAGAAGCAAAATTTGGAGGGGTAGGGGAGTGGTTTAACGGGTGTAGAAATGATGATTGTTTTGGATGGGGAATTATCTGAGATGGTGGTGAACAGCTGTCATGAAGAGACCTGAAGGGAAGAATGAGATTGAAGAGGATGTGGAAGTTGCTTCCACAGGTGTGGAAAAAGAGGAACAAATGAGGGGATGGGAGGAGTGATTCTAGATTTTGAGAGTTTTAAAAGAAGGGGGGGACTGGTGGACCATGTGTGCCCTGCAGAAACCTGGGGGTACAAAGCACGGAGAGGGCAGAGGGTGAAATACGAGAAAGGATGTGGTAGAAGACCGAGACCACCAACCCGTATGCGATGGCAAAGTGATACGACGAGACACTAGAGACTCAGCTTCATCGTGGACGATTCCAATGATGTTTACGGACTTGGTTTCCACAGGTTCAAGCTCAGCAAGGTTTGAGGCAGGGGCACCAGCTCAGAGGGGAAGACAGTAATAATCATGAATGATCAACCTGCAACCATGCCACCATCTTCTTAAACACACGATTTGAATAATCGTGGATTAAACACTGTATTAAACACGATTAAACACACGATAATAATGGAACCGCTTGTCTGATTAATATCAAACCTCGAAAAGGCACATCCGCGGGTCCCCGGCAATATTCCTGGCAAATCGTTCAAATACCATATACTATGTTCATGGATTAATTGTCTTATAATGTTGTTGTAATTCATAATGAACGACAAGGGCACTTGGTGGAGCTCATACCTCCGCCACGTAATGCCTGATCCACGAGAACATATCGGGCCAAACACATATTTGAAATATGCTACACAGTACCCTCTCAATGGTGAAGAATCACTTAAAAAATTCGACAAGTCGGATCCGGATCTTCACCAAAATCTTATCAGTTCGTCCTTAACACAGACAGATCCTTAACACAGACAGACAGACAGACAGACAGACAGACAGAAAGGGGTGAAAACATAACCTCCTTCACCTTCGGTGGTGGAGGTAAAAAGTATACTTTGTTGATAAATTTTTTTTGTCTTTGTCGCACTTGTACAGGACTAACAGAAGTACAAGTTCCTTTCTTTTAGTAGAGAAAGCCTTCCACATTACATACAAAACGTCACACGGATATCAAGGAAATTTGACATGGGAAGAGGTCATCCGGCCCATCATGCCGACGCGCACCAAATCCAGATTAAATAAATCCGTCAAAGCTAACAACGTTTTTCATTGTGGGTGGGGAGAGGGGAGGAAAAGTGGGGATAAGAAAAGTGTTGCAGGCTCAGGGACATCACCAGGGTGTTAAAAATGAAAATGGGACTGCACAGCCTGAAGCTCACCTGGATCAGGAGCCATGAATGCCGTGAATGAACTTTGGTACATCACGGGTGAAGAATGTTGTGGTCAAGTGTCATCAAAATTGTGTGTGTTGTTTGAGAGAAGAGAGAAAATACCTATTTGAGTGGGGGGTGAACTGCCACCCCTCAAGAAGACCTCCTTAATGAGCGCAGATTTTACCTTTATTATGGTAAAATACCTAACAGCTTGTGGCCAAGTTTCATCAAAATCATTTGTTTGGTTCAAGTGTTTACGGACTCACTGACTGACTCACCTACAGACACTGCTCGATTGCATAAGCTCTCCTGACTAAAGTCCAAATGAGCTAAAAATGGGGAAAAATAGTTTTTGTGTTTTTTTTGGGGGGGGTTTTTTGGGGGGAAGGGGTTGGGTGAAGGCGGTTCTAGGATAAAGAATATACAGCACCGATCATAAACTACGTATCCCTTAACGAGACCCTATCGCAGACACTTACAATGAGCACGGATACACACAATCACCATTTCATACTCAACCAACATGCACATCCTGCCAACATCCCCATACCCCTCTATCAGGAACTTAATGGCAGCTGCTTTTGTCAAATGAGAACATCAATTGTTGATATGATTTTAATAAACCGAATAAAGTATACTCCACGTCCTTCGCTAAACGTCACGATACAGACAGACATTCGAAGGAGTGGAAGAAACCACAATATAATGATTTTAACAGAAACATCTCCATGAACACCAGTGACCATCATTGTACATTACTCTTTACATGAGTGTTGGTGCAAATGTCCCGGATGGTGTTTGGGTGTTTGAATGAGCAGGCCACTAAATCATTAGAGCAACGGTCTCCTGGTTCTGTAGGATCTGACATGTTCTTCAATGGATGACCTGGATATCATATCAGGAGAGACAGCACCAAAAAAATGGAAGAGACTAAGGAACAATTCCCTATACCCAGGGGACCATATTCTTACAGGGATCTCAATTTCCTTCCCCAAAAATCGACCGGAAATGACGATTTTAAAAGATTTTTCAGCGTGCAAAGCATGCCTTTTTACAACGTACGTCATTGACATATCTGATTTTATAATACTAGTGCGGACCCGTCGGTGCGGGCCACCGATGCCACCTCTCTCTCGCCTATCTATAATTATAGATAGATAATCTATATAACTCTCCCCCCCCCCTCTCGCCCCTCTCTCGCACCTCCTCTCTCCCCCTCTCTTGAATTGTGACGCCCCCCTCTCTCTCTCCCCTCTCTCTCTTTCCCCTCTCTCCCCCTCTCTCTGTAAATGTATTCACAAATGTCTACCAAGCACAACAATTAATTCAAACCTTGGGAAAAAAACAGCTTTCAAACATTGGGAAACACTTGGGAAGCAGCTGAAATGGATGAAGAAGAACGATATCAAACTTTGAAAAGGCACATACTCAGGTCCCAGAGTCAATTGTGACATCATATCAAAAAAAGAGGAAGCATTGTGACGTCATTCGTGACGTCATAGCACCGTGTCCTGTCATTGGTTGGCAGACGTTATTGGTCATTATTGGTTGACAGACAATATATAGGTCGTTATTGGTTGACAGACATTGGTCATTGTATTACGTTATTCTTTTTATTACTGCCAATTATTGTGCTATTATTATTATTATTATTATTATTATTATTAATATGCTGTTAACATTATTCTGAGATATCTTTGTGAAAAAATGGCATGATAAGGTGATAAAGTGAAACGACACTTCAGCTGCGATATGTACACCTTTCCAACACTGAAAAAAGCAATAAAATGGACGTAACTTGGGAACCGCTTGTCTGATTAATATCAAACCTCGAAAAGGCACATCCGCGGGTCCCCGGCAATATTCCTGGCAAGTTTCAATCAGATCGGACCGGCGGTTGTCGAGAAACGGTAGTCGCAGACAGACAGACAGACAGACAGACACACACACAGAGATTGCTGGAATTATAGATAGACGAGTAGGGGCCCGTAGGGGTTGGCATGTAGGTGCGTGCCCGTAGGTGAGTGCCACTATGTGCAGCCCCTCTCTCTCTCAAACCTCAAAGGCACATCAGCGGGTCCCCAGCAATATTCGTGGCAAGTTTCAATCAGATCGGACCGTCAATCGTGCAAAAAAAAAAAAAGAATAAATAAATAAACATTAATTGTGACGTCGTTCGTGACGTCATATCACCGTGTCTTGTCATTGGTCGACAGATAAATGGCCGTAACTTGGGAACCGCTCGTCCGATTGACATCAAACCTCGAAAAGGCACATCCGCGGGTCACCGGCAATATTCCTGGCAAGTTTCAATGAGATCGGACCGGCTGTCGTCGAGAAACGGCGGTCGCAGACAGACACACATATACACACACAGAGATTGCTGGAATTATAGATAGATATCTATTCAGGCGATGTTCACGAGGAGGCTTTGCGGACACTCACCGACCTGCTTGAGCACATCAAGGGTCCTTTTGCTGAATCTCTGAACGATTAGAGGGACATCGGTTCTTATAAACCTTACTTTTTTTTGGATACACTGTCGAGGCTCGTATAAGAGCTAACACACGGAACGTACAACAAGGGGAGCAGGAGACAAGAGGGGTGGGAGAGGGAAGGAAAAAAACAATGTGGAACAGAGACATGAGGAGATCTGTGGAAGGGAGAGGGATGGGGTGGGTTACACAGGGTAAACAAGATGGACACTCCAGGAACTTTCAGGTCCTTACATGACAGGGACTTTCAGGAAGGAAAGCAGGGAATTTGAAGGAGGTGAGTTTGAGGTGGATTCATGGGGGTAGAAAAGATCATGGTTTTGGATGGGGGAAGGTAAGAGATGGTGGTGAACAGTTGTTTAGAAGACCTGGGGGGAAGAATGGGATTGAAGAGAGTGTGGGAGTTTGCTCCAAAGATGGGAAAAAAAACGAGGAATGAAAGAGTGAAGGTGAGCAGTGATTCTTGATTTTGGTAGTTTTACCAGAAGGGGGTTGCTAGCAGACCTTGAGCACCCTGTGGAAATATGAGGGGGGAGGGAGGGGACATATCTCAGACAGAGCAGGGGGGGTGGTAAGGCTGGAGATGAGATGGTAGAAGACAGAAAGACCACTGACCTGCCTGCGATGAGAGACCCAAAGACTCAGCCTCATCGTGGTAGATACCAATGATCCTAAATGCCTTGGTTTCTACAGCGTGAAGCCGAGAAAGGTAAGAGGTGGGCGCACCAACCCAGAGGGGAGAGCAGTACTCCATCATGCTGTGGATGAAAGCTTTGTATGTGGTCAGCAGCTCAGGTGTGTCAAGGAAGGACTTTGCATGATGGAGGATGCCCGGTCGGCGACTGGCTTTAGAGGCCAGCTTGGAAATATGGCTTCCCCAGGAAAGATCATGGCAGATAGTGAGACCAAGAAGCTTGAATGAAAGGACTTCTTAAAGCGGATTGTTGAGAAAGTAGATAGAGGAGGGGGGGCGGTTCCAAACAGTCCTTTTGGAATGAGCAGGCCACAAAATGAGGTGTTTGAGCATTTATCATGCCAGGAGAAAACTCAGAGAACATCATGGCATCAAGCAGGAGAAGATTTGGCAGTCCAACATCCAGGTCTATGGCAAGCAACCTTCCACGAAGCGTCCCATCGATCTCTAGCAATATGTTCAGACCAAAACCTACTCTAACTAGCGATGCGAAACAGTCTGAAAGCATCATGAAGATGGACGGTGACAAAGGTCGACAATTGCACTCATTTAACTATAATAAATAAAGCTGTCTCCATTTCAATATTGGACCTCTCCACATTCTCAAAGAATCTTTCATTCCCGATATCGTGAAACACAAAATTGAGGAAGAAAGGGGGGAAGTTCTTCCTGAGAACCACTCGTGTGGCCCTTCTCAAGTACAAAGGGAAGCTTTCATCGAGTGTTGGGAACGTTAGGGTTGCCGAGGATACAACAAAAAAGTCCACTTACCTCTGGATGTGTTCAAAGCACAATTCTAATATTATCTGAAATAAATATGCTGTCATATAAATTGAGGTTGATATAAAATAATGTCACCCTTTTTGGAAAGTCTGTCCAATATTCTTCCCCGGCTGCTGCCCTTGAATAAGGGAGATCTCCAGGCATGACGTGCAGGTCGTTGTGACCATCTCAAAGCATACACCACTCTCAAATCATAACAGAGGCAACATCATAGTGTGAGTGGTGTTTGGGACAAGACCTGAAATAGTCTGTGTAAAGAGCACCGAGTCATCAAGAGTGCTCTGGATGTCTCGTGTAGGGCCCGTGGACTAACCTCAGGCTATGGTGGTCTTGTTTGAAGACATGCCTCGATGCAAGTCTGTCCAACTATCGGACCAAATCAAGAGATAATGGTCTTGGGAGTCCCTGTTCATTGATGTGTATGTAATGGGATATTGTGCTTTACTTAAACATTCCCCATTTAATGGAATTTCACCTGCTTTCGTTTTCTAGTTAATTTCCCATTTACTACCCATTGGGAAACTACCATTTGCTGAATATATAGTGTAATTATATTATTTATACAGTATTCACTCAATTGAAGGTCTGGCAGGATGGCCGAGAAGTCCACACACTCACCTCTGAACACCGCTACAAACTGCTATCCTGGTGTTTTGCAGCCAGGGTGAAGCATCAGTTGTCCATCGGATAGAGGTTAAACTGGGTGTCCTATCTGCTAGCATTAATTGGTGGATGATAAAGATTGCATGGTGTCCTTCGTGAATAGTAGGTGAGTTATTGCTGGCACTCAGCACAAATTAATTACTGCTGTAACCTCTCGGGGGCACTGTTATGCAGCTGATGGAAGCAGGAGCCACAGGCTCCATACAAATTGAGTTTTTAAAATATCTATCGAGTCAAACAAGACTCGTGGAAGAGCTCAAACACATAACGGATCAGGACACAACATAAAGGGGCTGTCACACCTTGACGATTTCGCCAGCCTCTGCCGATTTATGAAAAATTTGTCTAAAACGCTGGCACACGTCGAATACGTTATGGGTACGTTATGTGTACGTTAGGTGCACGCTGAAAAACACTACCATAGGTCGTATTATGCTGGTTTAAAACGTTGTACTTTTTGGTTGTCCAAAAAATTTTGCATGCTTGAAATTTTACGACGTACTCGGCGTTTGGCTCGCACGTTCCGCTACGCTGGCCATAAGTTGTAGGCACGTTATGCGATCGTTGACACACGTTAATTGTATGTTACTCATAAGTCGAAACACGTAGAGGTAACATTCGCGTACCCGAAACTTATTTCTAACCTATGAGTAACGTTTTGTAAGCACGCTACACGAACGTTGTTCACACTTCGCAACACGCTATTTGAAAGTTCCTCATACGTCGAAACACATCAAAGTAATGTTTAGGGTACCCGTGACTTATTTATAACCTATGAATAACGTGCTTGGGAATTATTACGCTATGCATACGCTAGACTATCGTTGGGCATACGTTGTGAACGCCGACAACAGGCTAAGCATTCATTGGTATAAGTTATCTATAAGACAACGAAACGTTCTGTGCCCGTTACTAATATGTTATGCATACGACCAACACGTTATGAATACGCCCAAAACTTAAAAAAAAAACATCAAAATTTCAGCGTACGCCAACGTTTTACATACATTTTTATACGTTGCCATTGCTGGCTAAAACGTCAAGGTGTGACAGGGCCCCAACAAAAGGAACAACAGAAGGAGAAGAAGGGGGAAATGCCAACAGAAAATATTTTGAGATGGACAAACAAGGAATGCATGAGGAAAGGTTAGGGGTAGGGGAGAATGCAGGGTGTGGATAATATGGATACAGAAGCAAAATTTGGAGGGGTAGGGGAGTGGTTTAACGGGTGTAGAAATGATGATTGTTTTGGATGGGGAATTATCTGAGATGGTGGTGAACAGCTGTCATGAAGAGACCTGGAGGAAGAATCAGATTGAAGAGGATGTGGAAGTTGCTTCCACAGGTGTGGAAAAAGAGGAACAAATGAGTGGATGTGAGCAGTGATTCTAGATTTTGAGAGTTTCATAAGAAGGGGGGTGACTGGTGGACCATGTGTGCCCTGCAGAAACCTGGGGGGTACAAAGCACGGAGAGGGCAGAGGGTGAAATACGAGAAAGGATGTGGTAGAAGACCGAGACCACCAACCCGTATGCGATGGCAAAGTGATACGACGAGACACTAGAGACTCAGCTTCATCGTGGACGATTCCAATGATGTTTACGGACTTGGTTTCCACAGGTTCAAGCTCAGCAAGGTTTGAGGCAGGGGCACCAGCTCAGAGGGGAAGACAGTAATAATCATGAATGATCAACCTGCAACCAGTATTCCATGAAGATGTGGATGAAGGCCTTGAATGTGGATAAGAGTTCAGGTGTGTCAAGGAAGTACTATGCATACCGGAGGATGACCTGTCAGCGACTGGCTTTACAGGCCAACTTTTAAACGAGGTTTGCCCAACAAAGATCATGGCTGAGAGCAAGACCAAAGAGTTTGAGTGACTGAACTTCCTCGAGATGGTTGTCAAGAAAGTAGATGTTAGGGTTTACCATACGGTCCTTTCAGAGAGAGAGAGAGAGAGAGAGTGTGAGTGGTATTTCTCAGGATTTAAAGAGTTATTCCAAATGTTTGACCAGTTTGTGATTTTTGTCAGTGTTGGAAGAGAGGAAAGAGGTTGCTGTATGCCAATATGAAGGATGAGAAATGTCATGGCCGAGGGTGGAGTCATCAGCAAAAAGATAAAGAGGATTTTTCAGAGTCAGAGAGAGCGCTGATGAGATGAGAGAGCGAGAGCGGCACTCCAGCCTTGACAGGGTGAGGAGATCAAGGGATTCTGTTGAGTTCCACATGTTGGCTACGAGAGTAGAGGAAGTCAGTAAGCCATGTGTAGGGTTGACCTTGGATGCCACAGGCAGAGAGATTGGCGAACAATGCGGGATGCCAGACTGTACCAAAAGCTCCAGATATGTCTGGAGAGATGATCCTGATATTGAAGAACGTTGAGGGTCTCCATCCATTGTTGGAGGGTAGAGACAGCATGTCCAAGGTAGAGTGACCAGGTCTGAATCTGAATTGAGATGAGTTCGTTGAAGAAAAAGAATGACTTTATGTGAACTGTGAGGATGGATTCCATGACCTTGCTGATGATTGGAAGTAGTTGATCGGTCTGTAGTTAAGGGATTCAGCTTTTGCACCTTTTTATGTAATGCAGTGATGTTAGCTGATTTACAAACAAATGGAAGATTACGTAAGGCGAATTATTGGGTGAAAATGACAGAAAGAGGAAGTGCAAGAGCAGTAGAGCAGGTTTGTAGGACACGTGAGCTGATGCCGTCCGGTCCAGTTGCAGAATCAGTCGAGCATTGCCAGAAACTTCTCCACCTCAGGTGTAAAAGATACAGAGTCCAGGAGCAGTTGGGTATAACTGTATTGGGTGGATACAGAGAGTGAGGGGTTGGCGACACAAGATTTGGAGGCAAACACAGAATTGAGGCATTGGGCCTTCTCACGAGCCGAGTCGGCTGCAGTGCCAATTGAAGTTACGGAAGGAATGAAGTGGAGCACACTCCGGAGACAGACTTAACAAGGCGCTACCAAGTTTTAGAGGAGGGAGACAAGTTTGTAAGTTCAATCTTGAGATTGGACAGATGTTGTTTTCTGGCTCTCCTGAGGGAAGACACACACCCTTTGTTCAGACTTGCTTTCCAGGAGGAGAATGCAAGTTGTTTCAAGACAACGGCCTCACCACAGGATTCAGTGTACCATGGCTGAGAAGATTGGTATTGTGTCTGAAGATGAGATGGGATTAATCTATGCATAAGGGAGTGCAGGTGCTGAGTAAATATCAGGAGCAGTCGATTTAGGAGTCCAGTCCAGAAGTGCGATGGCTGAATGAATGAACTTTACCTTTCAAATGCCATAAACTACGCTATCACTCCACTGTGGAAAGAAGACATCCATCAGGTCATGATGGAGGGTGTTTATTAAAGTTGGCACACTTGCCAAGTACCGGTTGTAGAGAGCTAGCAGCCTGGGTGATTGAACCCATTCAGAGAAATGTCTTGACCTACCTAGCCCCCCCCCCCAAATAAATAAATAACCCTCGACCCCACCCACGACGTCATACGTTTTACTCCCGAGAAGGATCTGTCCCTGTTATTTGTCTCTCCCTGCTGGTGGACAGATGATATTGCTATTCACATGTATCCTTATCACATCGAACAGATTCTCATCGTTGTTGATTGTGCCTTTTGGGAGGAGATGTTGGTGGTGGTGTCGGTGGTGATGTCGATAAGTGTGAGGTTACATACCTTCCCTCCACCACCCCCGACACTTTCTCCCACTACAAAGAAACCTTCGCTATGCTATTTGCAACCTGCAGTTATATATTTGTACCTGTTATTATCAACCGGCAACTTGTTATGAAACAAATGAGGATGCTATGTGGTGGACCGCCAAGCTGTGATATGCAGGATGGGTGTCCGAGGGGGATTGTTATGGGTGATAGTGAATCAGTGTGACTTCTTGGGTGATATTCTCTGGTATTATGATCATGACAATATCTTGTTTTGGGGACCGGAGAGACACGAATGGGAAGACAACGACTCGTGCTTTGAATGTGATTGTGGCACTTGCTGCGCAAAGCTCTGTGAGATGAATCTGAATTTAGCAATATTCCTGAGTTTTGAATTGATTTTCAAACATTCAAGCCAACGTTGTGCTCCTGTTGCTTGAATTTATGAATAAATTCTATTATTCGCCAAGTCCTGATTTTGACATTTTGGATCTGATTTTTACAAATTTCCCTGACAATATCTGCTGTTGTTCCTTCGCTCCAATCGGTTCTTCTGACCACATCCTTGTCAAAGTGGCTGTTATCAGAGAACCACCTCACCGCCGTCGAGTCTGGCATTTCACTTAAGAGACGGGCAGGGTCTCCAATCAGCCATCAATCTTCAAGACTGGTCTCCCATCACTACTTTCTCCAACATCAACTCGTCCTGGGAATTCTTTCCAAGAAACTTGCTCTCCCTCATGCACAGATTTATCCCCTCATCTTCAATTGTCCTACCCTTCCTCCTGCCAATGGTTCACAAAAGCTTGCGGCGAGGCAGTTGTCCTGAAACAACTTGCCTTTGCCTCATGGAAAGCAAACCCAACTGAGGGCAATCTCAGTTCCTTCCATTTAGCTCAGAACAAGTGTGTATCTACCCTCAGGAGAGCCAGAAAACAACATCTTTCTCATCTCAAGTCTGAACTCTCAAACCTCTCTCCCTCCTCAAAATCCTGGTGGTGTCTAACCAAATCTGTTTCTGGTGTATGTTCCCCCTCCATCCCCTCCCTTACCTCAAATGGCCGCACTACTGATACCACACATGAAAAGGCTGAATGCCAAAACTCGGTGTTTGCATCTAAATCTTTTGTCCAAAACCCATCACTTTCTCTACCCACCTTACCCAATCGCACCCAACTGTCCCTAGACTCTGTGTCCTTTTCTCCTGACAAGGTGGAGAGCTTGCTGTCAAACCTCGAGTCAGATTCTGCAACTGGTCCAGACGGCATCAGCCCACGTGTCCTCAAAGCCTGCTCTTCTGCTCTTGCTCACCCTCTCTCTGTTCTATTCACCCTCTCATTTGCTCAAGGTCATCTGCCATCTGATTGGAAATCTGCAAACATCACTGCTCTGCATAAAAAAGGTGCAAAAACAGATCCTTGCAACTACAGACCAATCAGCCTTCTCCCAATCATCAACAAGGTTATGGAATCCATCATCACCCTCAAACATGACCTGATGGATGTCTTCTTTCCACAGTGGAGTGATAGCGTAGTTTATGGCATTTGAAAGGTAAAGTTCATTCATTCAGCCATCGCACTTCTGGACTGGTCTCCCAAATCGACTGCTCCTGATATTTACTCAGCACCTGCACTCCCTAATGCATAGATTAATCCCATCTCATCTTCAGTCACAATACCAATCTTCTCACCCATGGTACACTGAATCCTGTGGTGAGGTCGTTGCCTTGAAACAACTTACATTCTCCTCCTGGAAAGCAAGTCTGAACAAAGGCAATCTTGGATAATTCCACAAAGCCCGCAACAAGTGTGTGTCTTCCCTCAGGAGAGCCAGAAAACAACATCTGTCCAATCTCAAGATTGAACTTACAAACTTGTCTCCCTCCTCTAAAACGTTGTGGCGCCTTGTTAAGTCTGTCTCCGGAGTGTGCTCCACTTCATTCCTTCCTTCACTTCAATTGGCACTTCAGCCGAGTCTGCTCGTGAGAAGGCCCAATGCCTCAATTCTGTGTTTGCCTCCAAATCTTGTGTCGCCAACCCCTCACTCTCTGTACCCACCCCACACAGTTATACCCAACTGCTCCTCGACTCTATCTTTTACACCTGAGAAGGTGGAGAAGTTTCTGGCAATGCTTGACTGATTCTGCAACTGGACCAGACGGCATCAGCGCACGTTTCCTAAAAACTTGCACTTCCTCTTTCTGTCATTTTCATCCTATAATTTGCCGAACGTAATCTTCCATTTGTTTGTACATCCTTCCTCATCTCCAATGTCTTGATTTCTGATCATCAATTTGGTTTCAGACCAGGTCACTTCTGGATGAAGCAGACTTCTGCTCTCCCAACAATGGAACAACAATCTCCGACTCTCTGGAAAATCCTCTCTATCTCTTTGTTGATGACTGAACCCTCTGTCATACTATCTGTCATCCCTCAGATCGGCAAACAACAGCTTCTTCACTCTGCAGATCTGGATACAATCACAAACTGGTCCAACACGTGGAACCTCTTCAACAGGAACCTCTTGTTTTAACAACAGGGCAGTGAGGTGTTTTTAATAACGTGATGGTGAGGTGTTTTTAATAACGTGGTGGTGAGGTGTTTTTAATAACGTAGTGGTGAGGTGTTTTTAATAAGGTGGTGGTGAGGTGTTTTTAATAACGTGGGGTGAGGTGTTTTTAATAACGTGGTGGTGAGGTGTTTTTAACAACGTGGAAATTACATTGTGGTGAGGTGTTTTTAAAAACGTGGAGATTACATAGTGGTGAGGTGTTTTTAATAACGTGGTGGTGAGGTGTTTTTAATAACAGGGCAGTGAGGTGTTATTAATAACGTGATGGTGAGGTGTTTTTAACAACAGGGCAGTGAGGTGTTTTTAATAACGTGGGGTGAGGTGTTTTTAATCACGTGATGGTGAAGTGTTTTTAATAACGTGGTGGTGAGGTGTTTTTAATAACGTGGTGGTGAGGTGTTTTTAATAACGTGGTGGTGAGGTGTCTTTAATAATGTGATGGTGAGGTGTTTTTACTAATGTGATGGTGAGGTGTTTTTACTAATGTGATGGTGAGGTATTTTTAATAACGTGGTGGTGAGGTGTTTTTAATAACATGGTGGTGATGTGTTTTTAATAACGTGGGGTGAGGTGTTTTTACTAACATGGTGGTGAGGTGTTTTTAATAAAGTGGAGATTACATAGTGGTGAAGTGTTTTTAATAACGTGGTGGTGAGGTGTTTTTAATAACGTGGGGATTACATAGTGGTGAAGTGTTTTTAATAACGTGGTGGTGAGGTGTTTTTAATAACGTGGGGATTACATAGTGGTGAGGTGTTTTTAATAACGTGGCGATTACAGAGTGGTGAGGTGTTTTTAATAACGTGCTGGTGAGGTGTATTTCATAACGTGGTGGTGAGGTATTTTTAATAACAGGGCAGTGAGGTGTTTTTAATAACGTGGTGGTGAGGTGTTTTTAATAACGTGGTGGTGAGGTGATTTTAATAACGTAGTGGTGAGGTGTTTTTAATAAGGTGGTGGTGAGGTGTTTTTAATAACGTGGGGTGAGGTGTTTTTAATAACGTGGTGGTGAGGTCTTTTTAATAACGTGGAAATTACATAGTGGTGAGGTGTTTTTAAAAACGTGGAGATTACA
Organism: Eptatretus burgeri; assembly: GCF_056783735.1. Taxonomy (NCBI): domain Eukaryota; kingdom Metazoa; phylum Chordata; class Myxini; order Myxiniformes; family Myxinidae; genus Eptatretus; species Eptatretus burgeri. The sequence goes on along the minus strand of NC_140967.1, from coordinate 103,157,173 downwards.
TAGTGGTGATGTGTTTTTAATAACGTGGTAGTGAGGTGTTTTTAATAACAGGGCAGTGAGGTGTTATTAATAACGTGATGGTGAGGTGTTTTTAATAACGTGATGGTGAGGTGTTTTTAATAACGTGGTGGTGAGGTGTTTTTAATAACGTAGTGGTGAGGTGTTTTTAATAACGTGGTGGTGAGGTATTTTTAATAACGTGGGGTGAGGTGTTTTTACTAACGTGGTGGTGAGGTGTTTTTAATAATGTGGTGGTGAGGTGTTTTTAATGACGTGGTGGTGAGGTGTTTTTAATAATGTGATGGTGAGGTGTTTTTAATAACATGGTGGTGAGGTATTTTTAATAATGTGATGGTGAGGTGTTTTTAATAATGTGATTATGAGGTGTTTTTAATAACGTGGTGGTGAGGTGTTTTTAATAACGTGGTGGTGAGGTGTCTTTAATAATGTGATGGTGAGGTGTTTTTACTAATGTGATGGTGAGGTATTTTTAATAACGTGGTGGTGAGGTGTTTTTAACAACATGGTGGTGATGTGTTTTTAATAACGTGGGGTGAGGTGTTTTTACTAACATGGTGGTGAGGTGTTTTTAATAACGTGGAGATTACATAGTGGTGAGGTGTTTTTAATAACGTGGAAATTACATAGTGGTGAAGTGTTTTTAATAACGTGGTGGTGAGGTGTTTTTAATAACGTGGGGATTACATAGTGGTGAGGTGTTTTTAATAACGTGGCGATTACAGAGTGGTGAGGAGTTTTTAATAACGTGCTGGTGAGGTGTATTTAATAACGTGGTGGTGAGGTATTTTTAATAACAGGGCAGTGAGGTGTTTTTAATAACGTGGTGGTGAGGTGTTTTTAATAACGTGGTGGTGAGGTGTTTTAATAACGTAGTGGTGAGGTGTTTTTAATAAGGTGGTGGTGAGGTGTTTTTAATAACATGGGGTGAGGTGTTTTTAATAACGTGGTGGTGAGGGCTTTTTAATAACGTGGAAATTACATAGTGGTGAGGTGTTTTTAAAAACGTGGAGATTACATAGTGGTGAGGTGTTTTTAATAACGTGGTGGTGAGGTGTTTTTAATAACAGGGCAGTGAGGTGTTATTAATAACGTGATGGTGAGGTGTTTTTAACAACAGGGCAGTGAGGTGTTTTTTAATAACGTGATGGTGAGGTGTTTTAACAACAGGGCAGTGAGGTGTTTTTAATAACGTGGTGGTGAGGTGTTTTTAATAACGTAGTGGTGAGGTGTTTTTAATAACGTGGTGGTGAGGTATTTTTAATAACGTGGGGTGAGGTGTTTTTACTAACGTGGTGGTGAGGTGTTTTTAATAACGTGGTGGTGAGGTGTTTTTAATGACGTGGTGGTGAGGTGTTTTTAATGATGTGGTGGTGAGGTGTTTTTAATAACGTGGGGTGAGGTGTTTTTACTTACGAGGGGTGAGGTGTTTTTAATAATGTGATGGTGAGGTGTTTTTAATAACATGGTGGTGAGGTATTTTTAATAATGTGATGGTGAGGTGTTTTTAATAATGTGATTATGAGGTGTTTTTAATAACGTGGTGGTGAGGTGTTTTTAATAACGTGGTGGTGAGGTGTCTTTAATAATGTGATGGTGAGGTGTTTTTACTAAAGTGATGGTGAGGTATTTTTAATAACGTGGTGGTGAGGTGTTTTTAACAACATGGTGGTGATGTGTTTTTAATAACGTGGGATGAGGTGTTTTTACTAACATGGTGGTGAGGTGTTTTTAATAACGTGGAGATTACATAGTGGTGAGGTGTTTTTAATAACGTGGAAATTACATAGTGGTGAAGTGTTTTTAATAACGTGGTGGTGAGGTGTTTTTAAGAACGTGGAGATTACATAGTGGTGAGGTGTTTTTAATAACGTGCTGGTGAGGTCTTTTTAATAACGTGGTGGTGAGGTATTTTTAATAACAGGGCAGTGAGGTGTTTTTAATAACGTGGTGGTGAGGTGTTTTTAATAACGTGGAGATTACATAGTGGTGAGGTGTTTTTAATAGCGTGGTGGTGAGGTGTTTTTAATAACAGGGCAGTGAGGTGTTTTTAATAACGTGATGGTGAGGTGTTTTTAACTACAGGGCAATGAGGTGTTTTTAATAACGTGGTGGTGAGGTGTTTTTAATAATGTGATGGTGAGGTGTTTTTAATAAGGTGGCGGTGAGGTGTTTTTAATAACGTGGGGTGAGGTGTTTTTAATAACGTGGTGGTGAGGTGTTTTTAATAACGTGGGGTGAGGTGTTTTTAATAACGTGGTGGTGAGGTGTTTTTAATAAGGTGGAAATTACATAGTGGTGAGGTGTTTTTAATAACGTGGAGATTACATAGTGGTGAGGTGTTTTTAATAACGTGGGGTGAGGTGTTTTTACTAACATGGTGGTGAGGTGTTTTTCATAACGTGGAGATTACATAGTGGTGAGGTGTTTTTAATAACGTGGTGGTGAGGTGTTTTTAATAACATGGGGATTACATAGTGGTGAGGTGTTTTTAATAACGTGGAGATTACATAGTGGTGAGGTGTTTTTAATAACGTGGTGGTGAGGTGTTTTTAATAACATGGCAGTGAGGTGTTTTTAACAAGAGGGCAATGAGGTGTTTTTAATAACGTGGTGGTGAGGTGTTTTTAATAATGTCATGGTGAGGTGTTTTTAATAACGTGGTGGTGAGGTGTTTTTAATAACGTAGTGGTGAGGTGTTTTTAATAAGGTGGTGGTGAGGTGTTTTTAATAACGTGGGGTGAGATGTTTTTAATAACGTGGTGGTGAGGTGTTTTTAATAACGTGGAAATTACATAGTGGTGCGATGTTTTTAATAACGTGGTGGTGAGGTGTTTTTAATAACAGGGCAGTGAGGTGTTTTTAATAACGTGGTGGTGACGTGTTTTTAATAACGTGGTGCTGAGGTGTTTTTAATAACGTGGCAATTACATAGTGGTGCGATGTTTTTAATAACGTGGTGGTGAGGTGTTTTTAATAACAGGGCAGTGAGGTGTTTTTAATAATGTGATGGTGAGGTGTTTTTAACAACGTGGTGGTGAGGTGTTTTAATAACGTGGTGGTGAGGTGTTTTTAATAACGTAGTGGTGAGGTGTTTTTAATAAGGTGGTGGTGAGGTGTTTTTAATAAGGTAGTGGTGAGGTGTTTTTAATAACGTGGTGGTGAGGTGTTTTTAATAACGTGGGGTGAGGTGTTTTTAATAACGTGGTGGTGAGGTGTTTTTAATAACGTGGAAATTACATAGTGGTGAGTTGTTTTTAAAAACGTGGAGATTACATAGTGGTGAGGTGTTTTTAAAAACGTGGAGATTACATAGTGGTGAGGTGTTTTTAATAAGGTGGTGGTGAGGTGTTTTTAATAACGTGGGGTGAGGTGTTTTTAATAAGATGGTGGTGAGGTGTTTTTAAGAACGTGGGGTGAGGTGTTTTTAATAACGTGGTGGTGAGGTGTTTTTAATAACGTGGGGTGAGGTGTTTTTAATAACGCGGTGGTGAGGTATTTTTAATAACGTGGTGGTGAGGTGTTTTTAATAACGTAGTGGTGAGGTGTTTTTAAAAACGTGGAGATTACATAGTGGTGATGTGTTTTTAATAACGTGGGGTGAGGTGTTTTTACTAACATGGTGGTGAGGTGTTTTTAATAACGTGGAGATTACATAGTGGTGAGGTGTTTTTAATAACGTGGAAATTACATAGTGGTGAAGTGTTTTTAATAACATGGTGGTGAGGTGTTTTTAATAACGTGGGGATTACATAGTGGTGAGGTGTTTTTAATAACGTGGCGATTACATAGTGGTGAGGTGTTTTTAATAACGTGCTAGTGAGGTGTTTTTAATAACGTGGTGGTGAGGTATTTTTAATAACAGGGCAGTGAGGTGTTTTTAATAACGTGGTGGTGAGGTGTTTTTAATAACGTGGAGATTACATAGTGGTGAGGTGTTTTTAATAGCGTGGTGGTGAGGTATTTTTAATAGCAGGGCAGTGAGGTGTTTTTAATAACGTGATGGTGAGATGTTTTTAACTACAGGGCAATGAGGTGTTTTTAATAACGTGGTGGTGAGGTGTTTTTAATAATGTGATGGTGAGGTGTTTTTAATAACGTGGTGGTGCGGTGTCTTTAATACTGTGATGGTGAGGTGTTTTTAATAACGTAGTGGTGAGGTGCTTCTAATAGCGTAGTGGTGAGGTGGATTTAATAAGGTAGGGGTGAGGTGTTTTTAATAAGGTGGTGGTGAGGTCTTTTTAATAACGTGGGGTGAGGTGTTTTTAATAAGGTGGTGGTGAGGTGTTTTTAATAACGTGGGTTGAGGTGTTTTTAATAACGTGGTGGTGAGGTGTTTTTAATAAGGTGGAAATTACATAGTGGTGAGGTGTTTTTAATAATGTTGCGATTACATAGTGGTGAGGTGTTTTTAATAACATGGGGTGAGGTGTTTTTAATAACGTGGGGTGAGGTGTTTTTACTAACATGGTGGTGAGGTGTTTTTCATAACATGGAGATTACATAATGGTGAGGTGTTTTTAATAACGTGGTGGTGAGGTGTTTTTAATAACATGGGGATTACATAGTGGTGAGGTGTTTTTAATAACGTGGCGATTACATTGTGGTGAGGTGTTTTTAATAACGTGGTGGTGAGGTGTTTTTAATAACGTGGGGATTACAAAGTGGTGAGGTGTTTTTAATTGCGTGGTGGTGAGGTGTTTTTAATAACAAGGCAGTGAGGTGTTTTTAATAACGTGATGGTGAGGTGTTTTTAACAACAGGGCAATGAGGTGTTTTTAATAACGTGGTGGTGAGGTGTTTTTAATAATGTCATGGTGAGGTGTTTTTAATAACGTGGTGGTGAGGTGTTTTTAATAACGTGGTGGTGAGGTGTTTTTAATAACGTGGGGTGAGATGTTTTTAATAACGTGGTGGTGAGGTGTTTTTAATAACGTGGAAATTACATAGTGGTGAGGTGTTTTTAATAACGTGGTGGTGAGGTGTTTTTAATAACGTGGTGGTGAGGTGTTTTTAATAACGTGGGGATTACATAGTGGTGAGATGTTTTTAATAACGTGGTGGTGAGGTGTTTTTAATAACAGGGCAGTGAGGTGTTTTAAATAACGTGGTGGTGAGGTGTTTTAATAACGTGGTGGTGAGGTGTTTTTAATAACGTAGTGGTGAGGTGTTTTTAATAAGGTGGTGGTGAGGTGTTTTTAATAACGTAGTGGTGAGGTGTTTTTAATAAGGTGGTGGTGAGGTGTTTTTAATAATGTGGGGTGAGGTGTTTTTAATAACGTGGTGGTGAGGTGTTTTTAATAACGTGGAAATTACATAGTGGTGAGGTGTTTTTAAAAACGTGGAGATTACATAGTGGTGAGGTGTTTTTAATAAGGTGGTGGTGAGGTGTTTTTAATAACGTGGGGTGAGGTGTTTTTAATAAGATGGTGGTGAGGTGTTTTTAAGAACGTGGGGTGAGGTGTTTTTAATAACGTGGTGGTGAGGTGTTTTTAATAACGTGGGGTGAGGTGTTTTTAATAACGTGGGGTGAGGTGTTTTTAATAACGTGGTGGTGAGGTGTTTTTAATAAGGTGGTGGTGAGGTGTTTTTTAATAATGTAGTGGTGAGGTGTTTTTAAAAACATGGAGATTACATAGTGGTGAGGTGTTTTTAATAAGGTGGTGGTGAGGTGTTTTTAATAACGTGGGGTGAGGTGTTTTTACTAAGATGGTGGTGAGGTGTTTTTAAGAACGTGGGGTGAGGTGTTTTTAAGAACGTGGTGGTGAGGTGTTTTTAATAAGGTGGTGGTGAGGTGTTTTTAATAACGTAGTGGTGAGGTGTTTTTAACAAGGTGGTGGTGAGGTGTTTTTAATAATGTGGGGTGAGGTGTTTTAATAACGTGGTGGTGAGGTGTTTTTAATAACGTGGAAATTACATAGTGGTGAGGTGTTTTTAAAAACGTGGAGATTACATAGTGGTGAGGTGTTTTTAATAAGGTGGTGGTGAGGTGTTTTTAATAACGTGGGGTGAGGTGTTTTTAATAAGATGGTGGTGAGGTGTTTTTAAGAACGTGGGGTGAGGTGTTTTTAATAACGTGGTGGTGAGGTGTTTTTAATAACGTGGGGTGAGGTGTTTTTAATAAGGTGGTGGTGAGGTGTTTTTTAATAATGTAGTGGTGAGGTGTTTTTAAAAACATGGAGATTACATAGTGGTGAGGTGTTTTTAATAAGGTGGTGGTGAGGTGTTTTTAATAACGTGGGGTGAGGTGTTTTTAATAAGATGGTGGTGAGGTGTTTTTAAGAACGTGGGGTGAGGTGTTTTTAAGAACGTGGTGGTGAGGTGTTTTTAATAACGTGGGGTGAGGTGTTTTTAATAACGTGGTGGTGAGGTGTTTTTAATAACGTGGTGGTGAGGTGTTTTTTAATAACGTAGTGGTGAGGTGTTTTTAATAACGTGGTGGTGAGGTGTTTTTAACAACAGCGCAGTGAGATGTTTTTACTAACATGGTGGTGAAGTGTTTTTAATAAGGTGATTACATAGTGGTGAGGTGTTTTTAATTACGTGGCGATTACATAGTGGTGAGGTGTTTTTAATAACGTGGTGGTGAGGTGTTTTTAATAACAGGGCAGTGAGATGTTTTAAATAAAGTGGTGGTGAGGTGTTTTTAATAACGTGGCGATTACATCGTGGTGAGGTGTTTTTAATAACGTGGTGGTGAGGTGTTTTTAATAACAGGGCAGTGAGGTGTTTTTAATAACGTGGTGATGAGGTGTTTTTAACAACAGCGCAGTGAGGTGTTTTTAATAATGTGGTGGTGAGGTGTTTTTAATAACTTAATGGTGAGGTGTTTTTAATAACGTGGTGGTGAGGTGTTTTTAATAACGTGGTGGTGAGGCGTTTTTAATAAGTTAATGGTGAGGTGTTTTTAATAACGTGGTGGTGAGGTGTTTTTAATAACGTGCTGGTGAGGTGTTTTTAATAACGTGGGGTGAGGTGTTTTTAATAACATGGTAGTGAGGTGTTTTTAATAATGTTGCGATTACATCGTGGTGAGGTATTTTTAATAACGTGGTGGTGAGGTGTTTTTAATAACAGGGCAGTGAGGTGTTTTTAATAACTTGGTGGTGAGGTGTTTTTAATAACGTGGTGGTGAGGTGTTTTTAAGAACAGGGCAGTGAGGTGTTTTTAATAACGTGATGGTGAGGTGTTTTTAATAACAGGACAGTGAGGTGTTTTTAATAACGTGGTGGTTACATAGTGGTGAGGTGTTTTTTAATACCGTGGGGATTACATCGTGGTGAGGTGTTTTTAATAACGTGGGGTGAGGTGTTTTTAATAACATGGTGGTGAGATGTTTTTAATAACGTGACGATTACATTGTGGTGAGGTGTTTTTAATAACGTGGTGGTGACGTGTTTTTAATAACGTGGTGAGTACAGAGTGGTGAGGTGTTTTTAATTACAGGGCAGTGAGGTGTTTTTAATAACGTGGTGGTGAGGTGTTTTTAATAACGTGGAGATTACATTGTGGTGAGGTGTTTTTAATAAGGTGGGGTGAGGTGTTTTTAATAATGTGGGGTGAGGTGTTTTTAATAATGTGATGGTGAGGTGTTTTTATAACGTGGGGTGAGGAGTTTTTAATAACGTGGGGTGAGGAGTTTTTAATAACGTGGTGGTGAGGTATTTTTAATAACAGGGCAGTGAGGTGTTTTTAATAACGTGGTGCTGAGGTGTTTTTAATAACGTGGAGATTACATAGTGGTGAGGTATTTTTAATAACGTGGGGTGAGGCGTTTTTAATAATGTGGGGCGAGGTGTTTTTAATAATGTGATGGTGAGGTGTTTTTATAACGTGGGGTGAGGAGTTTTTAATAAGGTGGGGTGAGGTGTTTTTAATAACGTGGTGGTGAGGTGTTTTTAATTACGTGGAGATTACATAGTGGTGAGGTGTTTTTAATAACGTGGGGTGAGGTGTTTTTAATAATGTGGGGTGAGGTGTTTTTAATTATGTGATGGTGAGGTGTTTTTAATCACGTGATGGTGAGGTGTTTTTAAAGTGATGGTGAGGTGTTTTTAATAACGTGGTGGTGAGGTGTTTTTAATAACGTAGTGGTGAGGTGTTTTTAATAAGGTAGTGGTGAGGTGTTTTTAATAACGTGGGGATTACATAGTGGTGAGGTGTTTTTAATAACGTGGAGATTACAGAGTGGTGAGGTGTTTTTAATAACGTGCTGGTGAGGTGTATCTAATAACGTGGTGGTGAGGTATTTTTAATAACAGGGCAGTGAGGTGTTTTTAATAACGTGGTGGTGAGGTGTTTTTCATAACGTGGCGATAACATAGTGGTGAGATGTTTTTAATAACGTGCTGGTGAGGTGTATTGAATAACAAGGCAGTGAGGTGTTTTTAATAACGTGATGGTGAGGTGTTTTTAACAACAGGGCAGTGAGGTGTTTTTAATAACGTGGTGGTGAGGTGTTTTTAATAACGTGGTGGTGAGGTGTTTTTAATAACGTAGTGGTGAGGTGTTTTTAATAACGTGGTGGTGAGGTATTTTTAATAACGTGGGGTGAGGTGTTTTTACTAACGTGGTGGTGAGGTGTTTTTAATAACGTGGTGGTGAGGTGTTTTTAATGACGTGGTGGTGAGGTGTTTTTAATGACGTGGTGGTGAGGTGTTTTTAATAACGTGGGGTGAGGTGTTTTTACTTATGAGGGGTGAGGTGTTTTTAATAATGTGATGGTGAGGTGTTTTTAATAACATGGTGGTGAGGTATTTTTAATAATGTGATGGTGAGGTGTTTTTAATAATGTGATTATGAGGAGTTTTTAATAACGTGGTGGTGAGGTGTTTTTAATAACGTGGTGGTGAGGTGTCTTTAATAATGTGATGGTGAGGTGTTTTTACTAATGTGATGGTGAGGTATTTTTAATAACGTGGTGGTGAGGTGTTTTTAACAACATGGTGGTGATGTGTTTTTAATAACGTGGGGTGAGGTGTTTTTACTAACATGGTGGTGAGGTGTTTTTAATAACGTGGAGATTACATAGTGGTGAGGTGTTTTTAATAACGTGGAAATTACATAGTGGTGAAGTGTTTTTAATAACGTGGTGGTGAGGTGTTTTTAATAACGTGGAAATTACATAGTGGTGCGATGTTTTTAATAACGTGGTGGTGAGGTGTTTTTAATAACAGGGCAGTGAGGTGTTTTTAATAACGTGGTGGTGAGGTGTTTTTAATAACGTGGTGGTGAGGTGTTTTTAATAACGTGGCAATTACATAGTGGTGCGATGTTTTTAATAACGTGGTGGTGAGGTGTTTTTAATAACAGGGCAGTGAGGTGTTTTTAATAATGTGATGGTGAGGTGTTTTTAACAACGTGGTGGTGAGGTGTTTTAATAACGTGGTGGTGAGGTGTTTTTAATAATGTAGTGGTGAGGTGTTTTTAATAAGGTGGTGGTGAGGTGTTTTTAATAAGGTAGTGGTGAGGTGTTTTTAATAACGTGGTGGTGAGGTGTTTTTAATAACGTGGGGTGAGGTGTTTTTAATAACGTGGTGGTGAGGTGTTTTTAATAACGTGGAAATTACATAGTGGTGAGTTGTTTTTAAAAACGTGGAGATTACATAGTGGTGAGGTGTTTTTAAAAACGTGGAGATTACATAGTGGTGAGGTGTTTTTAATAAGGTGGTGGTGAGGTGTTTTTAATAACGTGGGGTGAGGTGTTTTTAATAAGATGGTGGTGAGGTGTTTTTAAGAACGTGGGGTGAGGTGTTTTTAATAACGTGGTGGTGAGGTGTTTTTAATAACGTGGGGTGAGGTGTTTTTAATAACGCGGTGGTGAGGTATTTTTAATAACGTGGTGGTGAGGTGTTTTTAATAACGTAGTGGTGAGGTGTTTTTAAAAACGTGGAGATTACATAGTGGTGATGTGTTTTTAATAACGTGGGGTGAGGTGTTTTTACTAACATGGTGGTGAGGTGTTTTTAATAACGTGGAGATTACATAGTGGTGAGGTGTTTTTAATAACGTGGAAATTACATAGTGGTGAAGTGTTTTTAATAACATGGTGGTGAGGTGTTTTTAATAACGTGGGGATTACATAGTGGTGAGGTGTTTTTAATAACGTGGCGATTACATAGTGGTGAGGTGTTTTTAATAACGTGCTAGTGAGGTGTTTTTAATAACGTGGTGGTGAGGTATTTTTAATAACAGGGCAGTGAGGTGTTTTTAATAACGTGGTGGTGAGGTGTTTTTAATAACGTGGAGATTACATAGTGGTGAGGTGTTTTTAATAGCGTGGTGGTGAGGTATTTTTAATAGCAGGGCAGTGAGGTGTTTTTAATAACGTGATGGTGAGATGTTTTTAACTACAGGGCAATGAGGTGTTTTTAATAACGTGGTGGTGAGGTGTTTTTAATAATGTGATGGTGAGGTGTTTTTAATAACGTGGTGGTGAGGTGTTTTTAATAATGTGATGGTGAGGTGTTTTTAATAACGTAGTGGTGAGGTGTTTTTAATAACGTAGTGGTGAGGTGTTTTTAATAAGGTAGTGGTGAGGTGTTTTTAATAAGGTGGTGGTGAGGTGTTTTTAATAACGTGGGGTGAGGTGTTTTTAATAAGGTGGTGGTGAGGTGTTTTTAATAACGTGGGTTGAGGTGTTTTTAATAACGTGGTGGTGAGGTGTTTTTAATAAGGTGGAAATTACATAGTGGTGAGGTGTTTTTAATAATGTTGCGATTACATAGTGGTGAGGTGTTTTTAATAACATGGGGTGAGGTGTTTTTAATAACGTGGGGTGAGGTGTTTTTACTAACATGGTGGTGAGGTGTTTTTCATAACATGGAGATTACATAATGGTGAGGTGTTTTTAATAACGTGGTGGTGAGGTGTTTTTAATAACATGGGGATTACATAGTGGTGAGGTGTTTTTAATAACGTGGCGATTACATTGTGGTGAGGTGTTTTTAATAACGTGGTGGTGAGGTGTTTTTAATAACGTGGGGATTACAAAGTGGTGAGGTGTTTTTAATTGCGTGGTGGTGAGGTGTTTTTAATAACAAGGCAGTGAGGTGTTTTTAATAACGTGATGGTGAGGTGTTTTTAACAACAGGGCAATGAGGTGTTTTTAATAACGTGGTGGTGAGGTGTTTTTAATAATGTCATGGTGAGGTGTTTTTAATAACGTGGTGGTGAGGTGTTTTTAATAACGTGGTGGTGAGGTGTTTTTAATAACGTGGGGTGAGATCTCTCTAATACCGTGGTGGTGAGGTGTTTTTTATAACGTGGAAATTACATAGTGGTGAGGTGTTTTTAATAACGTGGTGGTGAGGTGTTTTTAATAACGTGGTGGTGAGGTGTTTTTAATAACGTGGTGGTGAGGTGTTTTTAATAACAGGGCAGTGAGGTGTTTTAAATAACGTGGTGGTGAGGTGTTTTAATAACGTGGTGGTGAGGTGTTTTTAATAACGTAGTGGTGAGGTGTTTTTAATAAGGTGGTGGTGAGGTGTTTTTAATAACGTAGTGGTGAGGTGTTTTTAATAAGGTGGTGGTGAGGTGTTTTTAATAATGTGGGGTGAGGTGTTTTAATAACGTGGTGGTGAGGTGTTTTTAATAACGTGGAAATTACATAGTGGTGAGGTGTTTTTAAAAACGTGGAGATTACATAGTGGTGAGGTGTTTTTAATAAGGTGGTGGTGAGGTGTTTTTAATAACGTGGGGTGAGGTGTTTTTAATAAGATGGTGGTGAGGTGTTTTTAAGAACGTGGGGTGAGGTGTTTTTAATAACGTGGTGGTGAGGTGTTTTTAATAACGTGGGGTGAGGTGTTTTTAATAACGTGGGGTGAGGTGTTTTTAATAACGTGGTGGTGAGGTGTTTTTAATAAGGTGGTGGTGAGGTGTTTTTTAATAATGTAGTGGTGAGGTGTTTTTAAAAACATGGAGATTACATAGTGGTGAGGTGTTTTTAATAAGGTGGTGGTGAGGTGTTTTTAATAACGTGGGGTGAGGTGTTTTTACTAAGATGGTGGTGAGGTGTTTTTAAGAACGTGGGGTGAGGTGTTTTTAAGAACGTGGTGGTGAGGTGTTTTTAATAAGGTGGTGGTGAGGTGTTTTTAATAACGTAGTGGTGAGGTGTTTTTAATAAGGTGGTGGTGAGGTGTTTTTAATAATGTGGGGTGAGGTGTTTTTAATAACGTGGTGGTGAGGTGTTTTTAATAACGTGGAAATTACATAGTGGTGAGGTGTTTTTAAAAACGTGGAGATTACATAGTGGTGAGGTGTTTTTAATAAGGTGGTGGTGAGGTGTTTTTAATAACGTGGGGTGAGGTGTTTTTAATAAGATGGTGGTGAGGTGTTTTTAAGAACGTGGGGTGAGGTGTTTTTAATAACGTGGTGGTGAGGTGTTTTTAATAACGTGGGGTGAGGTGTTTTTAATAACGTGGTGGTGAGGTGTTTTTAATAAGGTGGTGGTGAGGTGTTTTTTAATAATGTAGTGGTGAGGTGTTTTTAAAAACATGGAGATTACATAGTGGTGAGGTGTTTTTAATAAGGTGGTGGTGAGGTGTTTTTAATAACGTGGGGTGAGGTGTTTTTAATAAGATGGTGGTGAGGTGTTTTTAAGAACGTGGGGTGAGGTGTTTTTAAGAACGTGGTGGTGAGGTGTTTTTAATAACGTGGGGTGAGGTGTTTTTAATAACGTGGTGGTGAGGTGTTTTTAATAACGTGGTGGTGAGGTGTTTTTTAATAACGTAGTGGTGAGGTGTTTTTAATAACGTGGTGGTGAGGTGTTTTTAACAACAGCGCAGTGAGATGTTTTTACTAACATGGTGGTGAAGTGTTTTTAATAAGGTGATTACATAGTGGTGAGGTGTTTTTAATTACGTGGCGATTACATAGTGGTGAGGTGTTTTTAATAACGTGGTGGTGAGGTGTTTTTAATAACAGGGCAGTGAGATGTTTTAAATAAAGTGGTGGTGAGGTGTTTTTAATAACGTGGCGATTACATCGTGGTGAGGTGTTTTTAATAACGTGGTGGTGAGGTGTTTTTAATAACAGGGCAGTGAGGTGTTTTTAATAACGTGGTGATGAGGTGTTTTTAACAACAGCGCAGTGAGGTGTTTTTAATAACGTGGTGGTGAGGTGTTTTTAATAACTTAATGGTGAGGTGTTTTTAATAACGTGGTGGTGAGGTGTTTTTAATAACGTGGTGGTGAGGCGTTTTTAATAAGTTAATGGTGAGGTGTTTTTAATAACGTGGTGGTGAGGTGTTTTTAATAACGTGCTGGTGAGGTGTTTTTAATAACGTGGGGTGAGGTGTTTTTAATAACATGGTAGTGAGGTGTTTTTAATAATGTTGCGATTACATCGTGGTGAGGTATTTTTAATAACGTGGTGGTGAGGTGTTTTTAATAACAGGGCAGTGAGGTGTTTTTAATAACTTGGTGGTGAGGTGTTTTTAATAACGTGGTGGTGAGGTGTTTTTAAGAACAGGGCAGTGAGGTGTTTTTAATAACGTGATGGTGAGGTGTTTTTAATAACAGGACAGTGAGGTGTTTTTAATAACGTGGTGGTTACATAGTGGTGAGGTGTTTTTTAATACCGTGGGGATTACATCGTGGTGAGGTGTTTTTAATAACGTGGGGTGAGGTGTTTTTAATAACATGGTGGTGAGATGTTTTTAATAACGTGACGATTACATTGTGGTGAGGTGTTTTTAATAACGTGGTGGTGACGTGTTTTTAATAACGTGGTGAGTACAGAGTGGTGAGGTGTTTTTAATTACAGGGCAGTGAGGTGTTTTTAATAACGTGGTGGTGAGGTGTTTTTAATAACGTGGAGATTACATTGTGGTGAGGTGTTTTTAATAAGGTGGGGTGAGGTGTTTTTAATAATGTGGGGTGAGGTGTTTTTAATAATGTGATGGTGAGGTGTTTTTATAACGTGGGGTGAGGAGTTTTTAATAACGTGGGGTGAGGAGTTTTTAATAACGTGGTGGTGAGGTATTTTTAATAACAGGGCAGTGAGGTGTTTTTAATAACGTGGTGGTGAGGTGTTTTTAATAACGTGGAGATTACATAGTGGTGAGGTATTTTTAATAACGTGGGGTGAGGTGTTTTTAATAATGTGGGGTGAGGTGTTTTTAATAATGTGATGGTGAGGTGTTTTTATAACGTGGTGTGAGGAGTTTTTAATAAGGTGGGGTGAGGTGTTTTTAATAACGTGGTGGTGAGGTGTTTTTAATTACGTGGAGATTACATAGTGGTGAGGTGTTTTTAATAACGTGGGGTGAGGTGTTTTTAATAATGTGGGGTGAGGTGTTTTTAATTATGTGATGGTGAGGTGTTTTTAATCACGTGATGGTGAGGTGTTTTTAATAAAGTGATGGTGAGGTGTTTTTAATAACGTGGTGGTGAGGTGTTTTTAATAACGTAGTGGTGAGGTGTTTTTAATAAGGTAGTGGTGAGGTGTTTTTAATAACGTGGGGATTACATAGTGGTGAGGTGTTTTTAATAACGTGGAGATTACAGAGTGGTGAGGTGTTTTTAATAACGTGCTGGTGAGGTGTATCTAATAACGTGGTGGTGAGGTATTTTTAATAACAGGGCAGTGAGGTGTTTTTAATAACGTGGTGGTGAGGTGTTTTTCATAACGTGGCGATAACATAGTGGTGAGATGTTTTTAATAACGTGCTGGTGAGGTGTATTGAATAACAAGGCAGTGAGGTGTTTTTAATAACGTGATGGTGAGGTGTTTTTAACAACAGGGCAGTGAGGTGTTTTTAATAACGTGGTGGTGAGGTGTTTTTAATAACGTGGTGGTGAGGTGTTTTTAATAACGTAGTGGTGAGGTGTTTTTAATAACGTGGTGGTGAGGTATTTTTAATAACGTGGGGTGAGGTGTTTTTACTAACGTGGTGGTGAGGTGTTTTTAATAACGTGGTGGTGAGGTGTTTTTAATGACGTGCTGGTGAGGTGTTTTTAATGACGTGGTGGTGAGGTGTTTTTAATAACGTGGGGTGAGGTGTTTTTACTTATGAGGGGTGAGGTGTTTTTAATAATGTGATGGTGAGGTGTTTTTAATAACATGGTGGTGAGGTATTTTTAATAATGTGATGGTGAGGTGTTTTTAATAATGTGATTATGAGGAGTTTTTAATAACGTGGTGGTGAGGTGTTTTTAATAACGTGGTGGTGAGGTGTCTTTAATAATGTGATGGTGAGGTGTTTTTACTAATGTGATGGTGAGGTATTTTTAATAACGTGGTGGTGAGGTGTTTTTAACAACATGGTGGTGATGTGTTTTTAATAACGTGGGGTGAGGTGTTTTTACTAACATGGTGGTGAGGTGTTTTTAATAACGTGGAGATTACATAGTGGTGAGGTGTTTTTAATAACGTGGAAATTACATAGTGGTGAAGTGTTTTTAATAACGTGGTGGTGAGGTGTTTTTAATAACGTGGGGATTACATAGTGGTGAGGTGTTTTTAATAACGTGGCGATTACAGAGTGGTGAGGTGTTTTTAATAACGTGCTGGTGAGGTGTATTTAATAACGTGGTGGTGAGGTATTTTTAATAACAGGGCAGTGAGGTGTTTTTAATAACGTGGTGGTGAGGTGTTTTTAATAACGTGGTGGTGAGGTGTTTTAATAACGTAGTGGTGAGGTGTTTTTAATAAGGTGGTGGTGAGGTCTTTTTAATAACGTGGAAATTACATAGTGGTGAGGTGTTTTTAAAAACGTGGAGATTACATAGTGGTGAGGTGTTTTTAATAACGTGGTGGTGAGGTGTTTTTAATAACAGGGCAGTGAGGTGTTATTAATAACGTGATGGTGAGGTGTTTTTAACAACAGGGCAGTGAGGTATTTTTTAATTACGTGATGGTGAGGTGTTTTAACAACAGGGCAGTGAGGTGTTTTTAATGACGTGATGGTGAGGTGTTTTTAATAACGTGGTGGTGAGGTGTTTTTAATAACGTAGTGGTGAGGTGATTTTAATCAGGTGGTGGTGAGGTATTTTTAATAACGTGGGGTGAGGTGTTTTTACTAACGTGGTGGTGAGGTGTTTTTAATAACGTGGTGGTGAGGTGTTTTTAATGACGTGGTGGTGAGGTGTTTTTAATGACGTGGTGGTGAGGTGTTTTTAATAACGTGGGGTGAGGTGTTTTTACTTACGAGGGGTGAGGTGTTTTTAATAATGTGATGGTGAGGTGTTTTTAATAACATGGTGGTGAGGTATTTTTAATAATGTGATGGTGAGGTGTTTTTAATAATGTGATTATGAGGTGTTTTTAATAACGTGGTGGTGAGGTGTTTTTAATAACGTGGTGGTGAGGTGTCTTTAATAATGTGATGGTGAGGTGTTTTTACTAATGTGATGGTGAGGTATTTTTAATAACGTGGTGGTGAGGTGTTTTTATCAACATGGTGGTGATGTGTTTTTAATAACGTGGGGTGAGGTGTTTTTACTAACATGGTGGTGAGGTGTTTTTAATAACGTGGAGATTACATAGTGGTGAGGTGTTTTTAATAACGTGGAAATTACATAGTGGTGAAGTGTTTTTAATAACGTGGTGGTGAGGTGTTTTTAATAACGTGGGGATTACATAGTGGTGAGGTGTTTTTAATAACGTGGAGATTACATAGTGGTGAGGTGTTTTTAATAACGTGCTGGTGAGGTCTTTTTAATAACATGGTGGTGAGGTATTTTTAATAACAGGGCAGTGAGGTGTTTTTAATAACGTGGTGGTGAGGTGTTTTAATAACGTGGTGGTGAGGTGTTTTAAATAACGTGGGGTGAGGTGTTTTTAATAAGGTGGTGGTGAGGTGTTTTTTAATAATGTAGTGGTGAGGTGTTTTTAAAAACATGGAGATTACATAGTGGTGAGGTGTTTTTAATAAGGTGGTGGTGAGGTGTTTTTAATAACGTGGGGTGAGGTGTTTTTACTAAGATGGTGGTGAGGTGTTTTTAAGAACGTGGGGTGAGGTGTTTTTAAGAACGTGGTGGTGAGGTGTTTTTAATAAGGTGGTGGTAAGGTGTTTTTAATAACGTAGTGGTGAGGTGTTTTTAATAAGGTGGTGGTGAGGTGTTTTTAATAACGTGGTGGTGAGGTGTTTTTAATAACGTGGTGGTGAGGTGTTTTTAATAACAGGGCGGTGAGGTGTTTTTAATAACGTGGTGGTGAGGTGTTTTTAATAACGTGATGGTGAGGTGTTTTTAACAACGTGATGGTGAGGTGTTTTTAACAACATGATGGTGAGGTGTTTTTAATTACGTGCTGGTGAGGTGTTTTTCATAACGTGGGGTGAGGTGTTTTTAATAACGTGGTGGTGAGGTTTTTTTTAATAACAGGGCAGTGAGGTGTTTTTAATAACTTGGTGGTGAGGTGTTTTTAATAACGTGGTGGTGAGGTGTTTTTAATAACAGGGCAGTGAGGTGTTTTTAATAACGTGCTGGTGAGGTGTTTTTAATAACAGGACAGTGAGGTGTTTTTAATAACGTGGTGGTCACATAGTGGTGAGGTGTTTGTAATACCGTGAGGATTACATCGTGGTGAGGTGTTTTTAATAACGTGGGGTGAGGTGTTTATAATAACATGGTGGTGAGATGTTTTTAATAACGTGACGATTACATTGTGGTGAGGTGTTTTTAATAACATGGTGGTGACGTGTTTTTAATAACGTGGTGAGCACAGAGTGGTGAGGTGTTTTTAATTACAGGGCAGTGAGGTGTTTTTAATAACGTGGTGGTGAGGTGTTTTTAATAACGTGGGGTGAGGTGTTTTTAATAACTTGGGGTGAGGAGTTTTTAATAACGTGGTGGTGAGGTGTTTTTAATAACGTGTAGATTACATAGTGGTGAGGTGTTTTTAATAACGTGGGGTGAGGTGTTTTTAATAACGTGGGGTGAGGTGTTTTTAATTATGTGATGGTGAGATGTTTTTAATCACGTGATGGTGAGGTGTTTTTAATAAAGTGATGGTAAGGTGTTTTTAATAACATGGTGGTGAGGTGTTTTAATAATTTAGTGGTGAGGTGTTTTTAATAACGTGGGGTGAGGTGTTTTTAATAATGTGATGGTGAGGTGTTTTTAATCACGTGATGGTGAGGTGTTTTTAATAGCGTGATGGTGAGGTGTTTTTATTCATGTGATGGTGAGGTGTTTTTAATAACGTGGTGGTGAGGTGTTTTTAATGACGAGGTGGTGAGGCGTTTTTAATAACGGGGTGGTGAGGTGTTTTTAATAACGTGGTGCTGAGGTATTTTTAATAACGTGGGGTGAGGTGTTTTTACTAACGTGGTGGTAAGGTGTTTTTAATAACGTGGTGGTGAGGTGTTTTTAATGACGTGGTGGTGAGGTGTTTTTAATGAAGTGGTGGTGAGGTGTTTTTAATAAAGTGATGGTAAGGTGTTTTTAATAACGTGGTGGTGAGGTGTTTTAATAATGTAGTGGTGAGGTGTTTTTAATAACGTGGGGTGAGGTGTTTTTAATAATGTGATGGTGAGGTGTTTTTAATCACGTGATGGTGAGGTGTTTTTAATAGCGTGATGGTGAGGTGTTTTTATTCATGTGATGGTGAGGTGTTTTTAATAACGTGGTGGTGAGGTGTTTTTAATGACGAGGTGGTGAGGCATTTTTAATAACGTGGTGGTGAGGTGTTTTAATAACGTAGTGGTGAGGTGTTTTTAATAACGTGGGGTGAGGTGTTTTTAATAACTTGGGGTGAGGAGTTTTTAATAACGTGGTGGTGAGGTGTTTTTAATAACGTGTAGATTACATAGTGGTGAGGTGTTTTTAATAACGTGGGGTGAGGTGTTTTTAATAACGTGGGGTGAGGTGTTTTTAATTATGTGATGGTGAGATGTTTTTAATCACGTGATGGTGAGGTGTTTTTAATAAAGTGATGGTAAGGTGTTTTTAATAACGTGGTGGTGAGGTGTTTTAATAATGTAGTGGTGAGGTGTTTTTAATAACGTGGGGTGAGGTGTTTTTAATAATGTGATGGTGAGGTGTTTTTAATCACGTGATGGTGAGGTGTTTTTAATAGCGTGATGGTGAGGTGTTTTTATTCATGTGATGGTGAGGTGTTTTTAATAACGTGGTGGTGAGGTGTTTTTAATGACGAGGTGGTGAGGCGTTTTTAATAACGTGGTGGTGAGGTGTTTTAATAACGTAGTGGTGAGGTGTTTTTAATAAGGTGGTGGTGAGGTCTTTTTAATAACGTGGAAATTACATAGTGGTGAGGTGTTTTTAAAAACGTGGAGATTACATAGTGGTGAGGTGTTTTTAATAACGTGGTGGTGAGGTGTTTTTAATAACAGGGCAGTGAGGTGTTATTAATAACGTGATGGTGAGGTGTTTTTAACAACAGGGCAGTGAGGTGTTTTTTAATTACGTGATGGTGAGGTGTTTTAACAACAGGGCAGTGAGGTGTTTTTAATGACGTGATGGTGAGGTGTTTTTAATAACGTGGTGGTGAGGTGTTTTTAATAACGTAGTGATGAGGTGATTTTAATCAGGTGGTGGTGAGGTATTTTTAATAACGTGGGGTGAGGTGTTTTTACTAACGTGGTGGTGAGGTGTTTTTAATAACGTGGTGGTGAGGTGTTTTTAATGACGTGGTGGTGAGGTGTTTTTAATGACGTGGTGGTGAGGTGTTTTTAATAACGTGGGGTGAGGTGTTTTTACTTACGAGGGGTGAGGTGTTTTTAATAATGTGATGGTGAGGTCTTTTTAATAACATGGTGGTGAGGTATTTTTAATAATGTGATGGTGAGGTGTTTTTAATAATGTGATTATGAGGTGTTTTTAATAACGTGGTGGTGAGGTGTTTTTAATAACGTGGTGGTGAGGTGTCTTTAATAATGTGATGGTGAGGTGTTTTTACTAATGTGATGGTGAGGTATTTTTAATAACGTGGTGGTGAGGTGTTTTTATCAACATGGTGGTGATGTGTTTTTAATAACGTGGGGTGAGGTGTTTTTACTAACATGGTGGTGAGGTGTTTTTAATAACGTGGAGATTACATAGTGGTGAGGTGTTTTTAATAACGTGGAAATTACATAGTGGTGAAGTGTTTTTAATAACGTGGTGGTGAGGTGTTTTTAATAACGTGGGGATTACATAGTGGTGAGGTGTTTTTAATAACGTGGAGATTACATAGTGGTGAGGTGTTTTTAATAACGTGCTGGTGAGGTCTTTTTAATAACATGGTGGTGAGGTATTTTTAATAACAGGGCAGTGAGGTGTTTTTAATAACGTGGTGGTGAGGTGTTTTAATAACGTGGTGGTGAGGTGTTTTAAATAACGTGGGGTGAGGTGTTTTTAATAAGGTGGTGGTGAGGTGTTTTTTAATAATGTAGTGGTGAGGTGTTTTTAAAAACATGGAGATTACATAGTGGTGAGGTGTTTTTAATAAGGTGGTGGTGAGGTGTTTTTAATAACGTGGGGTGAGGTGTTTTTACTAAGATGGTGGTGAGGTGTTTTTAAGAACGTGGGGTGAGGTGTTTTTAAGAACGTGGTGGTGAGGTGTTTTTAATAAGGTGGTGGTGAGGTGTTTTTAATAACGTAGTGGTGAGGTGTTTTTAATAAGGTGGTGGTGAGGTGTTTTTAATAACGTGGTGGTGAGGTGTTTTTAATAACGTGGTGGTGAGGTGTTTTTAATAACAGGGCGGTGAGGTGTTTTTAATAACGTGGTGGTGAGGTGTTTTTAATAACGTGATGGTGAGGTGTTTTTAATAACGTGATGGTGAGGTGTTTTTAACAACGTGATGGTGAGGTGTTTTTAACAACGTGATGGTGAGGTGTTTTTAATTACGTGCTGGTGAGGTGTTTTTCATAACGTGGGGTGAGGTGTTTTTAATAACGTGGTGGTGAGGTTTTTTTAATAACAGGGCAGTGAGGTGTTTTTAATAACGTGGTGGTGAGGTGTTTTTAATAACAGGGCAGTGAGGTGTTTTTAATAACGTGCTGGTGAGGTGTTTTTAATAACAGGACAGTGAGGTGTTTTTAATAACGTGGTGGTCACATAGTGGTGAGGTGTTTGTAATACCGTGAGGATTACATCGTGGTGAGGTGTTTTTAATAACGTGGGGTGAGGTGTTTATAATAACATGGTGGTGAGATGTTTTTAATAACGTGACGATTACATTGTGGTGAGGTGTTTTTAATAACATGGTGGTGACGTGTTTTTAATAACGTGGTGAGCACAGAGTGGTGAGGTGTTTTTAATTACAGGGCAGTGAGGTGTTTTTAATAACGTGGTGGTGAGGTGTTTTTAATAACGTGGGGTGAGGTGTTTTTAATAACTTGGGGTGAGGAGTTTTTAATAACGTGGTGGTGAGGTGTTTTTAATAACGTGTAGATTACATAGTGGTGAGGTGTTTTTAATAACGTGGGGTGAGGTGTTTTTAATAACGTGGGGTGAGGTGTTTTTAATTATGTGATGGTGAGATGTTTTTAATCACGTGATGGTGAGGTGTTTTTAATAAAGTGATGGTAAGGTGTTTTTAATAACGTGGTGGTGAGGTGTTTTAATAATGTAGTGGTGAGGTGTTTTTAATAACGTGGGGTGAGGTGTTTTTAATAATGTGATGGTGAGGTGTTTTTAATCACGTGATGGTGAGGTGTTTTTAATAGCGTGATGGTGAGGTGTTTTTATTCATGTGATGGTGAGGTGTTTTTAATAACGTGGTGGTGAGGTGTTTTTAATGACGAGGTGGTGAGGCGTTTTTAATAACGTGATGGTGAGGTGTTTTTAATAACGTGATGGTGAGGTGTTTTTAATAACGTGATGGTGAGGTGTTTTTAATAACGTGATGGTGAGGTGTTTTTAATAACGTGATGGTGAGGTGTTTTTAATAACGTGATGGTGAGGTGTTTTTTATAACATGATGGTGAGGTGTTTTTAATAACGTAGTGGTGAGGTGTTTTTAATAACGTAGTGGTGAGGTGTTTTTAATAACGTGGTGGTGAGGTGTTTTTAATAACAGGGCAGTGAGGTGCTTTTAATAATGTGGAGGTGAGGTGTTTTTAATAACGTGATGGTGAGGTGTTTTTAATTACGTGATGGTGAGGTGTTTTTAACAACGTGATGGTGAGGTGTTTTAATAACGTGATGGTGAGGTGTTTTTAATAACGTGGTGGTGAGGTATTTTTAATAACGTAGTGGTGAGGTGTTTTTAATAACGTGGTGGTGAGGTGTTTTTAATAACGTGGTGGTGAGGTGTTTTTAATAACAGGGCGGTGAGGTGTTTTTAATAACGTGGTGGTGAGGTGCTTTTAATAACGTGATGGTGAGGTGTTTTTAATAACGTGATGATGAGGTGTTTTTAACAACGTGATGGTGAGGTGTTTTTAACAACGTGATGGTGAGGTGTTTTTAAAAATGTGGTGGTGAGGTGTTTTAATAATGTGGTGGTGAGGTGTTTTTAATAACGTGGGGGTCAGGCGTTTTTAATAACGTGGGGATTACATAGTGGTGAGGTGTTTTTAATAATGTGGCGATTACATAGTGCTGAGGTGTTTTTAATAACTTGGTTGTGAGGTGTTTTTAATAATGTGATGGTGAGGTGTTTTTAATAACAGGGCAGTGAGGTGTTTTTAATAATGTGGGAGTGAGGTGTTTTTAATAATGTGGGGATTACATAGTGGTGAGGAGTTTTTAAAAACGTGGGGGTGAGGTGTTTTTAATAACGTGGTGGTGAGGTGTTTTTAATGACGTGGTGGTGAGGTGTTTTTAATGACGTGGTGGTGAGGTGTTTTAAATAACGTGGGGTGAGGAGTTTTTACTCACGAGGGGTGAGGTGTTTTTAACAACGTGATGGTGAGGTGTTTTTAAAAACGTGGTGGTGAGGTGTTTTTAATAACGTGGTGGTGAGGTGTTTTTAATAACGTGGTGGTGAGGTGTTTTAATAACGTGATGGTGAGGTGTTTTTAATAACATGGTCGTGAGGTGTTTTTAATAATGTGGTGGTGAGGTGTTTTTCATAACGTGATGGTGAGGTGTTTTTAATAACGTGGTGGTGAGGTGTTTTAATAAGTTAATGGTGAGGTGTTTTTAATAACGTGGTGGTGAGGTGTTTTTAATAACGTGGGGTGAGGTGTTTTTAATAACGTGGTGGTGAGGTGTTTTTAATAACGTGGCGATGACATCATGGTGAGGTGTTTTTAATAACGTGGTGGTGAGGTGTTTTTAATAACAGGGCAGTGAGGTGTTTTTAATAATGTGGTGGTGAGGTGTTTTTAATAACGTGGTGGTGAGGTGTTTTTAATAACAGGGCAGTGAGGTGTTTTTAATAACGTGATGGTGAGGTGTTTTTAATAACAGGACAGTGAGGTGTTTTTCATAACGTGGTGGTTACATAGTGGTGAGGTGTTTTTAATACCGTGGGGATTACATCGTGATGAGGTGTTTTTAATAACGTGGGGTGAGGTGTTTTTAATAACATGGTGGTGAGATGTTTTTAATAACGTGGCGATTACATAGTGGTGAGGTGTTTTTAATAACGTGGTGGTGAGGTGTTTTTAATAACAGGGCAGTGAGATGTTTTAAATAAAGTGGTGGTGAGGTGTTTTTAATAACGTGGCGATTACATCGTGGTGAGGTGTTTTTAATAACGTGGTGGTGAGGTGTTTTTAATAACAGGGCAGTGAGGTGTTTTTAATAACGTGGTGATGAGGTGTTTTTAACAACAGCGCAGTGAGGTGTTTTTAATAACGTGGTGGTGAGGTGTTTTTAATAACTTAATGGTGAGGTGTTTTTAATAACGTGGTGGTGAGGTGTTTTTAATAACATGGTGGTGAGGCGTTTTTAATAAGTTAATGGTGAGGTGTTTTTAATAACGTGGTGGTGAGGTGTTTTTAATAACGTGCTGGTGAGGTGTTTTTAATAACGTGGGGTGAGGTGTTTTTAATAACATGGTAGTGAGGTGTTTTTAATAACGTTGCGATTACATCGTGGTGAGGTATTTTTAATAACGTGGTGGTGAGGTGTTTTTAATAACAGGGCAGTGAGGTGTTTTTAATAACTTGGTGGTGAGGTGTTTTTAATAACAGGGCAGTGAGGTGTTTTTAATAACGTGATGGTGAGGTGTTTTTAATAACAGGACAGTGAGGTGTTTTTAATAACGTGGTGGTTACATAGTGGTGAGGTGTTTTTTAATACCGTGGGGATTACATCGTGGTGAGGTGTTTTTAATAACGTGGGGTGAGGTGTTTTTAATAACATGGTGGTGAGATGTTTTTAATAACGTGACGATTACATTGTGGTGAGGTGTTTTTAATAACGTGGTGGTGACGTGTTTTTAATAACGTGGTGAGTACAGAGTGGTGAGGTGTTTTTAATTACAGGGCAGTGAGGTGTTTTTAATAACGTGGTGGTGAGGTGTTTTTAATAACGTGGAGATTACATTGTGGTGAGGTGTTTTTAATAAGGTGGGGTGAGGTGTTTTTAATAATGTGGGGTGAGGTGTTTTTAATAATGTGATGGTGAGGTGTTTTATAACGTGGGGTGAGGAGTTTTTAATAACGTGGGGTGAGGAGTTTTTAATAACGTGGTGGTGAGGTATTTTTAATAACAGATCAGTGAGGTGTTTTTAATAATGTGATGATGAGGGGTTTTTAATAACGTGGAGATTACATAATCGTGAGGTGTTTTTAATAACGTGGGGTGAGGTGTTTTTAATAATGTGGGGTGAGGTGTTTTTAATAATATGATGGTGAGGTGTTTTTATAACGTGGGGTGAGGAGTTTTTAATAAGGTGGGGTGAGGTGTTTTTAATAACGTGGTGGTGAGGTGTTTTTAATTACGTGGAGATTACATAGTGGTGAGGTGTTTTTAATAACGTGGGGTGAGGTGTTTTTAATAATGTGGGGTGAGGTGTTTTTAATTATGTGATGGTGAGATGTTTTTAATCACGTGATGGTGAGGTGTTTTTAATAAAGTGATGGTAAGGTGTTTTTAATAACGTGGTGGTGAGGTGTTTTAATAATGTAGTGGTGAGGTGTTTTTAATAACGTGGGGTGAGGTGTTTTTAATAATGTGATGGTGAGGTGTTTTTAATCACGTGATGGTGAGGTGTTTTTAATAGCGTGATGGTGAGGTGTTTTTATTCATGTGATGGTGAGGTGTTTTTAATAACGTGGTGGTGAGGTGTTTTTAATGACGAGGTGGTGAGGCGTTTTTAATAACGTGATGGTGAGGTGTTTTTAATAACGTGATGGTGAGGTGTTTTTAATAACGTGATGGTGAGGTGTTTTTAATAACGTGATGGTGAGGTGTTTTTAATAACGTGATGGTGAGGTGTTTTTAATAACGTGATGGTGAGGTGTTTTTTATAACATGATGGTGAGGTGTTTTTAATAACGTAGTGGTGAGGTGTTTTTAATAACGTAGTGGTGAGGTGTTTTTAATAACGTGGTGGTGAGGTGTTTTTAATAACAGGGCAGTGAGGTGCTTTTAATAATGTGGAGGTGAGGTGTTTTTAATAACGTGATGGTGAGGTGTTTTTAATTACGTGATGGTGAGGTGTTTTTAACAACGTGATGGTGAGGTGTTTTAATAACGTGATGGTGAGGTGTTTTTAATAACGTGGTGGTGAGGTATTTTTAATAACGTAGTGGTGAGGTGTTTTTAATAACGTGGTGGTGAGGTGTTTTTAATAACGTGGTGGTGAGGTGTTTTTAATAACAGGGCGGTGAGGTGTTTTTAATAACGTGGTGGTGAGGTGCTTTTAATAACGTGATGGTGAGGTGTTTTTAATAACGTGATGATGAGGTGTTTTTAACAACGTGATGGTGAGGTGTTTTTAACAACGTGATGGTGAGGTGTTTTTAAAAATGTGGTGGTGAGGTGTTTTAATAATGTGGTGGTGAGGTGTTTTTAATAACGTGGGGGTGAGGTGTTTTTAATAACGTGGGGATTACATTGTGGTGAGGTGTTTTTAATAATGTGGCGATTACATAGTGGTGAGGTGTTTTTAATAACTTGGTTGTGAGGTGTTTTTAATAATGTGATGGTGAGGTGTTTTTAATAACAGGGCAGTGAGGTGTTTTTAATAATGTGGGAGTGAGGTGTTTTTAATAATGTGGGGATTACATAGTGGTGAGGAGTTTTTAAAAACGTGGGGGTGAGGTGTTTTTAATAACGTGGTGGTGAGGTGTTTTTAATGACGTGGTGGTGAGGTGTTTTTAATGACGTGGTGGTGAGGTGTTTTAAATAACGTGGGGTGAGGAGTTTTTACTCACGAGGGGTGAGGTGTTTTTAACAACGTGATGGTGAGGTGTTTTTAAAAACGTGGTGGTGAGGTGTTTTTAATAACGTGGTGGTGAGGTGTTTTTAATAACGTGGTGGTGAGGTGTTTTAATAACGTGATGGTGAGGTGTTTTTAATAACATGGTCGTGAGGTGTTTTTAATAATGTGGTGGTGAGGTGTTTTTCATAACGTGATGGTGAGGTGTTTTTAATAACGTGGTGGTGAGGTGTTTTAATAAGTTAATGGTGAGGTGTTTTTAATAACGTGGTGGTGAGGTGTTTTTAATAACGTGGGGGTGAGGTGTTTTTAATAACGTGGTGGTGAGGTGTTTTTAATAACGTGGCGATGACATCATGGTGAGGTGTTTTTAATAACGTGGTGGTGAGGTGTTTTTAATAACAGGGCAGTGAGGTGTTTTTAATAATGTGGTGGTGAGGTGTTTTTAATAACGTGGTGGTGAGGTGTTTTTAATAACAGGGCAGTGAGGTGTTTTTAATAACGTGATGGTGAGGTGTTTTTAATAACAGGACAGTGAGGTGTTTTTCATAACGTGGTGGTTACATAGTGGTGAGGTGTTTTTAATACCGTGGGGATTACATCGTGATGAGGTGTTTTTAATAACGTGGGGTGAGGTGTTTTTAATAACATGGTGGTGAGATGTTTTTAATAACGTGGCGATTACATAGTGGTGAGGTGTTTTTAATAACGTGGTGGTGAGGTGTTTTTAATAACAGGGCAGTGAGATGTTTTAAATAAAGTGGTGGTGAGGTGTTTTTAATAACGTGGCGATTACATCGTGGTGAGGTGTTTTTAATAACGTGGTGGTGAGGTGTTTTTAATAACAGGGCAGTGAGGTGTTTTTAATAACGTGGTGATGAGGTGTTTTTAACAACAGCGCAGTGAGGTGTTTTTAATAACGTGGTGGTGAGGTGTTTTTAATAACTTAATGGTGAGGTGTTTTTAATAACGTGGTGGTGAGGTGTTTTTAATAACATGGTGGTGAGGCGTTTTTAATAAGTTAATGGTGAGGTGTTTTTAATAACGTGGTGGTGAGGTGTTTTTAATAACGTGCTGGTGAGGTGTTTTTAATAACGTGGGGTGAGGTGTTTTTAATAACATGGTAGTGAGGTGTTTTTAATAACGTTGCGATTACATCGTGGTGAGGTATTTTTAATAACGTGGTGGTGAGGTGTTTTTAATAACAGGGCAGTGAGGTGTTTTTAATAACTTGGTGGTGAGGTGTTTTTAATAACGTGGTGGTGAGGTGTTTTTAATAACAGGGCAGTGAGGTGTTTTTAATAACGTGATGGTGAGGTGTTTTTAATAACAGGACAGTGAGGTGTTTTTAATAACGTGGTGGTTACATAGTGGTGAGGTGTTTTTTAATACCGTGGGGATTACATCGTGGTGAGGTGTTTTTAATAACGTGGGGTGAGGTGTTTTTAATAACATGGTGGTGAGATGTTTTTAATAACGTGACGATTACATTGTGGTGAGGTGTTTTTAATAACGTGGTGGTGACGTGTTTTTAATAACGTGGTGAGTACAGAGTGGTGAGGTGTTTTTAATTACAGGGCAGTGAGGTGTTTTTAATAACGTGGTGGTGAGGTGTTTTTAATAACGTGGAGATTACATTGTGGTGATGTGTTTTTAATAAGGTGGGGTGAGGTGTTTTTAATAATGTGGGGTGAGGTGTTTTTAATAATGTGATGGTGAGGTGTTTTATAACGTGGGGTGAGGAGTTTTTAATAACGTGGGGTGAGGAGTTTTTAATAACGTGGTGGTGAGGTATTTTTAATAACAGGGCAGTGAGGTGTTTTTAATAACGTGGTGGTGAGGTGTTTTTAATAACGTGGAGATTACATAGTCGTGAGGTGTTTTTAATAACGTGGGGTGAGGTGTTTTTAATAATGTGGGGTGAGGTGTTTTTAATAATGTGATGGTGAGGTGTTTTTATAACGTGGGGTGAGGAGTTTTTAATAAGGTGGGGTGAGGTGTTTTTAATAACGTGGTGGTGAGGTGTTTTTAATTACGTGGAGATTACATAGTGGTGAGGTGTTTTTAATAACGTGGGGTGAGGTGTTTTTAATAATGTGGGGTGAGGTGTTTTTAATTATGTGATGGTGAGGTGTTTTTAATCACGTGATGGTGAGGTGTTTTTAATAAAGTGATGGTGAGGTGTTTTTAATAACGTGGTGGTGAGGTGTTTTAATAATGTGGTGGTGAGGTGTTTTTAATAACGTGGTGGTGAGGTGTTTTTAATAACGTGGGGTGAGGTGTTTTTACTAACGTGGTGGTGAGGTGTTTTTACTAACGTGGTGGTGAGGTGTTTTTAATAACGTGGTGGTGAGGTGTTTTTAATGACGTGGTGGTGAGGTATTTTTAATAACAGGGCAGTGAGGTGTTTTTAATAACGTGGTGGTGAGGTGTTTTTAATAACGTGGTGGTGAGGTGTTTTAATAACGTAGTGGTGAGGTGTTTTTAATAAGGTGGTGGTGAGGTCTTTTTAATAACGTGGAAATTACATAGTGGTGAGGTGTTTTTAAAAACGTGGAGATTACATAGTGGTGAGGTGTTTTTAATAACGTGGTGGTGAGGTGTTTTTAATAACAGGGCAGTGAGGTGTTATTAATAACGTGATGGTGAGGTGTTTTTAACAACAGGGCAGTGAGGTATTTTTTAATTACGTGATGGTGAGGTGTTTTAACAACAGGGCAGTGAGGTGTTTTTAATGACGTGATGGTGAGGTGTTTTTAATAACGTGGTGGTGAGGTGTTTTTAATAACGTAGTGGTGAGGTGATTTTAATCAGGTGGTGGTGAGGTATTTTTAATAACGTGGGGTGAGGTGTTTTTACTAACGTGGTGGTGAGGTGTTTTTAATAACGTGGTGGTGAGGTGTTTTTAATGACGTGGTGGTGAGGTGTTTTTAATGACGTGGTGGTGAGGTGTTTTTAATAACGTGGGGTGAGGTGTTTTTACTTACGAGGGGTGAGGTGTTTTTAATAATGTGATGGTGAGGTGTTTTTAATAACATGGTGGTGAGGTATTTTTAATAATGTGATGGTGAGGTGTTTTTAATAATGTGATTATGAGGTGTTTTTAATAACGTCGTCGTGAGGTGTTTTTAATAACGTGGTGGTGAGGTGTCTTTAATAATGTGATGGTGAGGTGTTTTTACTAATGTGATGGTGAGGTATTTTTAATAACGTGGTGGTGAGGTGTTTTTATCAACATGGTGGTGATGTGTTTTTAATAACGTGGGGTGAGGTGTTTTTACTAACATGGTGGTGAGGTGTTTTTAATAACGTGGAGATTACATAGTGGTGAGGTGTTTTTAATAACGTGGAAATTACATAGTGGTGAAGTGTTTTTAATAACGTGGTGGTGAGGTGTTTTTAATAACGTGGGGATTACATAGTGGTGAGGTGTTTTTAATAACGTGGAGATTACATAGTGGTGAGGTGTTTTTAATAACGTGCTGGTGAGGTCTTTTTAATAACATGGTGGTGAGGTATTTTTAATAACAGGGCAGTGAGGTGTTTTTAATAACGTGGTGGTGAGGTGTTTTAATAACGTGGTGGTGAGGTGTTTTAAATAACGTGGGGTGAGGTGTTTTTAATAAGGTGGTGGTGAGGTGTTTTTTAATAATGTAGTGGTGAGGTGTTTTTAAAAACATGGAGATTACATAGTGGTGAGGTGTTTTTAATAAGGTGGTGGTGTGGTGTTTTTAATTTCGTGGGGTGAGGTGTTTTGACTAAGATGGTGGTGAGGTGTTTTTATGCACGCGGCGTGAGGTGCTTTTATGAACGTGGTGGTGAGCTGTTTTTAATAAGGTGGTGGTAAGGTGTTTTTAATAACGTAGTGGTGAGGTGTTTTTAATAAGGTGGTGGTGAGGTGTTTTTAATAACGTGGTGGTGAGGTGTTTTTAATAACGTGGTGGTGAGGTGTTTTTAATAACAGGGCGGTGAGGTGTTTTTAATAACGTGGTGGTGAGGTGTTTTTAATAACGTGATGGTGAGGTGTTTTTAACAACGTGATGGTGAGGTGTTTTTAACAACATGATGGTGAGGTGTTTTTAATTACGTGCTGGTGAGGTGTTTTTCATAACGTGGGGTGAGGTGTTTTTAATAACGTGGTGGTGAGGTTTTTTTTAATAACAGGGCAGTGAGGTGTTTTTAATAACTTGGTGGTGAGGTGTTTTTAATAACGTGGTGGTGAGGTGTTTTTAATAACAGGGCAGTGAGGTGTTTTTAATAACGTGCTGGTGAGGTGTTTTTAATAACAGGACAGTGAGGTGTTTTTAATAACGTGGTGGTCACATAGTGGTGAGGTGTTTGTAATACCGTGAGGATTACATCGTGGTGAGGTGTTTTTAATAACGTGGGGTGAGGTGTTTATAATAACATGGTGGTGAGATGTTTTTAATAACGTGACGATTACATTGTGGTGAGGTGTTTTTAATAACATGGTGGTGACGTGTTTTTAATAACGTGGTGAGCACAGAGTGGTGAGGTGTTTTTAATTACAGGGCAGTGAGGTGTTTTTAATAACGTGGTGGTGAGGTGTTTTTAATAACGTGGGGTGAGGTGTTTTTAATAACTTGGGGTGAGGAGTTTTTAATAACGTGGTGGTGAGGTGTTTTTAATAACGTGTAGATTACATAGTGGTGAGGTGTTTTTAATAACGTGGGGTGAGGTGTTTTTAATAACGTGGGGTGAGGTGTTTTTAATTATGTGATGGTGAGATGTTTTTAATCACGTGATGGTGAGGTGTTTTTAATAAAGTGATGGTAAGGTGTTTTTAATAACATGGTGGTGAGGTGTTTTAATAATGTAGTGGTGAGGTGTTTTTAATAACGTGGGGTGAGGTGTTTTTAATAATGTGATGGTGAGGTGTTTTTAATCACGTGATGGTGAGGTGTTTTTAATAGCGTGATGGTGAGGTGTTTTTATTCATGTGATGGTGAGGTGTTTTTAATAACGTGGTGGTGAGGTGTTTTTAATGACGAGGTGGTGAGGCGTTTTTAATAACGTGGTGGTGAGGTGTTTTTAATAACGTGGTGGTGAGGTATTTTTAATAACGTGGGGTGAGGTGTTTTTACTAACGTGGTGGTAAGGTGTTTTTA
Source organism: Eptatretus burgeri (assembly GCF_056783735.1). Classification (NCBI taxonomy): domain Eukaryota; kingdom Metazoa; phylum Chordata; class Myxini; order Myxiniformes; family Myxinidae; genus Eptatretus; species Eptatretus burgeri. The sequence continues at coordinate 103,125,799 of NC_140967.1, read as the reverse complement.
ATAACGTGGTGGTGAGGTGTTTTTAATGACGTGGTGGTGAGGTGTTTTTAATGAAGTGGTGGTGAGGTGTTTTTAATAAAGTGATGGTAAGGTGTTTTTAATAACGTGGTGGTGAGGTGTTTTAATAATGTAGTGGTGAGGTGTTTTTAATAACGTGGGGTGAGGTGTTTTTAATAATGTGATGGTGAGGTGTTTTTAATCACGTGATGGTGAGGTGTTTTTAATAGCGTGATGGTGAGGTGTTTTTATTCATGTGATGGTGAGGTGTTTTTAATAACGTGGTGGTGAGGTGTTTTTAATGACGAGGTGGTGAGGCATTTTTAATAACGTGGTGGTGAGGTGTTTTAATAACGTAGTGGTGAGGTGTTTTTAATAACGTGGGGTGAGGTGTTTTTAATAACTTGGGGTGAGGAGTTTTTAATAACGTGGTGGTGAGGTGTGTTTAATAACGTGTAGATTACATAGTGGTGAGGTGTTTTTAATAACGTGGTGTGAGGTGTATTTAATAACGTGGGGTGAGGTGTTTTTAATTATGTGATGGTGAGATGTTTTTAATCACGTGATGGTGAGGTGTTTTTAATAAAGTGATGGTAAGGTGTTTTTAATAACGTGGTGGTGAGGTGTTTTAATAATGTAGTGGTGAGGTGTTTTTAATAACGTGGGGTGAGGTGTTTTTAATAATGTGATGGTGAGGTGTTTTTAATCACGTGATGGTGAGGTGTTTTTAATAGCGTGATGGTGAGGTGTTTTTATTCATGTGATGGTGAGGTGTTTTTAATAACGTGGTGGTGAGGTGTTTTTAATGACGAGGTGGTGAGGCGTTTTTAATAACGTGGTGGTGAGGTGTTTTAATAACGTAGTGGTGAGGTGTTTTTAATAAGGTGGTGGTGAGGTCTTTTTAATAACGTGGAAATTACATAGTGGTGAGGTGTTTTTAAAAACGTGGAGATTACATAGTGGTGAGGTGTTTTTAATAACGTGGTGGTGAGGTGTTTTTAATAACAGGGCAGTGAGGTGTTATTAATAACGTGATGGTGAGGTGTTTTTAACAACAGGGCAGTGAGGTGTTTTTTAATTACGTGATGGTGAGGTGTTTTAACAACAGGGCAGTGAGGTGTTTTTAATGACGTGATGGTGAGGTGTTTTTAATAACGTGGTGGTGAGGTGTTTTTAATAACGTAGTGATGAGGTGATTTTAATCAGGTGGTGGTGAGGTATTTTTAATAACGTGGGGTGAGGTGTTTTTACTAACGTGGTGGTGAGGTGTTTTTAATAACGTGGTGGTGAGGTGTTTTTAATGACGTGGTGGTGAGGTGTTTTTAATGACGTGGTGGTGAGGTGTTTTTAATAACGTGGGGTGAGGTGTTTTTACTTACGAGGGGTGAGGTGTTTTTAATAATGTGATGGTGAGGTCTTTTTAATAACATGGTGGTGAGGTATTTTTAATAATGTGATGGTGAGGTGTTTTTAATAATGTGATTATGAGGTGTTTTTAATAACGTGGTGGTGAGGTGTTTTTAATAACGTGGTGGTGAGGTGTCTTTAATAATGTGATGGTGAGGTGTTTTTACTAATGTGATGGTGAGGTATTTTTAATAACGTGGTGGTGAGGTGTTTTTATCAACATGGTGGTGATGTGTTTTTAATAACGTGGGGTGAGGTGTTTTTACTAACATGGTGGTGAGGTGTTTTTAATAACGTGGAGATTACATAGTGGTGAGGTGTTTTTAATAACGTGGAAATTACATAGTGGTGAAGTGTTTTTAATAACGTGGTGGTGAGGTGTTTTTAATAACGTGGGGATTACATAGTGGTGAGGTGTTTTTAATAACGTGGAGATTACATAGTGGTGAGGTGTTTTTAATAACGTGCTGGTGAGGTCTTTTTAATAACATGGTGGTGAGGTATTTTTAATAACAGGGCAGTGAGGTGTTTTTAATAACGTGGTGGTGAGGTGTTTTAATAACGTGGTGGTGAGGTGTTTTAAATAACGTGGGGTGAGGTGTTTTTAATAAGGTGGTGGTGAGGTGTTTTTAATAATGTAGTGGTGAGGTGTTTTTAAAAACATGGAGATTACATAGTGGTGTGGTGTTTTTAATAAGGTGGTGGTGAGGTGTTTTTAATAACGTGGGGTGAGGTGTTTTTACTAAGATGGTGGTGAGGTGTTTTTAAGAACGTGGGGTGAGGTGTTTTTAAGAACGTGGTGGTGAGGTGTTTTTAATAAGGTGGTGGTGAGGTGTTTTTAATAACGTAGTGGTGAGGTGTTTTTAATAAGGTGGTGGTGAGGTGTTTTTAATAACGTGGTGGTGAGGTGTTTTTAATAACGTGGTGGTGAGGTGTTTTTAATAACAGGGCGGTGAGGTGTTTTTAATAACGTGGTGGTGAGGTGTTTTTAATAACGTGATGGTGAGGTGTTTTTAATAACGTGATGGTGAGGTGTTTTTAACAACGTGATGGTGAGGTGTTTTTAACAACGTGATGGTGAGGTGTTTTTAATTACGTGCTGGTGAGGTGTTTTTCATAACGTGGGGTGAGGTGTTTTTAATAACGTGGTGGTGAGGTTTTTTAATAACAGGGCAGTGAGGTGTTTTTAATAACGTGGTGGTGAGGTGTTTTTAATAACAGGGCAGTGAGGTGTTTTTAATAACGTGCTGGTGAGGTGTTTTTAATAACAGGACAGTGAGGTGTTTTTAATAACGTGGTGGTCACATAGTGGTGAGGTGTTTGTAATACCGTGAGGATTACATCGTGGTGAGGTGTTTTTAATAACGTGGGGTGAGGTGTTTATAATAACATGGTGGTGAGATGTTTTTAATAACGTGACGATTACATTGTGGTGAGGTGTTTTTAATAACATGGTGGTGACGTGTTTTTAATAACGTGGTGAGCACAGAGTGGTGAGGTGTTTTTAATTACAGGGCAGTGAGGTGTTTTTAATAACGTGGTGGTGAGGTGTTTTTAATAACGTGGGGTGAGGTGTTTTTAATAACTTGGGGTGAGGAGTTTTTAATAACGTGGTGGTGAGGTGTTTTTAATAACGTGTAGATTACATAGTGGTGAGGTGTTTTTAATAACGTGGGGTGAGGTGTTTTTAATAACGTGGGGTGAGGTGTTTTTAATTATGTGATGGTGAGATGTTTTTAATCACGTGATGGTGAGGTGTTTTTAATAAAGTGATGGTAAGGTGTTTTTAATAACGTGGTGGTGAGGTGTTTTAATAATGTAGTGGTGAGGTGTTTTTAATAACGTGGGGTGAGGTGTTTTTAATAATGTGATGGTGAGGTGTTTTTAATCACGTGATGGTGAGGTGTTTTTAATAGCGTGATGGTGAGGTGTTTTTATTCATGTGATGGTGAGGTGTTTTTAATAACGTGGTGGTGAGGTGTTTTTAATGACGAGGTGGTGAGGCGTTTTTAATAACGTGATGGTGAGGTGTTTTTAATAACGTGATGGTGAGGTGTTTTTAATAACGTGATGGTGAGGTGTTTTTAATAACGTGATGGTGAGGTGTTTTTAATAACGTGATGGTGAGGTGTTTTTAATAACGTGATGGTGAGGTGTTTTTTATAACATGATGGTGAGGTGTTTTTAATAACGTAGTGGTGAGGTGTTTTTAATAACGTAGTGGTGAGGTGTTTTTAATAACGTGGTGGTGAGGTGTTTTTAATAACAGGGCAGTGAGGTGCTTTTAATAATGTGGAGGTGAGGTGTTTTTAATAACGTGATGGTGAGGTGTTTTTAATTACGTGATGGTGAGGTGTTTTTAACAACGTGATGGTGAGGTGTTTTAATAACGTGATGGTGAGGTGTTTTTAATAACGTGGTGGTGAGGTATTTTTAATAACGTAGTGGTGAGGTGTTTTTAATAACGTGGTGGTGAGGTGTTTTTAATAACGTGGTGGTGAGGTGTTTTTAATAACAGGGCGGTGAGGTGTTTTTAATAACGTGGTGGTGAGGTGCTTTTAATAACGTGATGGTGAGGTGTTTTTAATAACGTGATGATGAGGTGTTTTTAACAACGTGATGGTGAGGTGTTTTTAACAACGTGATGGTGAGGTGTTTTTAAAAATGTGGTGGTGAGGTGTTTTAATAATGTGGTGGTGAGGTGTTTTTAATAACGTGGGGGTGAGGTGTTTTTAATAACGTGGGGATTACATAGTGGTGAGGTGTTTTTAATAATGTGGCGATTACATAGTGGTGAGGTGTTTTTAATAACTTGGTTGTGAGGTGTTTTTAATAATGTGATGGTGAGGTGTTTTTAATAACAGGGCAGTGAGGTGTTTTTAATAATGTGGGAGTGAGGTGTTTTTAATAATGTGGGGATTACATAGTGGTGAGGAGTTTTTAAAAACGTGGGGGGTGAGGTGTTTTTAATAACGTGGTGGTGAGGTGTTTTTAATGACGTGGTGGTGAGGTGTTTTTAATGACGTGGTGGTGAGGTGTTTTAAATAACGTGGGGTGAGGAGTTTTTACTCACGAGGGGTGAGGTGTTTTTAACAACGTGATGGTGAGGTGTTTTTAAAAACGTGGTGGTGAGGTGTTTTTAATAACGTGGTGGTGAGGTGTTTTTAATAACGTGGTGGTGAGGTGTTTTAATAACGTGATGGTGAGGTGTTTTTAATAACATGGTCGTGAGGTGTTTTTAATAATGTGGTGGTGAGGTGTTTTTCATAACGTGATGGTGAGGTGTTTTTAATAACGTGGTGGTGAGGTGTTTTAATAAGTTAATGGTGAGGTGTTTTTAATAACGTGGTGGTGAGGTGTTTTTAATAACGTGGGGGTGAGGTGTTTTTAATAACGTGGTGGTGAGGTGTTTTTAATAACGTGGCGATGACATCATGGTGAGGTGTTTTTAATAACGTGGTGGTGAGGTGTTTTTAATAACAGGGCAGTGAGGTGTTTTTAATAATGTGGTGGTGAGGTGTTTTTAATAACGTGGTGGTGAGGTGTTTTTAATAACAGGGCAGTGAGGTGTTTTTAATAACGTGATGGTGAGGTGTTTTTAATAACAGGACAGTGAGGTGTTTTTCATAACGTGGTGGTTACATAGTGGTGAGGTGTTTTTAATACCGTGGGGATTACATCGTGATGAGGTGTTTTTAATAACGTGGGGTGAGGTGTTTTTAATAACATGGTGGTGAGATGTTTTTAATAACGTGGCGATTACATAGTGGTGAGGTGTTTTTAATAACGTGGTGGTGAGGTGTTTTTAATAACAGGGCAGTGAGATGTTTTAAATAAAGTGGTGGTGAGGTGTTTTTAATAACGTGGCGATTACATCGTGGTGAGGTGTTTTTAATAACGTGGTGGTGAGGTGTTTTTAATAACAGGGCAGTGAGGTGTTTTTAATAACGTGGTGATGAGGTGTTTTTAACAACAGCGCAGTGAGGTGTTTTTAATAACGTGGTGGTGAGGTGTTTTTAATAACTTAATGGTGAGGTGTTTTTAATAACGTGGTGGTGAGGTGTTTTTAATAACATGGTGGTGAGGCGTTTTTAATAAGTTAATGGTGAGGTGTTTTTAATAACGTGGTGGTGAGGTGTTTTTAATAACGTGCTGGTGAGGTGTTTTTAATAACGTGGGGTGAGGTGTTTTTAATAACATGGTAGTGAGGTGTTTTTAATAACGTTGCGATTACATCGTGGTGAGGTATTTTTAATAACGTGGTGGTGAGGTGTTTTTAATAACAGGGCAGTGAGGTGTTTTTAATAACTTGGTGGTGAGGTGTTTTTAATAACGTGGTGGTGAGGTGTTTTTAATAACAGGGCAGTGAGGTGTTTTTAATAACGTGATGGTGAGGTGTTTTTAATAACAGGACAGTGAGGTGTTTTTAATAACGTGGTGGTTACATAGTGGTGAGGTGTTTTTTAATACCGTGGGGATTACATCGTGGTGAGGTGTTTTTAATAACGTGGGGTGAGGTGTTTTTAATAACATGGTGGTGAGATGTTTTTAATAACGTGACGATTACATTGTGGTGAGGTGTTTTTAATAACGTGGTGGTGACGTGTTTTTAATAACGTGGTGAGTACAGAGTGGTGAGGTGTTTTTAATTACAGGGCAGTGAGGTGTTTTTAATAACGTGGTGGTGAGGTGTTTTTAATAACGTGGAGATTACATTGTGGTGAGGTGTTTTTAATAAGGTGGGGTGAGGTGTTTTTAATAATGTGGGGTGAGGTGTTTTTAATAATGTGATGGTGAGGTGTTTTATAACGTGGGGTGAGGAGTTTTTAATAACGTGGGGTGAGGAGTTTTTAATAACGTGGTGGTGAGGTATTTTTAATAACAGGGCAGTGAGGTGTTTTTAATAACGTGGTGGTGAGGTGTTTTTAATAACGTGGAGATTACATAGTCGTGAGGTGTTTTTAATAACGTGGGGTGAGGTGTTTTTAATAATGTGGGGTGAGGTGTTTTTAATAATGTGATGGTGAGGTGTTTTTATAACGTGGGGTGAGGAGTTTTTAATAAGGTGGGGTGAGGTGTTTTTAATAACGTGGTGGTGAGGTGTTTTTAATTACGTGGAGATTACATAGTGGTGAGGTGTTTTTAATAACGTGGGGTGAGGTGTTTTTAATAATGTGGGGTGAGGTGTTTTTAATTATGTGATGGTGAGATGTTTTTAATCACGTGATGGTGAGGTGTTTTTAATAAAGTGATGGTAAGGTGTTTTTAATAACGTGGTGGTGAGGTGTTTTAATAATGTAGTGGTGAGGTGTTTTTAATAACGTGGGGTGAGGTGTTTTTAATAATGTGATGGTGAGGTGTTTTTAATCACGTGATGGTGAGGTGTTTTTAATAGCGTGATGGTGAGGTGTTTTTATTCATGTGATGGTGAGGTGTTTTTAATAACGTGGTGGTGAGGTGTTTTTAATGACGAGGTGGTGAGGCGTTTTTAATAACGTGATGGTGAGGTGTTTTTAATAACGTGATGGTGAGGTGTTTTTAATAACGTGATGGTGAGGTGTTTTTAATAACGTGATGGTGAGGTGTTTTTAATAACGTGATGGTGAGGTGTTTTTAATAACGTGATGGTGAGGTGTTTTTAATAACGTGATGGTGAGGTGTTTTTTATAACATGATGGTGAGGTGTTTTTAATAACGTAGTGGTGAGGTGTTTTTAATAACGTAGTGGTGAGGTGTTTTTAATAACGTGGTGGTGAGGTGTTTTTAATAACAGGGCAGTGAGGTGCTTTTAATAATGTGGAGGTGAGGTGTTTTTAATAACGTGATGGTGAGGTGTTTTTAATTACGTGATGGTGAGGTGTTTTTAACAACGTGATGGTGAGGTGTTTTAATAACGTGATGGTGAGGTGTTTTTAATAACGTGGTGGTGAGGTATTTTTAATAACGTAGTGGTGAGGTGTTTTTAATAACGTGGTGGTGAGGTGTTTTTAATAACGTGGTGGTGAGGTGTTTTTAATAACAGGGCGGTGAGGTGTTTTTAATAACGTGGTGGTGAGGTGCTTTTAATAACGTGATGGTGAGGTGTTTTTAATAACGTGATGATGAGGTGTTTTTAACAACGTGATGGTGAGGTGTTTTTAACAACGTGATGGTGAGGTGTTTTTAAAAATGTGGTGGTGAGGTGTTTTAATAATGTGGTGGTGAGGTGTTTTTAATAACGTGGGGGTGAGGTGTTTTTAATAACGTGGGGATTACATAGTGGTGAGGTGTTTTTAATAATGTGGCGATTACATAGTGGTGAGGTGTTTGTAATAACTTGGTTGTGAGGTGTTTTTAATAATGTGATGGTGAGGTGTTTTTAATAACAGGGCAGTGAGGTGTTTTTAATAATGTGGGAGTGAGGTGTTTTTAATAATGTGGGGATTACATAGTGGTGAGGAGTTTTTAAAAACGTGGGGGTGAGGTGTTTTTAATAACGTGGTGGTGAGGTGTTTTTAATGACGTGGTGGTGAGGTGTTTTTAATGACGTGGTGGTGAGGTGTTTTAAATAACGTGGGGTGAGGAGTTTTTACTCACGAGGGGTGAGGTGTTTTTAACAACGTGATGGTGAGGTGTTTTTAAAAACGTGGTGGTGAGGTGTTTTTAATAACGTGGTGGTGAGGTGTTTTTAATAACGTGGTGGTGAGGTGTTTTAATAACGTGATGGTGAGGTGTTTTTAATAACATGGTCGTGAGGTGTTTTTAATAATGTGGTGGTGAGGTGTTTTTCATAACGTGATGGTGAGGTGTTTTTAATAACGTGGTGGTGAGGTGTTTTAATAAGTTAATGGTGAGGTGTTTTTAATAACGTGGTGGTGAGGTGTTTTTAATAACGTGGGGGTGAGGTGTTTTTAATAACGTGGTGGTGAGGTGTTTTTAATAACGTGGCGATGACATCATGGTGAGGTGTTTTTAATAACGTGGTGGTGAGGTGTTTTTAATAACAGGGCAGTGAGGTGTTTTTAATAATGTGGTGGTGAGGTGTTTTTAATAACGTGGTGGTGAGGTGTTTTTAATAACAGGGCAGTGAGGTGTTTTTAATAACGTGATGGTGAGGTGTTTTTAATAACAGGACAGTGAGGTGTTTTTCATAACGTGGTGGTTACATAGTGGTGAGGTGTTTTTAATACCGTGGGGATTACATCGTGATGAGGTGTTTTTAATAACGTGGGGTGAGGTGTTTTTAATAACATGGTGGTGAGATGTTTTTAATAACGTGGCGATTACATAGTGGTGAGGTGTTTTTAATAACGTGGTGGTGAGGTGTTTTTAATAACAGGGCAGTGAGATGTTTTAAATAAAGTGGTGGTGAGGTGTTTTTAATAACGTGGCGATTACATCGTGGTGAGGTGTTTTTAATAACGTGGTGGTGAGGTGTTTTTAATAACAGGGCAGTGAGGTGTTTTTAATAACGTGGTGATGAGGTGTTTTTAACAACAGCGCAGTGAGGTGTTTTTAATAACGTGGTGGTGAGGTGTTTTTAATAACTTAATGGTGAGGTGTTTTTAATAACGTGGTGGTGAGGTGTTTTTAATAACATGGTGGTGAGGCGTTTTTAATAAGTTAATGGTGAGGTGTTTTTAATAACGTGGTGGTGAGGTGTTTTTAATAACGTGCTGGTGAGGTGTTTTTAATAACGTGGGGTGAGGTGTTTTTAATAACATGGTAGTGAGGTGTTTTTAATAACGTTGCGATTACATCGTGGTGAGGTATTTTTAATAACGTGGTGGTGAGGTGTTTTTAATAACAGGGCAGTGAGGTGTTTTTAATAACTTGGTGGTGAGGTGTTTTTAATAACGTGGTGGTGAGGTGTTTTTAATAACAGGGCAGTGAGGTGTTTTTAATAACGTGATGGTGTGGTGTTTTTAATAACAGGACAGTGAGGTGTTTTTAATAACGTGGTGGTTACATAGTGGTGAGGTGTTTTTAATACCGTGGGGATTACATCGTGGTGAGGTGTTTTTAATAACGTGGGGTGAGGTGTTTTTAATAACATGGTGGTGAGATGTTTTTAATAACGTGACGATTACATTGTGGTGAGGTGTTTTTAATAACGTGGTGGTGACGTGTTTTTAATAACGTGGTGAGTACAGAGTGGTGAGGTGTTTTTAATTACAGGGCAGTGAGGTGTTTTTAATAACGTGGTGGTGAGGTGTTTTTAATAACGTGGAGATTACATTGTGGTGATGTGTTTTTAATAAGGTGGGGTGAGGTGTTTTTAATAATGTGGGGTGAGGTGTTTTTAATAATGTGATGGTGAGGTGTTTTATAACGTGGGGTGAGGAGTTTTTAATAACGTGGGGTGAGGAGTTTTTAATAACGTGGTGGAGAGGTATTTTTAATAACAGGGCAGTGAGGTGTTTTTAATAACGTGGTGGTGAGGTGTTTTTAATAACGGGGAGATTACATAGTCGTGAGGTGTTTTTAATAACGTGGGGTGAGGTGTTTTTAATAATGTGGGGTGAGGTGTTTTTAATAATGTGATGGTGAGGTGTTTTTATAACGTGGGGTGAGGAGTTTTTAATAAGGTGGGGTGAGGTGTTTTTAATAACGTGGTGGTGAGGTGTTTTTAATTACGTGGAGATTACATAGTGGTGAGGTGTTTTTAATAACGTGGGGTGAGGTGTTTTTAATAATGTGGGGTGAGGTGTTTTTAATTATGTGATGGTGAGGTGTTTTTAATCACGTGATGGTGAGGTGTTTTTAATAAAGTGATGGTGAGGTGTTTTTAATAACGTGGTGGTGAGGTGTTTTAATAATGTGGTGGTGAGGTGTTTTTAATAACGTGGTGGTGAGGTGTTTTTAATAACGTGGGGTGAGGTGTTTTTACTAACGTGGTGGTGAGGTGTTTTTACTAACGTGGTGGTGAGGTGTTTTTAATAACGTGGTGGTGAGGTGTTTTTAATGACGTGGTGGTGAGGTGTTTTAATGACGTGGTGGTGAGGTGTTTTCAATAACGTGGGGTGAGGTGTTTTTACTCACGAGGGGTGAGGTGTTTTTAATAACGTGATGGTGAGGTGTTTTTAACAACGTGGTGGTGAGGTGTTTTTAATAACGTGGTGGTGAGGTCTTTTTCATAACGTGGTGGTGAGGTGTTTTTAATAATGTGGTGGTGAGGTGTTTTTAATAACGTGGTGGTGAGGTGTTTCTAATAACGTGGTGGTGAGGTGTTTTTAATAACGTGGTGGTGAGGTGTTTTAATAACGTGATGGTGAGGTGTTTTTAATAACATGGTCGTGAGGTGTTTTTAATAATGTGGTGGTGAGGTGTTTTTAATAACGTGATGGTGAAGTGTTTTTAATAACGTGGTGATGAGGTGTTTTTAATAACGTGATGGTGAGGTGTTTTTAATAACGTGATGGTGAGGTGTTTTTAATAACGTGATGGTGAGGTGTTTTTAATTACATGATGGTGAGGTGTTTTTAATAACATAGTGGTGAGGTGTTTTTAATAACGTGGTGGTGAGGTGTTTTTAATAACAGGGCAGTGAGGTGTTTTTAATCATGTGGAGGTGAGGTGTTTTTAATAACGTGATGGTGAGGTGTTTTTAACAACGTGATGGTGAGGTGTTTTTAACAACGTGATGGTGAGGTGTTTTTAATAACGTGGTGGTGAGGTGTTTTTAATAATGTGGTGGTGAGGTGTTTTTAATAACGTGGTGGTGAGGTGTTTTAATAATGTGGTGGTGAGGTGTTTTTAATAACGTGGTGGTGAGGTGTTTTTAATAACGTGGTGGTGAGGTGTTTTTAATAACGTGATGGTGAAGTGTTTTTAATAACAGGGCGGTGAGGTGCTTTTAATAACAGGGTAGTGAGGTGTTTTTAATAACGTGGTGGTGAGGTGTTTTTAATAACGTGATGGTGAGGTGTTTTTAATAACGTGATGGTGAGGTGTTTTTAACAACGTGATGGTGAGGTGTTTTTAACAACGTGATGGTGAGGTGTTTTTAATTACGTGCTGGTGAGGTGTTTTTCATAACGTGGGGTGAGGTGTTTTTAATAACGTGGTGGTGAGGTTTTTTTAATAACAGGGCAGTGAGGTGTTTTTAATAACTTGGTGGTGAGGTGTTTTTAATAACGTGGTGGTGAGGTGTTTTTAATAACAGGGCAGTGAGGTGTTTTTAATAACGTGCTGGTGAGGTGTTTTTAATAACAGGACAGTGAGGTGTTTTTAATAACGTGGTGGTCACATAGTGGTGAGGTGTTTGTAATACCGTGAGGATTACATCGTGGTGAGGTGTTTTTAATAACGTGGGGTGAGGTGTTTATAATAACATGGTGGTGAGATGTTTTTAATAACGTGACGATTACATTGTGGTGAGGTGTTTTTAATAACATGGTGGTGACGTGTTTTTAATAACGTGGTGAGCACAGAGTGGTGAGGTGTTTTTAATTACAGGGCAGTGAGGTGTTTTTAATAACGTGGTGGTGAGGTGTTTTTAATAACGTGGGGTGAGGTGTTTTTAATAACTTGGGGTGAGGAGTTTTTAATAACGTGGTGGTGAGGTGTTTTTAATAACGTGTAGATTATATAGTGGTGAGGTGTTTTTAATAACGTGGGGTGAGGTGTTTTTAATTATGTGATGGTGAGATGTTTTTAATCACGTGATGGTGAGGTGTTTTTAATAAAGTGATGGTAAGGTGTTTTTAATAACGTGGTGGTGAGGTGTTTTAATAATGTAGTGGTGAGGTGTTTTTAATAACGTGGGGTGAGGTGTTTTTAATAATGTGATGGTGAGGTGTTTTTAATCACGTGATGGTGAGGTGTTTTTAATAGCGTGATGGTGAGGTGTTTTTATTCATGTGATGGTGAGGTGTTTTTAATAACGTGGTGGTGAGGTGTTTTTAACAACGTGATGGTGAGGTGTTTTTAAAAACGTGATGGTGAGGTGTTTTTAATAACGTGGTGGTGAGGTGTTTTTAATAACGTGGTGGTGAGGTGTTTTTACTAACGTGGTGGTAAGGTGTTTTTAATAACGTGGTGGGGAGGGGTTTTTAATGAGGTGGTGGTGAGGTGTTTTAAATAACGTGGGGTGAGGTGTTTTTACTCACGAGGGGTGAGGTGTTTTTAATAACGTGATTGTGAGGTGTTTTTAACAACGTGATGGTGAGGTGTTTTTAAAAACGTGATGGTGAGGTGTTTTTAATAACGTGGTGGTGAGGTGTTTTTAATAACGTGGTGGTGAGGTGTTTTAATAACGTGATGGTGAGTTGTTTTTAATAACATGGTCGTGAGGTGTTTTTAATAATGTGGTGGTGAGGTGTTTTAATAACGTGATGGTGAGGTGTTTTTAATAACGTGGTGATGAGGTGTTTTTAATAACGTGATGGTGAGGTGTTTTTAATAACGTGATGGTGAGGTGTTTTTAATAACGTGATGGTGAGGTGTTTTTAATAACGTGATGGTGAGGTGTTTTTAATAACGTGATGGTGAGGTGTTTTTTATAACATGATGGTGAGGTGTTTTTAATAACGTAGTGGTGAGGTGTTTTTAATAACGTAGTGGTGAGGTGTTTTTAATAACGTGGTGGTGAGGTGTTTTTAATAACAGGGCAGTGAGGTGCTTTTAATAATGTGGAGGTGAGGTGTTTTTAATAACGTGATGGTGAGGTGTTTTTAATTACGTGATGGTGAGGTGTTTTTAACAACGTGATGGTGAGGTGTTTTAATAACGTGATGGTGAGGTGTTTTTAATAACGTGGTGGTGAGGTATTTTTAATAACGTAGTGGTGAGGTGTTTTTAATAACGTGGTGGTGAGGTGTTTTTAATAACGTGGTGGTGAGGTGTTTTTAATAACAGGGCGGTGAGGTGTTTTTAATAACGTGGTGGTGAGGTGCTTTTAATAACGTGATGGTGAGGTGTTTTTAATAACGTGATGATGAGGTGTTTTTAACAACGTGATGGTGAGGTGTTTTTAACAACGTGATGGTGAGGTGTTTTTAAAAATGTGGTGGTGAGGTGTTTTAATAATGTGGTGGTGAGGTGTTTTTAATAACGTGGGGGTGAGGTGTTTTTAATAACGTGGGGATTACATAGTGGTGAGGTGTTTTTAATAATGTGGCGATTACATAGTGGTGAGGTGTTTTTAATAACTTGGTTGTGAGGTGTTTTTCATAATGTGATGGTGAGGTGTTTTTGATAACAGGGCAGTGAGTTGTTTTTAATAATGTGGGAGTGAGGTGTTTTTAATAATGTGGGGATTACATAGTGGTGAGGAGTTTTTAAAAACGTGGGGGGTGAGGTGTTTTTAATAACGTGGTGGTGAGGTGTTTTTAATGACGTGGTGGTGAGGTGTTTTTAATGACGTGGTGGTGAGGTGTTTTAAATAACGTGGGGTGAGGAGTTTTTACTCACGAGGGGTGAGGTGTTTTTAACAACGTGATGGTGAGGTGTTTTTAAAAACGTGGTGGTGAGGTGTTTTTAATAACGTGGTGGTGAGGTGTTTTTAATAACGTGGTGGTGAGGTGTTTTAATAACGTGATGGTGAGGTGTTTTTAATAACATGGTCGTGAGGTGTTTTTAATAATGTGGTGGTGAGGTGTTTTTCATAACGTGATGGTGAGGTGTTTTTAATAACGTGGTGGTGAGGTGTTTTAATAAGTTAATGGTGAGGTGTTTTTAATAACGTGGTGGTGAGGTGTTTTTAATAACGTGGGGGTGAGGTGTTTTTAATAACGTGGTGGTGAGATGTTTTTAATAACGTGGCGATGACATCATGGTGAGGTGTTTTTAATAACGTGGTGGTGAGGTGTTTTTAATAACAGGGCAGTGAGGTGTTTTTAATAATGTGGTGGTGAGGTGTTTTTAATAACGTGGTGGTGAGGTGTTTTTAATAACAGGGCAGTGAGGTGTTTTTAATAACGTGATGGTGAGGTGTTTTTAATAACAGGACAGTGAGGTGTTTTTCATAACGTGGTGGTTACATAGTGGTGAGGTGTTTTTAATACCGTGGGGATTACATCGTGATGAGGTGTTTTTAATAACGTGGGGTGAGGTGTTTTTAATAACATGGTGGTGAGATGTTTTTAATAACGTGGCGATTACATAGTGGTGAGGTGTTTTTAATAACGTGGTGGTGAGGTGTTTTTAATAACAGGGCAGTGAGATGTTTTAAATAAAGTGGTGGTGAGGTGTTTTTAATAACGTGGCGATTACATCGTGGTGAGGTGTTTTTAATAACGTGGTGGTGAGGTGTTTTTAATAACAGGGCAGTGAGGTGTTTTTAATAACGTGGTGATGAGGTGTTTTTAACAACAGCGCAGTGAGGTGTTTTTAATAACGTGGTGGTGAGGTGTTTTTAATAACTTAATGGTGAGGTGTTTTTAATAACGTGGTGGTGAGGTGTTTTTAATAACATGGTGGTGAGGCGTTTTTAATAAGTTAATGGTGAGGTGTTTTTAATAACGTGGTGGTGAGGTGTTTTTAATAACGTGCTGGTGAGGTGTTTTTAATAACGTGGGGTGAGGTGTTTTTAATAACATGGTAGTGAGGTGTTTTTAATAACGTTGCGATTACATCGTGGTGAGGTATTTTTAATAACGTGGTGGTGAGGTGTTTTTAATAACAGGGCAGTGAGGTGTTTTTAATAACTTGGTGGTGAGGTGTTTTTAATAACGTGGTGGTGAGGTGTTTTTAATAACAGGGCAGTGAGGTGTTTTTAATAACGTGATGGTGAGGTGTTTTTAATAACAGGACAGTGAGGTGTTTTTAATAACGTGGTGGTTACATAGTGGTGAGGTGTTTTTTAATACCGTGGGGATTACATCGTGGTGAGGTGTTTTTAATAACGTGGGGTGAGGTGTTTTTAATAACATGGTGGTGAGATGTTTTTAATAACGTGACGATTACATTGTGGTGAGGTGTTTTTAATAACGTGGTGGTGACGTGTTTTTAATAACGTGGTGAGTACAGAGTGGTGAGGTGTTTTTAATTACAGGGCAGTGAGGTGTTTTTAATAACGTGGTGGTGAGGTGTTTTTAATAACGTGGAGATTACATTGTGGTGAGGTGTTTTTAATAAGGTGGGGTGAGGTGTTTTTAATAATGTGGGGTGAGGTGTTTTTAATAATGTGATGGTGAGGTGTTTTATAACGTGGGGTGAGGAGTTTTTAATAACGTGGGGTGAGGAGTTTTTAATAACGTGGTGGTGAGGTATTTTTAATAACAGGGCAGTGAGGTGTTTTTAATAACGTGGTGGTGAGGTGTTTTTAATAACGTGGAGATTACATAGTCGTGAGGTGTTTTTAATAACGTGGGGTGAGGTGTTTTTAATAATGTGGGGTGAGGTGTTTTTAATAATGTGATGGTGAGGTGTTTTTATAACGTGGGGTGAGGAGTTTTTAATAAGGTGGGGTGAGGTGTTTTTAATAACGTGGTGGTGAGGTGTTTTTAATTACGTGGAGATTACATAGTGGTGAGGTGTTTTTAATAACGTGGGGTGAGGTGTTTTTAATAATGTGGGGTGAGGTGTTTTTAATTATGTGATGGTGAGGTGTTTTTAATCACGTGATGGTGAGGTGTTTTTAATAAAGTGATGGTGAGGTGTTTTTAATAACGTGGTGGTGAGGTGTTTTAATAATGTGGTGGTGAGGTGTTTTTAATAACGTGGTGGTGAGGTGTTTTTAATAACGTGGGGTGAGGTGTTTTTACTAACGTGGTGGTGAGGTGTTTTTACTAACGTGGTGGTGAGGTGTTTTTAATAACGTGGTGGTGAGGTGTTTTCAATAACGTGGGGTGAGGTGTTTTTACTCACGAGGGGTGAGGTGTTTTTAATAACGTGATGGTGAGGTGTTTTTAACAACGTGGTGGTGAGGTGTTTTTAATAACGTGGTGGTGAGGTCTTTTTCATAACGTGGTGGTGAGGTGTTTTTAATAATGTGGTGGTGAGGTGTTTTTAATAACGTGGTGGTGAGGTGTTTTTAATAACGTGGTGGTGAGGTGTTTTTAATAACGTGGTGGTGAGGTGTTTTAATAACGTGATGGTGAGGTGTTTTTAATAACATGGTCGTGAGGTGTTTTTAATAATGTGGTGGTGAGGTGTTTTTAATAACGTGATGGTGAAGTGTTTTTAATAACGTGGTGATGAGGTGTTTTTAATAACGTGATGGTGAGGTGTTTTTAATAACGTGATGGTGAGGTGTTTTTAATAACGTGATGGTGAGGTGTTTTTAATTACATGATGGTGAGGTGTTTTTAATAACATAGTGGTGAGGTGTTTTTAATAACGTGGTGGTGAGGTGTTTTTAATAACAGGGCAGTGAGGTGTTTTTAATCATGTGGAGGTGAGGTGTTTTTAATAACGTGATGGTGAGGTGTTTTTAACAACGTGATGGTGAGGTGTTTTTAACAACGTGATGGTGAGGTGTTTTTAATAACGTGGTGGTGAGGTGTTTTTAATAATGTGGTGGTGAGGTGTTTTTAATAACGTGGTGGTGAGGTGTTTTAATAATGTGGTGGTGAGGTGTTTTTAATAACGTGGTGGTGAGGTGTTTTTAATAACGTGGTGGTGAGGTGTTTTTAATAACGTGATGGTGAAGTGTTTTTAATAACAGGGCGGTGAGGTGCTTTTAATAACAGGGTAGTGAGGTGTTTTTAATAACGTGGTGGTGAGGTGTTTTTAATAACGTGGTGGTGAGGTGTTTTTAATAACAGGGCAGTGAAGTGTTTTTAATAACAGGGCAGTGAGGTGTTTTTAATAACGTGGGGGTGAGGTGTTTTTAATAACGTGGGGATTACATAGTGGTGAGGTGTTTTTAATAATGTGGCGATTACATAGTGGTGAGGTGTTTTTAATAACTTGGTGGTGAGGTGTTTTTATAATGTGATGCTGAGGTGTTTTTAATAACGTGGTGATTACATAGTGGTGAGGTGTTTTTAATAACTTGGTTGTGAGGTGTTTTTAATAATGTGATGGTGAGGTGTTTTTAATAACAGGGCAGTGAGGTGTTTTTAATAATGTGGGAGTGAGGTGTTGTTAATAATGTGGGGATTACATAGTGGTGAGGAGTTTTTAAAAACGTGGGGGGTGAGGTGTTTTTAATAACGTGGTGGTGAGGTGTTTTTAATGACGTGGTGGTGAGGTGTTTTTAATGACGTGGTGGTGAGGTGTTTTAAATAACGTGGGGTGAGGTGTTTTTACTCACGAGGGGTGAGGTGTTTTTAATAACGTGATGGTGAGGTGTTTTTAACAACGTGATGGTGAGGTGTTTTTAAAAACGTGGTGGTGAGGTGTTTTTAATAACGTGGTGGTGAGGTGTTTTTAATAACGTGGTGGTGAGGTGTTTTTAATAACGTGGTGGTGAGGTGTATTTAATAACGTGGTGGTGAGGTGTTTTAATAACGTGATGGTGAGGTGTTTTTAATAACGTGATGGTGAGGTGTTTTTAATAACATGGTCGTGAGGTGTTTTTAATAATGTGGTGGTGAGGTGTTTTTAATAACGTGATGGTGAGGTGTTTTTAATAACGTGATGGTGAGGTGTTTTTAATAACATGGTCGTGAGGTGTTTTTAATAATGTGGTGGTGAGGTGTTTTTAATAACGTGATGGTGAGGTATTTTTAATAACGTGGTGATGAGGTGTTTTTAATAACATGATGGTGAGGTGTTTTTAATAACGTGGTGGTGAGCTGTTTTTAATAACAGGGCAGTGAGGTGTTTTTAATAATGTGGAGGTGAGGTGTTTTTCATAACGTGATGGTGAGGTGTTTTTAATTAGGTGATGGTGAGGTGTTTTTAATTACGTGATGGTGAGGTGTTTTTAACAACGTGATGGTGAGGTGTTTTTAATAACGTGATGGTGAGGTATTTTTAATAACGTAGTGGTGAGGTATTTTTAATAACGTGGTGGTGAGGTGTTTTTAATAACGTGGTGGTGAGGTGTTTTTAATAACGTGGTGGTGAGGTGTTTTTTATAACGTGATGGTGAGGTGTTTTTAATAACAGGGCGGTGAGGTGTTTTTAATAACGTGGTGGTGTGTTTTTAATAACGTGATGGTGAGGTGTTTTTAATAACGTGATGGTGAGGTGTTTTTAATAACGTGATGGTGAGGTGTTTTTAACAACGTGATGGTGAGGTGTTTTTAAAAACGTGGTGGTGAGGTGTTTTTAATAACGTGGTGGTGAGGTGTTTTTAATAACGTGGTGGTGAGGTGTTTTTAATAACGTGGTGCTGAGGTGTTTTTAATAACGTGGTGGTGAGGTGTTTTTAATAACGTGATGGTGAGGTGTTTTTAATAACGTGGTCGTGAGGTGTTTTTAATAACGTGGTGGTGAGGTGTTTTTAATAACGTGGTGGTGAGGTGTTTTTAATAACGTGGTGGTGAGGTGTTTTTAATAACGTGGTGGTGAGGTGTTTTTAATAACGTGGTGGTGAGGTGTTTTTAATAATGTGGTGGTGAGGTGTTTTTAATAACGTGGTGGTGAGGTGTTTTTAATAACGTGATGGTGAGGTGTTTTTAATAACGTGATGGTGAGGTGTTTTTAATAACGTAGTGGTGAAGTGTTTTTAATAACAGGGCGGTGAGATGCTTTTAATAACAGGGTAGTGAGGTGTTTTTAATAACGTGGTGGTGAGGTGTTTTTAATAACGTGGTGGTGAGGTGTTTTTAATAACAGGGCAGTGAAGTGTTTTTAATAACAGGGCAGTGAGGTGTTTTTAATAACATGGGGGTGAGGTGTTTTTAATAACGTGGGGATTACATAGTGGTGAGGTGTTTTTAATAATGTGGCGATTACATAGTGGTGAGGTGTTTTTAATAACTTGGTAGTGAGGTGTTTTTATAATGTGATGGTGAGGTGTTTTTATAATGTGATGGTGAGGTGTTTTTAATAACGTGGTGATTACATAGTGGTGAGGTGTTTTTAATAACTTGGTTGTGAGGTGTTTTTAATAATGTGATGGTGAGGTGTTTTTAATAACAGGGCAGTGAGGTGTTTTTAATAATGTGGGAGTGAGGTGTTTTTAATAATGTGGGGATTACATAGTGGTGAGGAGTCTTTAAAAACGTGCGGGGTGAGGTGTTTTTAATAACGTGGGGATTACATAGTGGTGAGGTGTTTTTAATAACGTGGAAATTACATAGTGGTGAGGTGTTTTTAATAACGTGGTGGTGAGGTGTTTTTCATAACAGGACAGTGAGGTGTTTTTAATAACAGGGCAGTGAGGTGTTTTTAATAACGTGGTGATTACATAGTGGTGGTGTTTTTAATAACGTGGTGATTACATAGTGGTGAGGTGTTTTTAATAACGTGGTGGTGAGGTGTTTTTAATAACGTGGTGGTTACATTGTGATGAGATGTTTTTAATAACATGGCATTGAGGTGTTTTTAATAATGTGGTGGTTACGTGGTGGTGGGTTGTTTTTATGAAGTGGTGCACATGTGCTGGTGAAGGTGTTTTTAATAATGTGGTGGTTACGTGGTGGTGAGTTGTTTTTAATGACGTAGTGTACATGTGATGGCGAGGTGTTAATAATAATGTGGTGGTTACGTGGCGGTGAGGTGTTTTTAACAATGTGGTGGTTACGTGTTGTTGAGGTGTTTTTAATAATTTGGTTACATGGTGGTGAGGTGTTTTAAACTTTATTTTATATTTTTCATGACAGCGCAGGAACTGACATACAGGCATTATCCTCAGTTAAAACAAGCCTGTGCCTCTGAAGCGATGTCTGGTGAGGTGAGCGCTGCAAGCCGATTGGCGTGATTTTTTCACATACACATGACTCGTACTTTACTTGGCCTGTCTTGGACTATTGTGAGCATTTCGTGAGAGTTTTCTTCAAACTCTAGTTTCCCACTGTAATCCTTAAAAAAAAAAAATCCAGATTCATTTTTCACCAACACTGCTTTGTTCCTCTTTTCTCTCACATGTGGAATTGCATTGCATAATCCTACAGTGAAACCCTATGTATGATTTTTTTTTTTAAGGCTGAAAGTATGATAAACATATGATTGTTTTTTTTAAAGATATAGGTGCAATTTAAATACCTCTCTCAGATGGAGTAGAAATCCATCACTGATTGTTTTTTTCACATTTACATAATGTTGTTACCGAATTCATATTGGACGGATTTAAATCTGAACCCAGCTGCCGGTTGAATCATTTCCCGAGGAAAGCCTGTGTGGCTGATGCAGTGCCCATGTGCATTTGGCCTGGATGTTGGAAATTGGTCAGCGTGTCCACGAAGAACACCGTGGGATTTTAACATCCACTCACAGATATTAGCAGACAGGACACCCGGCTTCATGTCCATCCGCGGGATGGCACACACATTGATGAATCATCCTGCCTGTGAAACACTGGGATGACAGTTTATATATTTTTTATATACATAGTCAAAGCTTGTGGGATGAGCTCGGCGACATAACAGATCAAGACACAACATAACAAAGTGTTGGGGTGGGGGATAACATAGGATGGTGAGACTCCGCATTGCCTGTTTGAAGCCATGGATGGAAGGATGGGATTGAACTATCTCTGGAAGGCCGCCCCACTAATGGGAGAAAGGAAGGGAGGTGTGTACGAAGGCTAAATTATGGAGGTTTAACCAGGGGGTTACTGAAAGAACACGTGCATCCTGGAGGAGCTAGGGAGGGTTGGAGGGCCAAGAGAGCAGAGAGAGAGCAAGACCAGGGTAGAGGTGGTAAAAACAGAGGCCACAGCACATGTGATTTGCCCAAAACTTTGAACCAAGGCCTTCAAGGTTATTGAAATCTCCCCCGATGAAGCTGAGTCTATGTGCCTATCACTTTGCCATTGCAGACAGGTCGGTAGTCTTTCTGTCTTCTACCTCCTACTTCCTGATCTTGCACCCTCTGCTCTTTCCAGCTCTGTTTCCCCAGGTTTCTGCAGGGCACACACGGTCCACCATCAACCCCCTTCTGGTAAAACTACCTAAATCCAGGATCACTGCTCACCTCCACTCATTTGTTCCTCTTTTTTTCCCCCTGTGGAACCAACTTCCAAATCCTCTTCAATCTCAATCCTCCCAGTCTTCAAGACTTGTTCAGCACAATCTCAGATCGTCCTCAATTCAAAACCATGATATTTTTTTACCCTCAATAACCTTCCCCCATCCCATCCCCTCCTCCCTCCAAATTTCTAGTTTTCCCTCCTGAGATGGGTATCCATCTTGTCCACCACATACATCCTCTCCTGCCCCCCATTCCTCCCCGTCTTGGCGTTCGGCTCTGCTGTTGGTGTCCCCCCCCCCACTGCTCCTTTTGTCCTCTTTCGTCCTGAGCCTCGTCTATGTATACAAAAACGTAGGAGATACCCATAATCATCATGGTAGATCCAATTGCGGGCGATACTTTGTTTTAGAAATCGTTGTAATGTAAATTTTGGTCTAACTCGAAATGAATCCAAAATTATATTCATAAAATACTTTGTGTTAAATCCTTTCATGTTTTGGTTTTTGTGAGTATCACATGAAGTGAGGAAAAAACCCCACAAAACACCGATAAATACTTCACTCTTTTCATGTGAAATGAAAAAAACTTTATTGCTATATATATATATATATATATATATATATATATATATATATATATATATATATATATATATATATATATATATATCTATCACATAATTACATTGCCTTCAGAAAGTATTCACACCCTTCAACTTTTGTCAGATTGTGTTTCGTTTTAGCCTGAATTTAAAATGGATTAAATTTAAATGTTTTTGTCACTCATCTACACAAAATACCCTGCAACGACAAAGTGAAAACATATTTTTAGAAATTTTTACAAATTAATTAAAAATGAAAAGCTGAAATGTCTTGGATCAATAAGTATTCCACCCGCTGAGTCAATCCTGGGTAGAAGTGCCTTTGGCGGCGATTACAGCTTCGAGTCTTCTTGGGTATGTCTGTATCAGCTTTACACATCTGGATTTGGGGATTTTCTTCTTTGCAGATTTACTCAAGCCCCGTCATGTTGGATGGAGAGCGTCAGTGAACAGCAATCTTCAAGTCTTTCCACAGATTCTCAATGGGATTCAAGTCTGGGCTTTGGTTGGGCCACTCAAGGACTTTCACGTTCTTGTTCTGAAGCCATTCCAGTGTTGCTTTGGATGTATGTTTGGGGTCATTGTCCTGTTGGAATGTAAATCTTCACCGCAGTCTATCTTTTGCACTCTGAAGCAGGTTCTCATCATAGATGTGCCTGTATTTGGCTCCATTCATTATTCCCTCCATCCTTACAAGTATCCCAGTCTCTGCCACTGAAAAGCATCACCACGCTTCACAGTAGGGATGGTGTTAGATGGTTTATGAGCTGTGCTCGGTTTCTGTCAGACGTAGCGCTTTGCATTCAGGCCAAAGAGTTCAATTTACGTCTCGTCAGCCCACAGAATTTTTGCCTCATGCTCTCGCTCTTTCAGGTGCCTTTTTGCAAACTCCAGGCGTGCTGTCATTTGCCTTTTTTCTCAGGAGTGGCTTACATCTGACCACTCTCCCATTAAGTCTAGATTTCTGAAGTGCTGCAGAGATTGTTGTCCTTCTGGCAGGTTCTCGCATCTCAGAAAAGGAACTCTAGTTCTGTCAGAGTGGTCATTGGGTTCTTGGTCACCTCCCTGACCAAGGTCCTTCTTGCGCGGTTGTCGACTCAAGACATTTCAGCTTTTCATTTTTCAATGAATTTGTAAAAATTTCGAAAAAATAAACATTAAAATTCTACTTTAACGTTACGGTGTATTTTGTGTAGATCAGTTACAAATAAAATCTCATCTTAATCCATTTTAAGTTCAGGCTGTAACATAAAATGTGAAAAAGTCGAGGGGTGTGAATACTTTCTCTGAAGGCACTGGATATCCGAGATTGAATATTCCCTTTAAACGAGTAAAATGATCGAATTTTGGTGCAACTTTCAAATCATTACCCGATTGCTTGGGAATTTCCACCTCTGTTATGAACTCTAACTCTTGCCGAGCATGTAGTGGGCAGACATCAAAATTGCGTGCGAAGTTACTTGCCAGTAAATATGTGTTCAGTATCTGGAATATCTATGAAATCCATGATACCGATTGGTGTGTTTGTTTATGCAATAAAGATTCCCGAGTTAATATCAGTCTTGAAAATACATTTTAAAAGCAAATCAAAAACGTGAAAGAACGAGAACTGCGCTCGGCAGAGCGCATACCTCCGCCAGGTTGAACAGTTTACGTTTTGTATCTCACTGATATGCCAGATCTGAATCCGGACCTGAACCAGAATAGAAATGTTATTGTCACTTAACCAACTCATCCACCAAGTCGCATCCGAATCCGTCCACAACTTTTTGAGATATCTTGCTATTTATAGTTTTTGGCTCCATCTGTCAATGGTGAAGAACCACTTTAAAAAGTTTTTTTTATAGTATCCAGATCAGCATCAAAATTTAATTAGTTCGTCCTTGTCACACCAAACCTCTCCACCAAGTTTCGTCCAAATCCATCCACAACTTATCTGAGATATCCTGCTCACAGACAGATAGAGGTGAAAACATAACCTCCATCCACCTGGCAGAGGTATTTACAGAATTTCCGAAACATGAGGTTACAATGAGATATTGAAGAGGTATCCTTGATTTAGGAACTGGCCTGTGGTCTGACGTAGGACCACGCATATGGTCTGACATGAGGCCGGGTCTGCGCAGAGAGCATGCCAGCGGCTTACAAAGCTGCTCTTCCACTGGAACTTCAGCATTTGCAAGTCTCACTCACTTCCTATTTCACAGAGGGGGCTGCTGCGGCTTGGACTCAGGAAGTTCGTACTTTTTTTAAAGTAATTTAATATTTAAAATGATTTTTCAGTTGGTTCAAGTTGTTTTTATTTTTTTTAAATGAAACTTCAGTTGCAGGTTGGCAGGTGGATATAATTTAATTAATCCATTTCTCGGTAAGCTCCTGGCTGGATGCCGATGTTTTCTGGAGCAGGTTGGCAGTGATTATAAATTTCCCATTGCTTGGTAACAAGCGGGCATGGAAGGGGTTAAAATACGTCTTGACTTGTGGGTCTTCTGAAGCCGAGTGTGATTGATGGTGTTCCATAATGTGCATATGCCACGGGAAGGGTACCAATCGGAATGGACTCGAGTTGGTCACGTTTTGTCGTCGAATGAGGAAGTCTTTACTCTTTTGACATCTGATTGGAAGATGGATAATCAAGAGAACACTTGACCATGAAAACACTTTCCAATACCACAGCTTGTCCACTGAGCTCTGCAGTTTGAGACGCACAAAGCATGCCATGTCTCCAGATTAGTTCGAATATTTTGGATGAGTATTTGCTACAAATCAGCAAAGCAGAACACAGGTTTTAAAACAGAGGTTAGTCGTGGCTAAAACTGCCTTGGGAGACCCAAATGGAGGGCAGGACTTCAAATATAATGTGAAATGTCTGATCCATTTCACCAAATCTGATGTCAAAGGTGTAAAACATCCAGCAATTAGAAAGTGACAACTCGTGCGGTCGGGTTGTCGCTCATCGATCGTCCCGCCGCAAGCAGTTTCAGGGCACAAGGCAGAGCGATGAAGAGTTTTTAATCACAACAGAACAGGCCATCACAGGAGGTACAGAAAGCAGAGGACAAAGTGTGCTGATGGTCCATGCACACGTGTCATGCTCGTTGAGAATTAAACAAACGAGAGAATAATGAGGAGCAACGAATACGTGCTTTCCGAAGAAAATTCGGAGCCACGAGACATCGTATATGTATATAATGATAATGCAAACTACAACGCGGCGACAATTGATGCGTTCACATTGTACCATCGCCAACAGGACACAGCGAAGCAAACGGCACTGTGCAAGCTGTGGTGGTAAATCACCGAGCTACCCGCGGCGCATCACCTTCCGAGGAATGGCCACCATATTGGAAACAGAAGTGATGCATGGAACCAACTAAACCATATAACTAACCATTAATTAACACTGCAAAGGCCTTATAAGTGGAGACATTCTGAAGAAGACCCCAGACCTATTCTTTGCCATGGATTGGCCAAAACGCATACAAGACCGATCAATCATGGCTATATAATCAATCGATTGGTAAAAAAAAAAAAAAAAAAATTCAGTCACACCTGGTATAATAACCAATCGTTTTTTCCGCATGCAATGATCGTCCTGATGAGACGTTGGTATTCCGGTGATGAAGATGCACGGTTTCTATTCTCAAATGCCTGAATCACACATTCCCATCATACTTGCAAGATCTCGCAATTATGTCATAAATACAATTCATCAAAATGGCTGGAAGGAGAATGTTTCCTCAATTATTTTCACCTTTGTAAGTTGAGGTTTAAACGATGACATGGATCTCTGCATCGTTAATTGAACAGTCATGACTGATGGGGACAAGCCGGAAAAGGATTGATATGAAGTCTCGCGGACGTCGCCTGCTTTATAGGATTTCCTTTCTGCTCTAATCGGTGACTTGATTATACTACTCTCGACTGTTCTCTTGAGAAATCTTCTCTTCTATTTAGTTACTTTTTAACAGATTTTGTTTCCCCAGAACATCCCAAAACATCCCCCCCCCCCAGGATAACAATTGATCACTTCGTGCCCGGTCGATTTCACTGCTAGTTATTCCGTGATTGCACCAAAATCTCTCACCGCGATTGCACCTGTGCCATATGTCACGGCCACATGGCTCGGATTCCAAAAGGCTGTCTGGCTGTTCACAAACTTCGTTTTCCTGGATGTTTTCAGATATTTTCGAGACTCGCCGTTGTTGAAACATTTCTACTGGCAGCGGTAAATTTCGAGAAAATAGTTTCCGTCGAAGACTCGGTAATTTTTTGACAAAGGATTGTGAACATCAGATCTTTTAGGCCACGTCCAGGTTAAAGATTTATATCGCAGGTGGTGTGTGCTTCTCATTTACAAACATTAAATATTTCATCGCATCGTTCAAAAATGGGAATGACGTGCCGGTGCGCTGTTCTGATTGCAAGTTTTAATTTTCAAATTCAAGGCTATAGGCTCATGTAAGAGCTGGACCTCCTTTGTATGGTTGTTATTTCTTTGCCTTGTTTCGATCCTATATATATATATATATATATATATATATATATATATATATATATATATATATATATATATATATATATATATATATATATATATATATATATATATATATATATATATATATATATATATATATTTCGTCATGTTTATCAATTTCTATAAGGTTTAGTAATTAATGGACCTTTTATTGCATGTGTTAAACATTACACCCAAAGAAGTCGAGGTTGATGAAGCTTTAGTCAAATGGTCCAAATGTTACCAGTGGATAGATCTCAGTATGTTTGGGAATACGATGTGATTGAAGAGTTTAGAAAAGAAGAAATGACGACTCCAGCGAACTGATAGTTGAAACCACCTCGAAGACACAATCTTTTTTTCATATATTTTTAGTAACTTCTCATTACCCTCATCCGAGCCCTCTCTAAATAGTCCTATAGCCTAAAGTACCACACCCTAACCCCCTCACTTTTACTCCAACATGAGCCCTAAATGTCTCGTCCTGAAAAATCATCTTCCTCTCCCCTAACCAAATTTACTGACATTCCAAGCTTTTAAAAGCTCTCATATAGTTTGACACCAAGGCAAAGAGCCAGCTCTGATTTCTGTATCTTCCCATCACGGTTGAGATCACAGTGTTCCAGCAGAATCTCCTTGAACTTGTCCAAATCAACTCCACTCAGGTTGGGCTGTTGGGGTACAAGGTACTGAATTAGCTTAACACATTCCTGGGTTACCTTGAGAGTCAGTAATGTCATTTGGTTACCCAAGTTTCTGTGTTATTAAAATGAAACTTTTGCATTTGGATCAATGTAGACTTCATTCACGTGAACAGGACTCACCCATTTTATCACTTGCTAAGCGTCAGCAATGATGATGATGATGTACCATGCCCTTTTCAGAGTGTTGGTGCTGCCGAAGCAGTTATTAGGCTCCAATCCTGATCGGGTCGCCACTCCGACTCGGAAAGTCAAAGCAGCAATTTGGAATTTGTTCAGGGTTCCGGTGATAGCTCACCTACTCTTCATGAAGGACACCATATGGGATATTTAACGTCCACCAACTAATGCCGGCAGACGTAATGCCAGTTTAACCAAGGGACAGCACACACATAGATCAACCACTCTTCCTGTGAAACACCAGGATGCCAGTTTATAGCTGGGTTGGAATTCAAAACCAGGCTCGACAGCTTAGAGACAAGTGTGTGTACCTCGAGGCCACCCGACTACACTACCCCCACCCCCCCCCCCCCGAGACCTTTATAAACATCCTTACAGTTGTGCTTTACTTTTATAGGAACACAAGCTTACCTTCACAAGGCCGATCATGTCCCTGGCGAACCCATCCACCTCTGCACCTTCGAGCTCTCCGGTCTTGCTCTGCAAATGAAACAAATCGCCATTTACACCTCAAGGAAACCATGTTCTAACTCATGCCCCCCCCCCTTGGGAACATTGTTTATTTTGGGAGAGATCTCTCTCAGGATTGTAGAACTCTTCTTCGTTGAGAGTGGTCAATCCAATGCGACATAATTGATGATGGCATGTTGGATTATGAAAAGTCAAGAGTTTGCTGAAAGTACCTTTCATGTGATGTGGAGTCAAACAGTGTACATTGCTGATGATGTCATTAAAACAGAAGTACACCTTCAGGCTAAAGTACATCAATTCAGCTTCAGCAATGTTTTGATCTCAAAAAAACTTTTACACAAAAGACCATTTCTCATTTGAGAAACCCTTGTTTGACCACTGTCCACCTGTAAGGGTTGCTGTTAATTTTTAGGAGAGATCTTTGGATTGTCCTGGTTGGCTAATCCCCTCATGGTCACATTCTTTTTGTTCTTGGTCTCTGTGTGTCTGTCTCTGTCTCTGTCTCTCTCTCATCCTAATCTTGTCCTAACTCTACCTCCTACTAAAGGCCCGGTCACACCTTGACGTTTTAGCCAACGTATGCCGATTTTTGAATTTTTTTTCTAAAACGCTGGCAAACGTTGAATACGTTATGGGTAAGTTTTGATAACATTAAGAGCACGCTGGCATACGTCGTAGTACGTGGCCATAAGTCGTTGTACGTTGGCTTTAAACGTTGTACTTTTCGGTTGTCCTCAAATTTTTTCATGCTTGAAATTTCACGACGTATACCGGCGTATGACTCACACGTTCCGCTACGCTGGCCACAAGTTGTAGGCACGGTCTGCGATCGTTGACAGACGTCAACACATGCTACTTGTAAGTTAATCATAAGTTGAGACACGCCGAGGTAATGTTTAGCGTACCCGAAACTTATTTCTAACCTATGAGTAACGTGCTGTTGGCACGTTACGCGATCGTTGCCACACGTCGACAGACGTTACTTTTAAGTTACTCATAGGCTGAAAGACGTCGGTATAATGGATCGTCCTTGCGTCAGCGTCCACGGCCACGGCCAGGACACTTATTTGCAGCATTCTTCAAACTTTTCTTCGGCATGACGAGGATGTTCACACTTCGATGTCTAGCTTGGCTATGATTCCAATTGTCTATTGGCAGCGTCTATTTAAAATAGTCGAGTTTGAGCATTTTAACACGTTCAGAAGAAACGCTTCAAATTTCCAAACCCCAGCGTCAAAAAAAAAAAAACAAAAAAAAAAAAACAAAGGCGAGTGACAGCAATTTAAATCGTTCATTGTAAACAATGAAACTAGCTGAGTGGTACCATTTCAAAGTCGTTGAGTGTAAAAAAATCCAATTGTTGAGCGCAAGCGTCTACTTTCAATAGTGGAGATGCAGCCATTTAAATCGTTGAGTGGCAGCCTATGAACCTACCCGTGGACACGCGGACGCAAGGACGATCCATCATAACCCACACCCTCCCCCTCACACCCACCTACTACTGCCAACATGAACAAACTACTACTAATACTCATACTAACACTGATACTGATACTGATACTGTTACTGCTGACATGGACATCAACTCAAAAAGGACTCGAAAACACTGTTGGGTTCCCCTTTTATGAACACCATTTTTATATACCAATTCCCAAAACCGCTGGGAACACGTCTTTATATGGCAGTTGTAAGCGAGAAACACATTCATTTTTTTTTTTTTTTTTGTCGACCGGAAGACGTCATTGGAATACGTCTACATACGTCGATGTGTGTTGGGACTACGTAAAGAATTGGTTCAAAGCACGTCAAACATAAGTTAGAAATAAGTTTCGCGTAAAAAAGACATTACCGCGACGTGTTTCGACTTATGAGTAGCTTATAAGTAGCCTTTGTGGACGTGTGTAAGCGTCCACATATCGTGTGTAAAACTTATCCCCATCGCATGCGGAACGTGTGTCATACGCCGAGTACGTCGTAAAATTTTGAACATGTTCAAAATTTTATGACGTACTCTACTTACTACGACGTATGATAGCGTATTTAGCGTTGTACTCACGTATACCAAACTTACCCATACCGTATTCGACGTGCCCCAACGTTTTAGACACTTTTTGTTACGTCGTCATACGCTGGCAAGATCGCCAAGGTGTGACCGCGATTTTGACCCTTCCATTTCTACGGCAGTTATGATTCGAATCGTTGTGCGTCAGCCTTTTAATAGGCTACGTCACGACATCGTCGGCGATGCGTGCAACGTGCTATGCCTGAGTTAGACTATCGTTGGGCATCGGTTGTGTAGGCCGACAACAGGTTCAGCATTCGTTGGTATAAGTTATCTATAACACAACGAAACATTCTGTGTAGTTACCAATGTGTTACACATAAGACCAAGTCGCTATGAATACGTCCGAATCTTTAAAAAAAAACATCAAAAGTTCAACGTTCAACGCTTATGCCGATTTTTGAAAAATGCGTCTAAAACGCTGGCACACGTCGAATACGTTATGGGTAAGTTTTGGAAACATTGAGAGCACACTGAAAAACACTGCCATATGTCGTAGTACACCGGCTTTCATCGTTGTACTTTGCAGTTGTCCTCAAATTTTCCAAGCTTGAAATTTTACGACTTATGCCAGCGTATGACTCACAAGTTCCGCTACACTGGCCATAAGTTGTACGCACGTTATGCGATCGTTGACACACGTCGACACACGTTACTTGTAAGTTAATCATAAGTCGAAACACGTCGAGGTAATGTTTAGCGTACCCGAAAAACTTATTTCTAACCCATGAGTAACGTGTTGTAGGCACGTTACGCGATCGTTGACACACGTCCATACACGTTACTTGTAAGTTACTCAAGTCGAAACACATCAAGGTAATGGTTAGCGTCAGTGTTCCAGACTCCCTGGTTTTTTTTTTTTCTTCGGTATGACGGTGATGTTGACACTTCGATTTCTAGTGCGGTTATGATTTAAATCGTTGAGTGGCAGCCTATTAATTATATTATATTATAACCGCACTAAAAATCGAAGTGTCAACATCACCGTCATACCGAAGAAAAAAAAACAACAAGGGAGTCTGGAACACTGACGCTAACCATTACCTCGACGTGTTTCGACTTATGAGTAACTTACAAGTAACTTTTGTCGACGTGTGCCAACGATCGCATATCGTGCGTACAACTTATTCCCATCGCATGCGGAACGTGTGAGGCATACGGCAAATATGTCCTAAAAAATTTAACACGTTTAAAAGTTCAAGACGTACTCCACTTACTGCGACGTATGATAGCGTACTTTAGCGTTCTATTCACGTATACCAAACTTACCCATACCGTATTCAACATGCGCCAGCGTTTTAGACGCATTTTTCAGAGGTCGGCATACGCTGGCAAGATCGCCAAGGTGTGACTGCGATCTTGACACTTCCATTTCTCCGGCGGTTATGATTTGAATCATTGTGCGGCAGCCTTTTAATAGGCTACGCCACGTGATCATCGGCGATACGTGCAGCGCACTATGCATAAGTTAGACTATCGTTGGGCATAGGTTGTGAACGCCAACAACAGGCTAAGCATTCGTTGGTATAAGTTATCGATAAGACAATGAAACGTTCTGTGTCCGTTACTAATATGTTATGCATACAACCAACTCGTTATGAATACGTATGAATCTTTAAAAAAAAAAAACATCAAAAGTTCAGTGTCAGCCAGCGTTTTACATACATTTTCATACGTTGCCATTGCTGGCTAAAACGTGAAGGTGTGACTGGGCATTTAGCTCCAAGCTTGTTCAGTGTTTTAATACTTAAACTCCTCATGTCTCATCACATGTATGTTTGTGGTATATTATAGTCTGTTTAATACCTGTGTGGCTGCAATGACCATTCACCCATGTATGAAATTTTATGCTCACCTCATTCCAACCTCACTATTAGTTCACTTCCTGTAAAGGCTTTTAAATTGGTGAGTTCAGTGTCAAAGTCCACTGTGCCAGCATAAAGTGTTTTCGTACAGCTATTACTCGATATGCATGACCTTTGGGTCTTGTGTCCGGTCTTCCTTTCAGATATGTGTTGAGGTCTTTTTGAGTAGTTTCTCCGCATTCAATGTAATCTCTATCCATCCATCCATCCATTGCTACCATACTCTGTGCAGAGCGTTGGTGCTGCCTAAGAAGTCTCCTTGGCTATTGGGCACAATCCTGGATGGTTCGCCACTCTGACACAGTATACCAACAAGCTGGCACGCATTTTGCGGACCTCGGAAGGATGACAGGCAGAGTCAACTCCACCTGATATTAATTCAACAGTGAGTGGAATTTGAACTCAGGATCCGAGGATCCCAAGCCCACCACCATAACCATTAAGCCAACACCAGGCATATGTAATCAGTTGTAGAATTAGTAAAGTTTATCGGAAACCACTCCCTTCAAATGAACTCTCTGATCGGTTTCTTGGACTAAACTTCAGTGCATTTTGATGTATAATTGATGAGGGAAATTTGAATTACCCGCGCATGCGAAGTGAAAAGCGGAGTAAAGCAATACAGCACTTTCAAAATGAAGTATGAATTCTAAGTGGTCTTTTGCACATGTGCTGTGCTGTATATATGATTAAAGTGACTCGGTTCAGTTCACAGGCACTTTTAACCTGCCATCTCTCCCAACTGGTCCTCTTTCCGTTAATTGGTCAATCTAGCATGAAATCTGTAATTCAAATAGTCTTTTAAACATCATATTCAGCATTTAGATGAAAGAGTGGCAATTTCAAAATGGTTAACCATAATTGTTCTCTTCCTGAATGCAAATCAGACTCACGGGAATAATAATATAGGATTATACGAGAAATATCCATGGATGAGAGGAGTCAGATTTGTACCATTTTCTGTTAACACAATTATCTAGTGGTGGCCGTGGTTATAACACATACACATACATGAACGGACGTTTCTCCTTTAACCAATAGATGCAAAAATCGAGTGTCATCTCCTTGTGGCCCTGGAACCAAACAATATGCTTGTAACGACACTCACAGCTCACACAACTCCCACTCCAGCCACTCCCCCCTCCAAAACATGATTCATAGTAAATATAATCATTTTAAACTTAGCCTGTGCATCAACAAGCCCCAGATATGACGTTCCCATTAGTGTTAGGAAGCACGAAGGTTTTGTTGGAACGTGCCCATCTTCGAACCTTCGGCCTTTCATGGGTCCACATCATCGGCAGTTTTTTCAATATGAACTAAAACAAGGAAACAAAGAACTTTATGAACAAAGAACTTTAACATATCAACTTTATGAACAAGTTGATCAGGCAACCATTTCATTGTGCAGAGGCACAGTCTTTTTCTCGCAAGTACGTTTACAAGTACTTTCGGCTTCTTTAAAAGTATTTTTATTCGTTTCATTCCACAATCCTTATCTGCGAGACGTGAATTGGTTCACTTTGTCTGTCTGTCTATAAACGTTGGTTTGTGATAAAGGAACAACCTTATTTCAATTGAATGTTATATTTTGAACACAAATTGGAACATTAATTGGAAAGCGAACCTGTAGTTTAGCAGTACTTTGGCTCTCAGTTCGACCCGATTGTACATGCACAGAGAGTAGTGAGATACTTTTTTTTTAGTCTATCTCTATCTACTTCTCAGGTAGTCAAACAAAATTGAAAATAATTTCAAACAAGAAAAAAAAATAAGTCAAAAAGGACAAGCGACAAGCATGAGAAGCCAATGTAACTTGTTAAATGGCAATAAATATCAGTGGCAATAAACTTACGAAAAAAGTTTTTTTTTCACAACCTTTAAAATCTTTATTTTATTTCGAATGAATTATATACTTTAACAATGGAAAACACAAATAGACTTTTTGGCACTTTCAAAAACCTTTCGTTTAGTGGTACTTGGACAAAATATTACAGCATTTTACATCATCTTGACCAATGATATTCGCCGCTCGCAGACCCCGCCCATGTACTTGTTTGTCAAGACTGCGTGGGGTAAGGTATTCTATGAACCCTCGAGTTTAGATCTTCATTACAGTGAACAAGACTTCCTGGGCTTGCGTTATTAATACAAAATGATGTAGAATTATCACTGACAACCGTCCTTCTGAACCTATGTGTCTGGTCATAGTGACTGTACGGAGAGCCCTTCATCGTATCATTTTATAATAGAAAACAAGAAAAAGGTCACAGTGTGGCAAGTCAGGCAAACATCGAGGTTAATTATGCAATGGAACATTTTCTCATCTTCATAACTGTTTTGAATAGTGTAGTACAGTGTACACAGATAAAACACACACACACACACACACACACACACACACACACACACACACACACACACACACACACACACACACACACACACACACACACACACACACCTTTTTGACCAAAGCACATTCAATTATAAATTCAAAAATGTTAAAACGAATTAAATGTTTCTCCAACTATTACTCCGATTCACTAATCTGGGATATAATAATTTGTTCAAGTGAAGCAACAACAACAACCACTGCTTTGCTACTTCAGTGCAGCTTGCATTTACACAGTGGCGCTCAGAGTAAGATTGTCCCTGCGGAGAGCTCAAGTGCTGGGAAACTAATCCCATTTAATTTTAATCAATTTGCTAACATTCTCCCAGACAGCAGCGAGCCTGATTATGTTTAATTATCCTTCCTTGAGGATGCCATCGTGCTGTGTGTTGTTTACCGAAGGAAAATGCTGTGCACGGAGGGAACATCTGGTCAACATACAACAGATTGTTTGTGTCGTCACTCATTGTTAACCAATGTGGCCAGCTCCACAGCATCACGTGATTGCAGCAGTCAAACTTTGTTATGTCATTGCAAGATGTGGCTGCCATTTCTGTTCGAAGAACAAAGAACAAGCAGCATTTGCAATAGAAAGGGTTTTAATACCTTGATGTATGAAAAACACAAGGACAAGCATATAACGACACAGAACCATAGGTTGGTAGCCACTGCACGGATTGTTGGGCCTAATGGCCTCCTGCATTGACGTTCCTTGTAATGGAACTCATCTATAACAATAAATGTCAGTGTGTCGGTGTGCTTCAACTCCAAAACAATGAAACCTAGTGGCCCAAAACTTTGCATGCACACGAAAGGGAACTCCAAGGGATTGCATGAATGAAAACTGGGTATTTGGGTAAAGTTAAACAACCCTTTTGAAGATAATTAACAGGCTTATTAAATTAAAAGCAAAAACAGGCTTACCCTTGGTCAGTCCGCGTTCACCTCACAGGAGTCTTAATCCGGTCTTAAGCCGCCAATTTGTTTCGGCCTATTTAAAAATGACTTGGTAATTTTCCACGATGACATCTCGTGGGCGAATTAAAGCATATAATCAAAATCTGTCTTCAGATTTGAGGATCAAGAGCTGGTGGACAAAATAACTGTCAAAATCTGGAGTGAAATGTGAAAATTTTTAAATTAGTGTCTTGTAAAGGGACCACCATTATTCAAAGTAAGATGGAGGGACGGTTTCATATGATAATTTATTGTGACCATCCCTACCTTGTTTATATACCTTTTGGAGGAACATCCTTACATCCTTTTGCCTTTTTACCCTCGCTGAAGGAGAGGGTATTGCATTTGGGTCCGTTTGTCTGGGTGTTTGTCTGTTTGTCCACACAGAACTTTAGTGTTTTTCTTTTAAACCTTCAACATCATCTCTGAAATGGCTGAACAGATCGAGGTTAAACTTTACATGTATGACTGCCTATCCATGAGGAACAAAAGGTTCACACATATGATATTGTTGTGGATTTCTGCCCGTCCGGCGTGCGGGCGACCGCCTTTACCTCAATTGCGGCCGCGCGCCCACCGAACGAGCAATCCAGTCGTAGCTTCCGGATCAACGCCGAAACCCAGCTACGGGTGTTTTTAACACACCATAAACCAGCCAACTCTTCTCTCCACGCGCTACAGGGTCAATCGCTGAATTGTCGATATACCTAACTATTCGCATGGACAGAAATGCCGGGAGTTTATACCTCAACGGGACCTGCACGAAAACGAGCCGCTTAAGCAGCTCGTTCCGTATGCGATTGCCGAGCGGTTATATATCGCCAAGCCCCGTCGGATCAGATGTACGTTTTATCGGCTTATAAACAGGCAGCTAACATTCCGAACGCTCCATGGCAGTCAATGTGAGGAAGGGACGCAACGAGCAGGTGACATTTAACAATGGGGACATTTATTTCCATACAGGCATGCAATGAATGGGGGGATGGGGAAAAAGACACGAGCAAAAACCTACAGCCGAGTTCTATTATGAAATGTAAAGCAAATACAACACAGGCACTTAACAGTTTCCTACTTGTTAGACGGGCCCACAAACACTTGTACACACACACACACACACACACACACACACACACACACACACACACACACACACACACACACACACACACACACACACACACACACACACACCAAGAAATGGTGGCTGATGCCTTTAATAAGGACTTAAACTCGGAGGGACAGATGAGCTGAAACCCAGAACCTATCTCGAACCTATCCACCTCGTGTGGTCTTCAAGCTGTTCGGACCCGGGCTCCAGCGAGAGCGAGCTGGATTCAAACGCCGTGAGCCGCGATCCTTCCCAAGCTCCAGCGAATCCTCTCGCGCTTCTGAACACGTGCTGGTCAGACGAGGCACCGATCCTTCCCGTCGATGCGTCGCTTCCCCGAAGAACCACCTCCAAGATGAGGCCAAGGAGTCGCACCAAGCCGGGAACCAAGCCGGGAACCAAGCGGAGAACAAAGAGCTCCACGAACCAAGAAGAGCCAGCCGAACCGGACGACGAAGTAGAGCGCAAAACACGCGCGACTCTCACAACTGGCGCTCCTCTCTCGATGAACAACCAACAAGCTCGAGCCGAGCAACCAGCTCAACTCTCTTTCGATGAACCAAGCACAAAAAGCGAACCACCTCTCTTCCGAACAAAGCCAGAGCCCAAAAAGCGAACCGAGCCAAGCCTTCTCCCTAACCCGAGCCAAACCAAAAAGCCTTCTCCCTAACCCGAGCCAAGCAGAACCCGAAGGCCTACTAAACAAAAAGCCTTCAAAAAGCCTCTTCCCTAACCCGAGCCAAGCAGAAGCAAGAAGCTTACTGAACCAAGCAGAGAATCTCTTCCTTATCCTTCTCCGCCCCTCCCCCGCTCCCGGCGTGACTCATCCCCTCGTGCCCGCACAACCGCAGGTAGGAGGGAGTTGTTTAAGTCATGAATCACGGGATGGGAGGGCTCTTCTTCCTCTTCCCAGAAGAGGGGGAGGGTCGGCTTCCTTTGTGTTGTGATCGCTCCCGAACTATTAAATTAAATCACAGCGCATTTAATCGATTTCTGCCCATTAAACAATGGAAGATGAGCTATCTATAGAACATGCACTTATCGACATAACTGAGCTAAAGGAACCTGAATGATGAGTGCGATTGATTTCCAAATTCGTAACAATATCATCGGTCACATGGTTTGGCAGCCATATTGGATTTACACTAAAACCTATTAAAATCTTTTTCTCCAGAACGGCTGGACAGATCGAGGGGAAACCACACAAATGTTCCCCAAGCCATTGGTGTACAACTGTGTTAAGGAATAATTGATAGGTCACATGGTTTGGCACCCATATTGGATTGAAGAAAAATATTAAATTATGTTTTTTTTTCTCTCTGGAACCGCTTAATCAATCAATGCAAAACTTCACAATTATGATCTGGTATTGATGGGGGACAAATGTTTTAAATTTCAAGTTGATCAGACGCATGGTCTGGCAGCCAGAATTATTTAATTTTTTGATCTTGGTTCTTTTAAAATTTATTTATTGATTTTTGAATAAGGCTCACTTGGCTGTGCCTGGATGGTTTTGAGGGTAGAGTAGTATCAGCTGAAATACAAATCCTATCCATATTCCTCTTTGCTTTTTGCTTGTTTGGGTCCCTTCTTTGGCTTTCCATTTGATTTTAAAACCATTATAAATTCAATTGAATAATAATAATAATAATAATAATAATAATAATAATAATAATAAAAGTCATAGATCAGGGTCA
Source organism: Eptatretus burgeri (assembly GCF_056783735.1). Taxonomy (NCBI): domain Eukaryota; kingdom Metazoa; phylum Chordata; class Myxini; order Myxiniformes; family Myxinidae; genus Eptatretus; species Eptatretus burgeri. Next base: position 103,087,889 of record NC_140967.1, on the reverse strand, counting down.
GGTGTCCAATCGAAGCGGGACATCTTGGTACCCGGTCATCACTGCCAGCATTTATAAAGTGGCAGTTCTAATTATGTCTCCTATTAATTATGTAACACACCAGTACACAAACACCATACAAAACAAGTCCTTGTGAGGGTTTGCAATCTCTGATTGCTCTTTTTCTTGTTAATGTTTTCATTCCTTGTTTCTTTACTTAAAAAAAAAATATATATATATATATATATATATATATATATATATATATATATATATATATATATATATATATATATATATATATATATATATATAGATGTTCTACTACTGATTTACAAATTTGTCGTACATACTTCATAACAATCTAACATTCTCAATAGTGCGTACTTTATAGAAATATGTGTAGGTTGCTATCACTCACTGACTTCCTGATAATATTCCACCGTTAACCACACCCATATAGGTCTGATTGGGCAAATTTGTCTCGCGGCCCCGCCCAACCCTCCCTTCCTATTCCTCCACAAAGGAATGCAGTTTTGAGTACCTTTCGTGGAATCCTTTTAAGCTATTAAAATTACGATAGCAAAGGATGCTTCATTGATGTAAAACACTGTCAGATGGTGCCAGAATCATTGCCATTGAGAAAGGCAGCTTGGAAATAGGCCATCTGAAAAAAATGATGACGATGATGACGATTTTCTGGTTTTGACTGAACTCGTTTTTTTGCTTTTTTTTTGCTTTTGCCATGGTCTGGAGAACTGAAAAGTGATCCCTGTCTCAACAATCAGCTGAACAAACCAAGTCGGCACCCATATGTAGCCGAACTGGCTTTTTAGAGTAGATACTCCAACTTTAGTTTTGTATATAGCGGGTGGGACCGACATTTTTTCTGTACCATCCTTACATAGAGAGTGCTGGCACACTCTCTGATTGGGTTACTCAATATAATGCAGCACAATAGGTGTTTCAGTGGTGATTGATCTTACCAGATCGTAATGTGCAAATATCTTCTCAAAGTCCCTCCGTCTCTGCTCCTGGCCAGAGTCCTGCAGGTATAAACAGAGGGGGAAGGGTGTGGAAAAAGGGGGAGAAAATAGACGATTAGAGAGATGGGGACATGTTTAAGAGAGAATGGGGCTTATTGCTGTGGGGTCTTCTCCTTTCATATGCAGCATAGGTCTTCTGGTTGCTCACTCTTGAGGGCATGGCTGTGCCACTGATGCACTGCTCTCTGTAGGTCGCAACAGGAATTTGGAACTTGTTTACGGTACTGGTGATAAGTCACCTACTATTTGCTAAAGACACCATGGAATTTTTAATGTCTACCAACTAGACAGAACACCCAGCTTAACATACGACCGAGAGATGGTGCACTTGGTGGTGTAACGCCATGCCCACGAGGCACCAATCTGACAGTTTATAGTCGGATCAGGAATCTAACCAGGATTAGACAGCTCAAAGATAACCGTCAGACTTCTGTCCCACCATGCAGGACTTGATGATAGTAAAAAATATAAAGGAAAGTCAGTCAGGTGAGGAATGCATAAGGGAAGTTATAAAAATTTGTGTAAAAGGATGGGATTGACAGTTATTGGTTCACGAAAAAATATTTTCACGAAAAAAATAAGTGACCACTATATTCGTTATTGTTGTGTGTCTGTCTGTCTGTCTGTCTGTCTGTCTGTCTGTCTGTCTGTCTGTCTGTCTGTCTGTCTGTCTGTCTGTCCCGAGCATAGCTCCGTGGGTTTTGATCCGATCCTGACAAAATTTTGGTGGGAGGTTTATATCATGATCAAGTTGTGTTTTCCTGAAAATGGGCATGGTGCGCCCATTATGGGCGGAGCCACGCCCATTATGGGCGGAGCCACGCCCAAAAAACGTGTTTTTAGTGGGTAGCCGATTTCAATTTGCATCTTCTCCAAGGGGGTTTGTCGAATCTGACAGGGGTTTCGGTATTTGCTTAGCCCAATGGCACCTGCATAGCCCCACGGAGCTCGATTTCTCATTTTCGTCCCAAGGTCAAGGTCACAAGGTCACGAACTTAGAAAATTGCGAATTTTGACGTAAAAAAATTTCTTCTCCTTGGGGGTTTTTTGAATCTGGCAGGGGTTTCGGTATTTGGTTATCCCAATGGCACCTGCATAGCCCCACAGAGCTCGATTTTTCATTTTCGTCCCAAGGTCAAGGCCACAAGGTCACGAACTTAGAAAATTGCGATTTTGACATAAAAATCCATCTTCTCCGAGGGGTTTGTCGAATCTGGCAGGTGTTTTGGTATTTGCTTAGCCCAATGGCACCTGCATAGCCCCACGGAGCTCGATTTTTCATTTTCGTCCCAAGATCAAGGTCATAAGGTCACAAACTTCGAAAATTTCGAATTTTGACATAAAAATCATACAACCGCACAAACTTTGAGAGCTTGGATGACAATATTTTTTATGCATAATCTTGAGGTCATTCCCCACCTAAAGTCTTGAAACCATTTTGCTCTATCTCGAACACCTTGCCCGTGGTGCTCCCCTCAAGTTTGTTTTTATGCTGATTTCAATAAAGTATGGATAATCCGAGGAGTGTGAAATGCCATATAGCCTATATGACGTTATATTGTTCCTGGAATGTTCCAGAGGAAGTTTTGCACCAAAGGTCATAATCCTTGATCTTTGACCTTTAAAGGTCACAAAGGTCAAATTTTCAAAGTTGTGGGAATCGAACCGGGTTCTCGACCTTCTTCGACGAACTAACTCCAATAAGCTATAGCACGTACCCTGTTTCCTTAATTTAATGTCCACAACATTGTTTTGGGACCTTTAAAGGTTATGCAAAGGTCAAATTTTTTAAGTTGTTGAACGAAACCGGGTTTTCAACATTTTGCAGCTAATAACCTGTCACTCGTACCACATCATGTTGATCATTTTTATAACTTGGTCAAACATTATCACATTGTCTCATCCTTGACTTCTGAAACAATCTACATCGTCAAATACCGCTCGTGAACCATCGCCGTCTCGAGACTTGTATAGAACAGTGATTGTGACATTTGGGTTATGGTGAATTTAAATAAAAAACATAAAACACAGGTTTGTGGAGTTCGCCGATGGGGTGAGGGGTGTGGGAGAAACATGGGGAACGCATTAATAATGCTGTCTCCTTGCACTGTACCACGTGTCCATTTAAAAGGCTGGCCACCGCGCGAGTGGTAAATGTCACGATTGTACAATTGTTACGATCTAACCGCTTGGCCATTCTTGCGATATAATTGCAACGAGTTTGCCATCAAGATGGTGCTGTGATGCATCCCTGAGGTGGTCAATTTGACAACTGCTCTGGGTTTCACAACCCCTCGCACTCCCACCCCAGCAGTTTGTGGCACTACTCTTGTGAAAGACTCAGTGGGATCACGAACATCTACCGGGAAATGTCAGCAGATGGGACACCCGGCTTGATGTCCCTCCAGAGGATGGTGCACTTGTTAATGCAATATCGTGCCTGTGAAACACCAGGATGATGGTTTATGGTCAGGTCAGTAATCGAACCCCGGCTGTGAGTTGCGTACACCTACAGTAGCTCTGAGATACAGTATAAGGCTAGTCCTCTGGTGGATCATCGGATGGATTACTGAATAAATAAATATGGCAGATTGACAACAACCCCACAAACCATTTTCAATCACAGAGACAGTATATACCCTATTGTGACATTTCAAAATTCATGTTTTATAGAGGAGACTTAGCCATGATCCATTACAGGGCTGACCTAGTTGTTTGGGGAGTGACCACAATGAAGTTCACAAGACGGATTGGTAGCTCAGCTGTCAGAGTTAGCCAGGTTAGTATTTTTAAGTCAAATGAATGAGGAAACCCACCGAGTGACCCACCTCCATACGGAACTGCAGCAGGAAGTTGTCCTGAACAGACAGGATACTGCGGAGAGAAAATTGGTTTGTAATGAACTCCGTCTGATTTTTGATAACTACCGAGATGTAAACAAGTGCAGTGAAATATACTGGATGGGTTACTGGAGTTTCATCAGACCACGCTTCATCAGCGAGAGATGAGTCACAATTCAAACTGTAAACTTTAAAAACGCACAGGCCAAATTAGCAATGTGATTGGAAAAGTAATTAATCATATTGGTGTTTCCTCGAATCGTCATGTGGTGATGGAAAGGAGACATTTCATGGAACAGACCATTCACAACACCATTAAACCACCGATGGATTTCTCTCCCTCTGATGGCGAGAAGCCAATTCGATGACTATAAACACTGCTGGGAGGTAGTGTGATGCATGCAACAGGTTGTGACGTTTAGATGATGAATACAAACCCACCGGGCAAGGTCAGTCAAATCTAACCTCCCGTCATGATTTCGGTCAAACAGCTTCATCTACAGGTAGAGAGACAGCAAGGTTAGAGACTGGGTTACAGGTAGAGAGACAGCAAGGTTAGATACTGGGTTAAAAACACACTCAGGGTCACACTTACAGTACATGTAGGTTTTGGGATAAGTGTAGTGCAGTGTGTGTGTTTTACCAAAATGTGATGACTACTACAACTACTACTACTACTATACTACTACTTAAACGGCCCCAATTAATTCCTCCTTGCAAGGTCAGTTGGGGAACTTTGTTGACCCAATCTTTCACGATCCAGCTGGCTAGGCCTGCCATTCGATTCAATGTGATTTGAGGAGGAATTAGTAATTTGTTCAGTGCCAGTGATAACTCGTCTACTCTTCACAAATAACACCAGGGGATCTTTAACCGTCCACCAACTAATGTTAGCAGACGGGACATCCGACTTAGCATCCATCCGACGGCACACATTGTGATGAAATACCAGGCGCGTGAAGCACCTATCAGACAGCTTAAAGTCCTGTCGGGAATCAAACTCAGACTAGAGAGCTCAAAGGTAAGTTGACTTCCTCTGTATCATCCTGTGGGATCTGTTTTGAGAACATGAGAATTGTGGGAATTAAGTGTTAGTTAACATCAGCTCTTCACTCTGATGCTACTTGCACAGATTATGCAGGCCTAGCTCATACATACATCCATTGGGACCATACTCTGTGCAGAGTGTTGGTGCTGCCTAAACAGCCTCCTTGGCTATTGCGCACAATCCTGGATGGGTCGCCACTCCGACGCAGGATACCAGCAAGCTGGCACTCATTTTGCCAACCTCAGACGGATGACAGGCTGTGTCAACCCCACCTGGTATTAATTCAACAGCCAAGCGGGATTTGAACTCATAACCCTAGGATCCCAAGGCCACCACTCTAGCCATTAAGCCAACATCAGGCATGCGCAGCTCATTTCATCAATAAAAAAGGAGAAACACCAGTGAAGAGGCATCCATATTCAGTTGTCGAGATGCAAATGACCAATACCATGAAATCTTTACTCTGGGGAGGCCCTCTGTCGAGTCCCAGCAAGCACACTGATGTTTGGCACTGCCGATTGTCCATTGGCTAAACAATTGGCCATTGTCCCAGCAATTGTCCATTGGCTAAACAATTGGCCATTGTCCCAGCAATTGTCTATTGGCTAAACAATTAGCCATTGTCCCATGTCTTTTACACCATATGACTGCTGTTCAACCAAGTTTGTGAAATAGACGTTGCTTTTTCCGACGGAGCACGTCAGGAATCCTCCTGTGACCATTCCAACCTCCGCCGACGTTGTACCTGGACTCGAAGTCGAACCCGACCCTGTCGCTGGGTAAACCCGACGTGTCCACATCGAAGGACATCCATCTGGACAATTCCGATCCCTCCAGTGTGATTGAATAATAATGTAAGCACATCCCTGATGTGCTTCTGCATACACATGCTCCTAATCCCTGAGCGCTCTGGGACTCGCATCCACAAGCCTTTGATGCAGCGAGACGATTATGCAAAACCATCATGGAAATTCTCAACACCAAAGGGAAATGAAGAATACTTCACCCAGTTTGGCTTAAAATGAGTTCAATCTGATTGCACAAGTTTCACCCTCATTCATATTCCTTCATAAACTCACTTTGTCCCTTCTCTATTTATCAACCCCCAACGGCACAGACAGCTTCTGAATATTAATTGTCAAAGTATTATTTGTTTACTAGCAAAACCTCCCGTGTGATAAGTGCTCCAATGTTGACAATTCGATGATTGGTCTTCATTTGGCTGAACTCAGTTTGCCTCGTGTACGTAAAAGTCGCCCAATGCAAGAACGGAGGAGGAACATGGGGGGCGGACGTGTGGGGTCACCTTCGGTGCAGGTACGAGTTCAAGATAAAACATGTACGACTACGTTCGCATCGGGACACGTGCACTCTTTGTACGACACCTTTGTGATTAAACATCTCACAATATTGGCCTCGAGAGGACATCGAGACCCTTCAATGTTTCAGCTTCGAATCTGACCCTGTTGTACGACCATTAGTGAGTCGGCAGGTAGTATGAAAGTCGATTTAAAATGCCATAATCTGAATATAATGCGGGTGTCGATCTCACCATGGTGTCTGTGTATTCATCCAGCTTGTTTCCTGGGACATCACGCCCATGCTTGTGAAACAGGTCTCCCAAGAAGCTCTGTCCCACAAAAGAAAAAGCCATTTTCAGATTTTCCATTACGTTCTTTCACCTTTTGCTGTCATGCAAGTGATCTCGGCATTGTCAGGCCAGCAGGTTAGAAGAGTTTCCAGCACCTTCAATCTCGTATTGGTCACATCTCTCTTTTTATCCACAGAAAATTTTACTTTGCATAATGGCTGAGGCTCATTGGGTTAGTTACGTCCGGTGACGTACAAGCACGAAGACACATTTGCCATGGAGAGGATTCGACTAAGCTATGGGGAGCGGTTGAAAGAGACAGGACATTTTACATTAGAAAGGAGATGATTGCGAGGGGATCTGGTGAAGATGTTTAAGATAATGAAGGGTTAAGACAAAATAAGTGCGGAGGAATTTTTAGGTATGACGGACTCTGACAGGACCAACAGGAAAGAATAAGAGTTCGGATGGTAGGAAGGTAAGGGGGATCTTTCATTCAGAGTGATGAATGCATGGAATGGTTTCCTTGCAAGGCTGTTCACAGCAGAGTCAGTGGATTGTTTTAAGATTACATTGGCTTGCTACCAATCATGGCCAACCATATTGGCACCCTTGCACTTTTTTTCAAACAACTCACAATTTTCTCTACAAATAAGTTGAAATTGACAAAAGTATTTTGTCTCCACAATTCTTTATTTCACTGTTAATATTACAGAACCTTTGTTTTTGATTCAGAACTTAATTTATCCTTTTAAATCAGAAAAATAATTAGAAATGGCATTGATAAAATTATTGACACCCTTGACTTAATATTTGGTATCACAGCCTTTGGGACAAAATAACTGCAGTCAAGCGCTTCCTATTGCCATGAATGAGCTTCCTACTCCTCTCTACTGGCAGTTTGGCCCACTGTTCTTGTGTAAACTGCTCCAGTTCTCCCAGATTTGAAGGTTGCCTTCTCTCAACTGCTGTTTTCAGATCTCCCCGCAGGTGTTCAATGGGATTTAGATCTGGACTCATTGATGGCCACTTGAGAACAGTCCAGCGTTTCGTCTTGAACCATTCCTGGGTGCTTCTTAAAGTGTGTTTGGGGTCATTGTCCTGCTGCAAGACCCATGACCTTCGACAGAGACCCAGCTTTCTGACTCAGGGTTGAACATTGCGCACCAAAATGCCTCCTTGGTAATCTCCTGATTTCATGATGCCATGCACACCCCATGCAGGGCACCCAGTGTCAGAGGCAGCACAGCAACCCAAAAACATCACTGAACCTCCTCCATATTTGACTGCAGGGAAGGTGTTCTTTTCTTTGAAGGCTTTATTTTGTTTTCTATAAACATAGAGATGATGTGCTTTCTCCAAAAAGCTCTAATTTGATCTCATCTGTGCACAGGACGTTCTCCCAGAAGCATTTTGGCTTGTTCATGTGTGTTTTGGTAAACTCCAGTCAAGTTTTCTTTTGTCTCTCCCTCAGCAGTGGTGTTCTCCTGGGTCTCCGACCATAGAACCCCCTTTCGATGAGTTGGCGACGGATGGTGCGAGTTGAAACTCTCGTACCCTGTGTCTGAAGGTGAGCTTGAATCTGTTTGGCAGTTGATTGAGGTGCTTTCTCCACCATTCGAACAATCCTTCGCTGCAATCTTCGATCAGGTTTTCTCTTGTGGCTACGTCCAGGGAGGTTGGCTACAGAACCATGGGCCTTAAATTTCCTGATAACATTACGTACGTTGGACACAGGAACATCAAGGTCTCTGGAGATGGACTTGCAGCCTTGAGATTGTCCGTGCTTGGCTACAATCTTGTGTCTGACCTCATCAGACAATTCTCTGGTTTCTTTCTTTTCTCCGTGCTCATTGCGGTACACACAGTGACACAAAACAGCAGAACGTCTCCTTTTCTCTACTCAAACTTGTTGAATGAGTGATTTTTATATTGAAGGCACCTGCAACTCACCACAGGTGAGTTCAATTCCAAAGTAAAGGAGAATCACCTGCTTAAAATCTAATTATTTGTAGCAACTTCTACAAGGTGCCAATAATATTGTCCGGGACATTTTAGGATGTCTGTGTGTGGAATAAGCTAAGACTTAGTAATTTTTTCAGATTTTTATCTTGCCAAAACGAAGTTTTTGCAAGATATGTTAGTCAGCTTGTATGTTTTTTTTTTTTTTTTGTCTGTAATCACGTATAAAATATTCTGCAGAGCACAGTTATCATCGGAAATTTTTGTAACTTCGCATATCAGAGGCCTACAGAGGTCCCTTTCAGCGCATAAAATTTTGAAGGTCAAGGTCAAAGGTCAAGGTCACTTTGTAGCAAATCAGGGGAGTCGACGAAACCCTTATTTTTTGAGTAATTTTGATCGGATCGTCTTCAAACTTCATGGGAATATAGTTCAGGGTCCGGCGCTCAGCTGATTAATTTTTGGTGGTGATTGGTCTTGACCTTCATGGTTAGCGCCTGAGGTCAAACATATTTGATTTTTTTTTTTATCTTGCCAAAACGAAGTTTTTGCAAGATATGTGAGTCAGCTTGTATGTTTCTTTTTTTTTTGTCTGTAATCACCTATGAAATATTCTGCAGAGCACAGTTATCATCGGAAATTTTTGTAACTTCACATATCAGAGGCCTATAGAGTTCCCTTTCAGCGCATAAAATTTTGAAGGTCAAGGTCAAAGGTCAAGGTCACTTTGTTGCAAATCAGGGGAGTCGACGAAACCCTTATTTTTTGAGTAATTTTGATCGGATCGTCTTCAAACTTCATGGGAATATAGTTCATGGTCTGGCGCTCAGCTGATTAATTTTTGGTGGTGATTGGTCTTGACCTTCATGGTTAGCGCCTGAGGTCAAACATATTTGATTTTTTTTTTATCTTGCCAAAACGAAGTTTTTGCAAGATATGTGAGTCAGCTTGTATGTTTCTTTTTTTTTTGTCTGTAATCACGTATGAAATATTCTGCAGAGCACAGTTATCATCGGAAATTTTTGTAACTTCACATATCAGAGGCCTATAGAGTTCCCTTTCAGCGCATAAAATTTTGAAGGTCAAGGTCAAAGGTCAAGGTCACTGTCGCAAATCAGGGGAGTCGACGAAACCCTTATTTTTTGAGTAATTTTGATCGGATCGTCTTCAAACTTCATGGGAATATAGTTCATGGTCTGGCGCTCAGCTGATTAATTTTTGGTGGGGATTGGCCTTGACCTTCATGGTTAGCACCTCAGGTCAAACATATTTTACCCCAAGGTCAAATTTTCAAGTTTTAGCAACCATATCGTGTAGTACCTCAAATTGAACACCTCGATGAGTGCTTTCTAGATATGTCAAGCTTGAGACATTATGACGTCATTTGGTGACGTTATGAGGCAAACATATTTTTCATGATGACTCTGTAGAACGATTCTCATTGGAATCTCTCGTAGGCAGATATTCCTCAAGGAGTCGCTCCTGGTGAATAGCAGCTCTGTTCACCTCAGTGTGACCTTAAAGAAGTCACACGTGGTCACCTTTTGGCAAGATACGGGTCACCCTGCGGGTGACATTCGTTTTTTTTTTTTGTTTGTTTTGTTCCGCTGCAAACCAAAGAAATACATTTGTGGATACCAAAAGATTTTTTTTATTTCAACAGTTTTATGGAAGAAATGGTACATTATTTGAAAAAAGTGCAAGGGTGCCAATATTTTTGGCACCAATATATCTGGAAGTAGTGAGGATGGGGGAGTATTAAAATTGTGCAGGCTTGATGGCCCTAATTGTCTCCTCTTGTAGTGAACTTCCTTGTATATTGGTACAGGTGACAAAGCCCCGGAGGATGTGGGATTGGAACCAAGGCCCTCTCAGATGCAGGAGCATGGAATGATGGGGTATTCAGATCACTGTGAAAAAGTGATGTGAAATAAATAAGACATGTTTACCAGCAGGCTGCTCCCTTGTGTGCATTCACATCATAATCACACCATTTGAAAGCCCCTGAGCAGGGGTCAGCTTTTTGCGGGCTCCAATCATGGTACCCTTTCTTGTGGCAATGTTTTTTACGGCCGGATGCCCTTCCTGACGCCAACCCTTTAGTCGCCTTCGACTCTGCAGTAATAATTACCAGTATACTGGTGCTCATTTCGCCGACCTTTGGAAGGATGACAGGCTGAGTTAACCCGATGCTAACTCAGCGGCCAGCGGGGCTCGAACTCAGGACCCCAAGCCACCGTCTTAACCACTGGGCCACACCAGGCTCATGTGTGTATCTACATCGAATCACTTAAAAAAAAATTAATTCCAGTATTCGGATCCAGATCTTCACCCAAATCGAATCAATTCATCCCTGTCACACACCCAATTTATTCTCCAAGTTTCGTCTGAATAAATATTTGAGATATCCTGCTCACAAACAGACACACAGACAGACAAACAGGGGTGAAGACATAACCTCTGTCCACCTTCGGTGGTAGAGGTCATAAGACTCTATTCGCACCACCTGAAACTGTTGCATCCGGATCAACTTCAAGTGGTCGATAATATTTAACCCACGTGACGTCTAAACCCGAACAAACCAGCAAACTTGTTTCACTTGAACATCAACTTGGTATTCCAAGGATGTGTACCCTCAAATACGCTCCACTTATCTTCCTTGAGGGGGAAAAAAAGACCTCCAAAACCTCCTCTCAGTGTCTGCCTGAGATGATGTCATCCCGGTAACAGTGACAGTTCGTTTTCAGATGCATCAAATCGAGTTGACGTGGCATGACCTGCGGAACCAGGTCGCCAATGTCAGTGAGACTATGTCATTCCAAAGGTAAGTCCATAAGAACAAGACCCACATCGAATGCTGAAAACAATTCATACAAGGTTCTGAAGACCAGCACCATTCCAGATGAAGAACCATAATAATGTTTCCTTACAAGGAACTTTAACGCAGGAGGCCGCCGTTAGGCCCATCAAGCCTGTGCATGTTGGTTTGAAAGCATGCTGTCCATTTTAAATGCTGAGCGTCAATGGAGGGAGCAGCATGTACCAAGAAAAAAAAGGGTTTTGGTATGACTCAGTAGCGGTCGAACTGCCAACCTTCCCGACTCACAGCGGACGCACGAATCATTACAGCACCCAGTCTGGTAAAGACATCTCAGCTTAGCACATTAATCCGTGTCATCACAAGGATTGCGGAACAACTGCAGCTTCAACAGAAGAATTTCACACTCGTTCGGAATACTTCGATGCAAACCCAATGCGGTCCAGCACAGGTGAAAATGCAGCTCCACGGGAAAGGAAAGGTGAGTACCTTTCAAGCACCGTCACCGCCAAACACGAATCCAAAAGCAGCTTCTTTAGCCCTACGTTCATCGGGAACCCTGACTTTTGTAAGCGTCTCGTTGGGAGAACTTTCTGAACCTGTTGTACGTGCATCCAGGAGTGTTCGCTATGAATGAGCTCCTTGCGTGAACGTGAACACCTGATTGTGGAAAGCAGGTGCAGCTATTTTCAGTGCAGCACTACAGAAAAAAACAGAAGATAATGTCACACCGAGATTTTCAATATTATGTTGCGAGGTTTCAGTGCCTGAACACCGTGGAAAAGAAGAAAAGGTCTCGCCCTATTTATCCACGATATATATTGTGTGGATCATGTGCAGAGATATCATATATTGCGCCTTGAATTGTTACACGTGCTTTTCTCATTTATTTTACATCGCAGGAAAAGTTTGTTTCCTTCTCAGGGGTTGTGGCCAGGGAGGTCGGAGTGATGATGGAGTGTTAATGGAAATGAGGCTGGAAGTTGGACCAATCTGTGAATATCCTGGTGGTTATTCCATGGAGCACTCGATCAGAAGCATGGAGAAACCATCGATGGTCAAAGGGAAGTTTTTATGACCTCCGACACCGAATTAGGTGTCTGTCTGTCTATGAGCGGGATATCTCAACAGGTAATGGACGGATTCGGTCGAAACTTGGTGAACAGGTTAGATGTGTGACAAGGACAAATCGATTCGATTTTGGTTGAGGTCCGGATTCAGATCCGGTCTATCGGTGGGATACAAAACGTAACCTGTTCAGCCTGGCGGAGGGATGCGCTCTACGGGTTGCCGTTCTACTTTTCAGTCATGCTGTTGGTGTGAATGCAATTGTAACCCACGGCAGGTGTTGAGCAAGCACTTGGGAACAAAAATATTGCTTTCTTTGCACAGATTGTCTTCTGGCTTCGATGACTATTTGTTAGTGCATTAAACTCGGACATGTAGTTCTGTAACGGACGACGTAGCAACAGTGACGTCATTCTGTACAATAATCTATAGGTCAGGTTGGCTTCACCGACTCACACGAACAACACGCACACAAAAGTTATCTTGTAAGTTGTGTGCATATATTTGCCTCGTTTATGAATGTATGATTGTGTAATATATTACATCAATATGGCATCAAAGCTTTTGTCAAACAAACTGAGCTGGTATTTGAATTTTTTTTATATCAGATTCATTTGTAAAGTATTTATACTTTAAGTAAATCACACACAATGGACTCACCCGCAGTTCCTCTGCCGATATGTACCCGCTGTGGTCAACGTCGTACTTTCGCCAAATCTGCAATCACACACCAAAAAGAGCGTCCGAGTTCAGGGATCGTGGAATGGGAGATGAATATATTGGACTATAATGAGTTCCGTTGGACCATAATCGTCATAATGACCAAGTACATTGGGGGTAGGTTGGAGGTACACTGCAGCTACAGATAGACCGTTAGTCGAAAAGGGGTTGTCTCGAACTATCAAGTAATAGTCCTTGTCAGTTGTTACTACCTTATCAGATTTCATGCTCTCTCTCTCTCTCTCTCTCTCTCTTCTTTCCAATCTGCACTTCATTCAAAGCAGAATCCTATTCTGCAAACCAAGATGATCAAATAAAGCATCTGATGCTCTCGAGAGAATGAGAGCCGAGGCTTGAAGGTGTATTAAAGCTTCACACAATTTATCTTGGCATGAACCCCATTACTGCCTCATTCAATATTCTTCTGCAGCAAGCAAGCTGTAAGATCCTTCATGGTCTGCTGGACTATAGCTGGTCAATGAGGATCCTCAACGGTCTGCTGAACCATAGCCAGTCAACACAGAGGGTCCCGAAGAGTCCAATGGACCACAGCTTATCAATATGAAGTATCGCTAATGGTCTATTGGACCAGAGCTGATGAAAATGAAAGACCCCTAATGGTCTGTTGGACCAGATAACAACTCTCACTGGAACTGGGCATTAAATGCCCATGCCCAAAGCTAATCTCCCTCGCCAAATGAAACCAACTCCGACACCAGGCCCTAGGGGTCAGAATCCTCCTTCTGAATGTTTGGCTCGTTTATATTCCCTTCACATGGAATTAATTTGGGCACTATGTTGGATATTGTACCATTGTGATGCCAATTTTATACTTTTGCTTGGATGCATCTATGAATGATTCAATAGAATAAGGGATACATTATTTGAAGTTTTCTGAAATATAGTTACAAATGGTTTTCGTCAAAAGTTTCTTGGCACAGGTTGTGCTGGGTGGTTTGCAATTGCCTTCCCAGCTGTAGTCGGAGCAGGAATTTGGAATTTATTCAGGGTGCCGGTGATAGCTCGGCGACTCTTCATGAAGGACACTGTGGGATCTGTAACTTGCACAAACTAATGCTGGCAGAATGGACACCCAGCTTAATGCCCATCCAATGGACGTTACACACAGCAGTGATCCCTTGCCCTGCCTGCAAAACAGCAGCATGGCAGTTTATAGTTGGGTCGGGATTCAAACTCGGAGGAGAGTGTGCGCACCTCCAGGCCATCCTGCCTGCCATTCGAAGAAACCTAGTTTTCTCCAAATCACTCAAATGTCTTGATAATCATTCAATTATGTCTCAGATGTGGATCATGTATAATTCAGAGTAACACTAGTGATGAAAAATTCCAAAATAATTGTAAATAATGGATCACTTTCTGGCCCACACATGTTCTGTTGACAAGTTCGCTGTGTCAGTGTAGCACGTCTCGCGTACTGCTTGTCCGAGTAAAGCACCAATGGGAATGCGTGATACGATCACTTTAAAAAATGGTCTCTTCCCCTCTGTCGCACGCACGCACGCACGCACACCTCATCCATTTATAGTTAATAACTTGAATAATTCTTGTCCGATTTTCATGATGTTGGATTTCATGGAGACTTTAGATGGGAACACATTTTCTTAATTTATACTCTATTCCTAAATGGTGAAGGTCAAGGTAATATGGTCGTCTGAAAAAAAAATGTGGTCATCATTGGATCGAAGGCGCTGGGGGAGGCTTAAAGCCCTTGGCGGTCGATTTGTGATTACAGATATATGGTTATTCTATTAATCCCAACGTTTTAAAAAAAACAAAACGGGGGGGAGGGGGTTATTGTAATCTCTACTCCACTTGTCTATCACGCTATCTCCTCCCAAACGTTTCTGCAAACATTCACCAAACTTTGTGTTTATGATCATCACATGGCACGAAGGTGTGAGAGCAGTATCATTTTTGGAGCGGAACCAAAATATGCCATCTCCAAAATAATGCAATTTAATTAGGGCACATTTAAAACATTTTTTTTTAAACGAACCTTTGTATATGCAATCAACATTGGGAGACGCATGAAATCTGTACCGATGTTTTTGATTTCACCCTGGTTCACGCACCAGGAGGCGCGTGAACCGTGGTGTCTGTGACTTCGGGTCACAGGGGTTAAAACAAGATATTTTTTTAACTCGAAATTTGATCATTCTTGGTGGAACTTTTTGTTCTCTTTAAACTTTGCTTTTGGTGGTAAGAGTGGGGATTTGCGCCGGTGACTTCGTGTTTGTCATCGTCATTGTTCATATTTCTGGATGGGCAAGCAGGATAGACAAGAGGTACGCACACTCGCCTCTCAGCTGTTTAGCCTGCGTTTGAATCCCGACCCAGTTAAAAGTTGTCATCCCGATGTTTCGCAAGCAGGGTCATTCATCAATGTGTGTGCCATCCCTCGGATGGATGTTAAACTGGGCGTCCCATCTGCCGGCGTTAGCTGGTGAACGTTAAACATCCCACGGTGTCCTTCATGAAGAATAGGCAAGCCATCGCCGGCACCCTGAACAAATTACAAATTCCTGACCCATAAACTACTTCGTTGAGCATCAGGCCTGGCCAGCCAGTTCAGGAAAGACTTGGACCAAAAACTTCCTCCAGCCATCCTCACAAGAATGTGGGAATAATTGTAGCCATTAAAGAAGAAGACAAATAATTCTTGGGGAATAATAACTAGAATGGCACTCGGTTGAGGACATACCTCTGCCAGACTGATTAGTTTACATTTTGTATCCCACTGATAGGCTGGATCTGGATTCAGACCTGAACTAACCGGTTCTCGTCACCTAACCGACTCACCAACCAAGTTTCGTCCGACTCCATCGAGAACTTTTTCAGCGATCACACTATATATCATTTTAGCTTCATCACTCAAGTGGTGACGAATCACTAAAAAAACTATTCGATCCAGATCTTCACCAAAATCGAATCAATTCTTCCTTGTTACATACCCAAGCTCTCCACCAAGTTACGTCTGAATCCGTCCACAAACAAACAGCCAGACAGACAGGGGTGAAAACATAACCTCCATTCACTTTTCGTGGCAGAGGTCATTATAATAATATCGATAATAATAAATGTCAAGGTACATCAATCAGTGTGTGTGTGTGTGTCAGTGTGTCTCCTCCATAACTCCAAAACCATGAAACCTATCAGCCTGAAACTTTGTATGCATACCAAGGGAACGCCAAGGAAGTGCATGAGTGAAAATTGGGTGTTTGGGTTCATTAAAACACCCCTTTTGAACATAATTAACGACCTTATATAATTATATCCTTCATCACACCACCTTCTTCCTTTATTACCCCTCCTCAAGCACCGCCTTCCCTTCCCCTCACACTGCCTTCTCTTCCCTTCCCCTCACACTGCATTATCTTCCCTTGCCTTCATGCTTGCCCCCTCTCCTCTCCACCCCAATGAACATTTCCCAGCAGTCTCCACGTGCTGTATTAACGTCTTGTTATAACGTACCCCATTTCATTCAATCCTGTACGACCCCCACCCCCCCCTCTTTCTCCATAAGTCCTACTACCAAACGCAAATTGGGAACCCCTTCCCTCACACTTATCTCCTCCCAAGCTCCCTCTCCCGAACCACTCCCCATCCTCATTGCTCCCACCTCGATCCTCCCGGAGTGTATAGCGACGTTTGGTGAGGTGTCACTCTCCCACCCTTCCTTATTCTTCCCCCCTTCCTAGCTCCCCCATCCCTCACCTCTCCTTGCTCCCCTCACTTCTCTCCCTCCTCTCCTCCATCCTCTCTCCTTCCCCCTCTCTCTCCCCCCCCTTAATACCCCTATCAGTGAAGCGATGGGTTGTATTTGCTCGTCAACAATAAGTGATCGAGCAGGATTTATCCCAATTTCAGAAGAAGATTAACCGGTAGAATTACCCATTTTCCTTCTTGACACTACAAGCAGCTTTGTGGTTGCACAGGTAAAGCCTCGTTGCATTGCCCTCACTTTTGTGTGATGAATTTCCTTGACTGTTCAACAGAAATATCCTCATCCTGCCATGGAGGACCTGCCCAGGTAGTTCTTAGGCATGGGCACATTCACAACTTATGAGACCCTTGAAACTCTGTCAAGTGTTTTGATCTCCACCACCATCTCCACCTTCTTGACACTGCTTAGCCTTGCAGAGCTTTGGAAAACCCAATGAGAGAAGTGGAGATGGACCTGAAATCGATGTCCTACTCACTTTTTGTATTCAGATTTCACATGATTCCACCATGCCCAATAGGGTATCCTGTGGTGGTCTATTATACAGATGAGGAGTGTGTGTAATTAAGGCTCCTGCAGTTCACTATGAGAATCGGATGGAAATGAGCACCTCCTGGATTGGATTATAACAATCAACTCACCATTTATCCACATTGGTCAGTGTACGTGCCACAGCTGGTCTATAATGACAGTGTGCCCACCTTGGACATCAGATCACGCATTCCCATTGAGAGAGAGAGAGAGAAAGAGGTCTCTTATTCTGGGAGAATGGGAATGTGTGCTTCCTTATCTGATGCTCAGCATTTAAAAGGGGTGAATACAAACAACCATAGGTTGGTAATGATAGCACAGGCTTTGGCGGGCCGAATGGCCTCCTCCTGTGTCGCAGTTCCTTGTAATTGTAAGGGAACTCACACCATAAACATCCAGTTCCATAGTACATGTACAGTACTTGTTCAAAATATGCCATTTTATAGCATCTTGATTAATCAAATTTGCTGCTCGCACTCTCAGCATCGGGGAATATCGAGATTCAGGCAAAACTGCGGCTCGGAGGAAAACATAGATGTGTTGGGAAACGCAAAGCAAGAGTTGAAAAAAAACCCTTGCCAGTCATTTTTGTCAAGACCGCGTGGGTCAAGGTGTTCCATGAACCCTCCAGTTATGGGATGAATAATTAATTATGGACAGGTTAATTTCCCTGGAATTAGTGTATTTCGTTTGACTTGTAATCATCCCCCATTGGGAGTTGCACTATGGGGTGCTCCCCCTACTCGGAATGCCTGAGACAATCATTTCATTAAAAACCTGGTGGGAACCCCCCACCCCCATCCTTACTCATACAACCAGCAGTTTTCATCTCATTCCGTCCAGCAGTGGAAATAAGTCCAACAAAACAAGCACACAGACACTTCTCGGGTTATAGTAAGATTACTGCAAGGCAATATAAAGTTTCTTTTTGGAATGTATTTCAAGACTTGGGAGATAGAACTTTAAGCAGCAGGTGATTCATTGCAAGGGACTTTATAAGCTGTCCTCCCACGTTTTATCACCTGGCCACCCCACAGAGAGCATTCCACGAGTACAGGTGGCTGAATTCTGAGAAGTTAAAGATTGGCTGTTGCCATGGTTACCAGCAGTCCTTTGTCTCTTTTCTACTTTGCTGCTGTGCTTCACCCTAGGGTGGTGCGATGGGTTGGGGCATGGATGGACACATCAGGAGAAGCAGAGAGCCTGGAGGGAAAGGAATAATGCATGAGTTCTACAGAGGACTGTTTCCTAATTGTTTGTGTCGGAATTTTACAGTCATAGACAAAGCCCGAAGCTAACTGAAATGAGTACGACTCCCGTAAGAACTCCTACGTCTATGATCCCCTCCTCAAGCTTCGGTCCAAGGAATAACATTTACTTTGAGGAACTGTCCCAATGGAATGGCGTCTGGTAGAAAGTTTCACCCACTCCGATCAAACATGACTCATTACACTAATTAACCAATTAGCACTACTTCTTGAAAATCAACTGCACAAAGAAACAATGCGACGACACATCCACATGATCAAAATCAAAACACCTTTCACTGCCCCCATCAGCCCCTCCCTTCCCCCATTCCCACTACAATGTCTACAATGTGAAACTACTTAATTAATACAACTGTACTAATCCAACTACAAGTATATAATTCAATTGAAATAAAATAATGATTTTAAAGATCGTATAGAGGAAATTCTCGAAGTTTAGCACCGTTGATGCAGTCTTGTACACCACCTCGCACAACATGTCCAACACTACAAAACCGTTTTTTGGGAAGTGGCAATAAAATAAAATAAAATTATTACAGAGGTTTACCGCCATTGATGCAGTGGCTCGTACAGCACATTATCGAACTATTACATTAGTTCTCCGTGCCTGTTCTTTGTGTCCTTTATAACGTTCTCTCTGTTTGTGTGTGTGCAGGATATCTCAAAAGGTTGTAGACGGATCAGGATGAAATTTTGTGGACAGGTTGGGTGTGTGACAAGGACAAACTGATTAGATTTTGGTGAAGATCCAGAACTGGATACTAGAATTTTTAAAGTGATTCGTCAACATTGAGAGATAGGGCTACACTGATAATATATAGCACAATTTCTCAAAAGGTTGTGGACGGATTCAGACAAAACTTTGGTGGACCCTCTGGTTGTGTCATAAGGAAGAATTGATTAGATTTTGGTGAAGATATGGCACTAACACCAGACAGGCCAAAGGGGTTCCAAGGGTGAACGACAACACGCAATCCTCGGGCGCAGCGGCCATGTACACCCGGCATTCCCAACATTGACGCACCAACACACCACTCGCACGTCTTCCCTTACATTCCTCCCCTCACTTCCCTGCACTTTGGACCAACACAAACCCGCCTGCTTGTGTGGGGTAAGCGAAAGGCCGCAACCACACCTCACCATTCTTTCTTTCTCTCAATCTTACTCTCTCCTTTCTTGGATGATTGTGTGGCGCACCTGTCTGGCCTAAGACAGTTAAGAGTGTGCAAGGGGATCTTCTATGCTCGGGGTAAGCTTTTTTTGTGTGTTTCTAACGTCTGTATGTGCCTTGTAAATACTTGACTTGTGGAAAGTGCTTCTGAAATATTGTTCTTGTGAATACGTTCTTTGGACATCGTGATTGTAAATATGTGCCTTGCCTTGCTTGGTAAACTGCATTCAAATCTGCCCAGTTGTCCTTTTCCTTCATTGGTCTGACATAGTGTGGCCCCATTAAATAGATGGGATGTTGTACCCGATTGATTCACACGAGTAGCATAGCCAACGTTCAGCCATGGTTCGCTCTGCGGTACATAATAAGTAGACGGGAGGATGTTGAGAGTGAGGTTCCCCAGTTGGGAACACCAAACCACCAGTAAGGTAACGCGAGCTAATTGGGCGCGAGAACCCCGATAGGTTTGGAGGCCCCAACCAGCCTCTGTGGTTGCTAAGCAACCTGTCGGGTCATGGAATTATCTGTGCTCCGTCGGCTTCAGGGTCGGAGGTCGAGCGGCAGGTCTGAGAGACCCCCTCATGCACCACAGCGCACTCACTTCCGAAATTTGCAACAATATATTTAGCTAAAAGCTAGTCACCAATATGAGACACCAATTTCCAAAGACTGTCCAGAAGCTAAGTCTGTAACTCATTTAATTTTTAACTGTTAAAGCTAAAGAAAGGAAATTTAAATGTGATGAGATATTGTGCAAGAATATGAAACCATTCCAAGACAATACACACGGTTTAAACAATAACCAGGTAGTACAGACACTTCTGATCAACTTAAGTGGAAGTAGAAGAATAGACATTATCAAAAAAAAAAACCAACACTAATTTCTGATGTCATCATGTGTGGAAGCGTTCCTCCACAACCACACAACACCGCGGTTTGCAGATGTTGGTGCACATCTGGTCGATTCCCATAATGAGTGAGACTCTGACACGCTAACTAGTTCCACGATGCTGGTGTTGCTGGTGGGCTAACTTCAACTTCAAAGAGGAACAAGCAGCTGCAAGCCGTGCGAGATGGAGTAATAACAGGTCTGTGATGCCCTTTGATGCACGAACGAACGCTGCACTGGATGGACCAGCATGTACCGTGCCCTTCGGCGACAGGCTCGGGTAAATCACTGAGCCCCATCCGTGATGGGGACTGGGGCTTGAGACAGTGTCCCACAAACAAGGAATTCCAAATATTAAGCGTGAGTTATCAACTCGTGTTGATCAAGTCTCTGCCCTTTGTACACACCGCCTGTCGTTACTACCGATCGGACGGTTTGGTGAGATCCTCGGATCATGCCCTGCACGGGCCGTTCGCGATACACGTTACACAATGTTGTTGCGTCGGCTCGTGCTGGCGCGCCGAAAACATGAGCGAACTTGACTGTCGAGAGGAAGTAAAAGTCATAACAATTACAAAAAAAAATGGTCAAACTGACAATAATAGAACTTCTACTGCAACCAAACTGGAGAATCTCCCTCAACTAGGGATCGATCATCAATCTTTCAAATCATTCCTTCAGTGAGGCTGAAATGAGCTTGCTCTCGAAGGGTCTAACCATTTTCCCAAATCGCTTCACAAATAGACCAAGTCCAAATGAAAGAAGATGCAAAAGACTTCTGTAGCTGAATGCATTGAGAGCACACACATAGTACCAACAGCCCCACGGCAGGCAACACCAACAGATACTCATACAATCACCTACACTGATACAAATACACCACAATTCACCTTACCTAAACTAAAAAAAAACAACATTTAGACACCACGTGTCGACAATCCCCATCTTACACGTCTACATGGAACAAGCGAGTAATCAAATTGAAAATGCGGCTCAAAAATATGATTAATTCAAGACATACGGACAATCTTCCAAAGGCAGAGCGGCAAGCACTCCACGTTCTCCAACGTAATAAAGACTTATCAAAAAAAAAAGTCTTTACAATAAAGCCAGCAGATAAAGGTTCTGCCATTGTCATGACGTCTACTCTCGATTACATTGCAGAAGGCGATCGCCAACTCCATGGTGATGCCAACAAACATCTCCCATCCAACCCTGACCCGTCTACATGTCGGAGAGGTGAAAATGGTAGTAGATTGTATCCAGGCAGATTAAGGTGGTTAAATCTCGCTTGGTTCCTATAAAAACCCTCGGTGTCCTTATCGTTATTTTCTTCCGAAGATACACAAGGTAAACAATCCAGGTAGACCAAATGTATCTGGCTGCGCATGTCAAACTGTTACATCCCTCGACAGTCTACAGTCTACATTAATATCCCACATTCAGAAAGCCTTTCCGTATGCCGCAAAGCACTGGATACAATGACAAGTTCCAAACCCACATACCCAAGACCTTATGTGCGGATTGGAACTCATGCTCAAATTAAATAATTTCCAATTTAATGGATGGCATTACAATTCAAACTCAGGGTACTGCTCTGGGCACACCTGTTGCACCATCATATGGCAACATCGTTATGTTGCAGCATCGTATGTCAATACGGCATCTTAGAAAAAAATCCTGGGTACATTATATTGATGATATCCAGGTTATGTGGTCAAAATCCACCCACAGTCTCACACGGTTGCAAACAGCTCACTGTCCAAAGTTCGCTTTCGAGACACGTCACTCACTCTTCAAAACAACTGACTTCAAACAGAACTGTTCACCAAACAAACACACACACTTTTACCTTCTACCATCTTCATCTGACCCTAAACATACAATTAGAAGCAAACCATACACACATCTGCTCATCTGCTAAGAGTAAGACACATCTGCTCAACAAAAAAGGCAGAATAAACTTCTCTCTGCCAATTAGAAACACTTAGAAACACAAATCCAAACCTGTAACTATGTCCACTGGTAACGAACTACTTCCCAACCACATCCCAATTGCCTAGTATTTTGGACAAGGTTCTTCCTCTCCGCCATCAATCAGAAACACTGCACCACATTTCCTGAACCTCCAGCAACATCATTTCAATCTGGCCGTACACTCAAGGACATTTTGGTCAAAGCAAAACACCCACAGCACCTACACCAACAAAAACCATAATTATGAAACTTCGTGATTGCAGATATCTAGTTATTACTACGTCTGCAACTCATTTAATTTCTTCCTAATATAGATATGTATATTATATTACACCTACACCTACACACAAACACACACATGGGGTCCGCCGAGCAGGCTCGTAAGACGTCGGCCATTATAAAGCTTGCAGTGTAACGGTGAGAAATTTCTGAGGGTACCCGAAGACTCAATAGCTCAGTGGGCTGTTGCTGTGTAAGCAATGAGGTCCTTGGGTTTGAGTCCTGGGTCGAGTCAGAATTTTTTCATACTAGCCCCACGCAGGAATTTATTCTCGTTTATTAAATTTATTTGGATGTAAATTTTATTAATTAGTGTTCTCCCTATTCTCATCATAAAGGTTTGCTGAAAAGTGTGACAAAAGCTCAAATGGTAAACGATTTCAAAACCCCGTCTCACACTGCAACGCGGATCGGCTAATGAGGCCTATTTGTACTTACTTTGACTTTGTCCTTTGACCCAATTATTAATGAGCGTTCTCCATATTCTCATAATAAAGATTTCTTGAACTGGGATGGAACACGAATCATAATAAATGGCCAAGACCAAGAACAGTATATCAATGGCTTAAAGAAAATGGCAGGACTGAGCCAATCAGACAGGTGTAGGTCCCTTTAAAAAGGAGAGACAGAAAGCACATGCTACTTCCTATCGTGATGTAAAATACTCATGTCAGAACACCTGTACACACAAAGGTACAACAAGGTATGTCGAGTAATCCACTGGTACATCTGCAGAAATTTCAACATCCCAGTTCCACAAAACTCATAGAAATACGAACCAAAAGCAATAATTGAAAACAAGGACGTAATGCTCACGTACGACCTGACGATCCCATCAAGCGTGAACATAGAAAACAAAGCACTGCAACCAGACATAGTACTCGGATACAAAAAGGAAAAGATGGCACGTTGTTAATTGAGGTTTTAGTACTCAGTGATTTTGGTCTAAATAACATAGATATCAAGAAAATGACCAAATATCAAAATCTCAAAAATGAAGTGAAAAGATCCTGGAATCTGAAGAGCATCGAAATTGTACCGGTCAATAATTGGAGTAACGGGAATGATGAAGAAGAACCTCACAAAGATCCTTCAAACCATCCCACAAACAAACTAAAGTTGGAGGCTGTCCGGGGCTCGGTGACGATGCTGAAAGGAGTACTCGGAACAAAACTTTCACAAGAAAACTTCACGATATTCCACATTCAGAAAGCCTGTCCGCATGCCGCAAAGCAATGGATACATGACAAGTCCCAAACCCACATACCCAAGACCTTATGTGCCTTTAGATAACTTTGTGCATAAGCACAAAGACAACAAAATTGCCGTTAATCACGATCCTTCATTGAAAGAAGGTGGATATTTGGACTCCTGGGAGAACTCTGTGATCTCCATAATTGTGGTTTCAGAAGGTGGAACAATCAATGACGCACGCACGCACGCTTGCACACACACACACACACACACACACACACACACACACACACACACACACACACACACACACGTCCGCCGTGGCGGACAGGATGTAAAAAGGAATTCCCATCCGTCACGTCAGTCCATGAGGACCCTGGACCGGTAAGCTAGGGGTTAATGTTTTCTATTTTTGAAAATTAAGTGAACCGTTTTGGGCTGTTAATACATGCATGCCTTTTAGTGGATGTAAAATTCTATTTGAGGCCTGCCAGGATGGCCTCGAGGTACGCATACTAGTCTCTAAGCTGTCTCGCCTGGGTTTGAATCCTGACCCAGTTATAAACTGTCATGCCAGTTTCACGTGCAGGGAAATTCATCAATGTGTATGCCATCCCTCAGGTGGATGATAAACGGGTGTCTCGTCTGCCGGCACTATTAGGTGGACATTAAAGACCCCACGGCATCCTTCACGAAGAGTAGATGAGCTATTGCCGATACCCTGAATAAATTACAAATTTATGCCCGAACTACTGCTGGGAAGGCAATGGCAAACCGCCTAGCGTGACAAAAAATACTTAAATGCGATCACATGGGAAAACAGGATATCATAAAGCACTCCAGGTCGAAAAGTCATCAAGACTAGGCCAAATCACTGCTGAAGGAACAATCCGAGCTAAGATCCAATGTATCGGATCTAAGCAAAGCCATGAAGAGAACTGAAGCAGAGATGAACATGGCCGTCTTACCTGCCAGATGTAGTATGCTCCCTTAGCCTATCATGATCTCCTGACACCGACAATCAGCAGTATTTTATGTATTTATTTCTTTAACATGATCGAGGTTCATGGAAGAGCTAGAGCAGAATGAAGGGAGGGGGGAGGGAAAGGCGGAACCACCAACAGGGGGTCCTTTTGTTTTTCTGGTTTCAAAGTTACAGCCGTCTCATTTTGCAACAACAAAAGACACCTGGATACTGAATCAAGCTGTTGCACCTGTACTGACAGAAGACCTTGAAACCAGCAAGGTTCACCCATTTTCAGTTTCAATCAATAATATTAGTAATACGAGAAGGGCACTTGGTGGAGCGCATACCTACGCATACATTACGTATACCATACATTACGCATACCATACATTACGCATACCGCGTAATGCCTGATCCACGAGAACATATCGGGCCCAATACATTTTTGAAATATCAGGCTATATTGTTGCGAATCTGGAAGCCATGGGCACTCAACATACAGGTCCTATAGAACAGTTATATCGGTAAGTATGTGTTTTTAGTTAGGGTCCCCGTCCCGTGTCTAATGGGTGATAAATGTACATGCGCTGTGCGTTATTTTGATAGTTAGGGTTTTCTTTTATTTTTAAATCATCAACTACTACAACACGCCTTCACCTCGCTTCCTCACACCGACGCCATTGTCTGCGTGCGTGTCAGCACGTACGTGGGCTGAGCCCACGCAGAATAATGTTCCTCTGGCTGTTTGGTGGGCAGAGTTCAAGAAAGAGCTGCGTGGCAGCCCCTCAACCAATCAGCGTGCTACGGGTGGGGTGGCCGCCGTTCAGCCAATCAGACCCCGCGGGGTGAGAAAGGCGGTCCGTGTGACGTCACCACGCCCCCGGGCCAATCGACGGACATGCCGCTCGTTTTGCCCAGTGACAGGGCGATGAGCAATTCTGCGCGCCAAAACCGTCCAGTAAGGGAGAGCGGGCAGGGCGGAAGTGTTCCCCTCCCACCCCCCCCCCGGAGACAGGGTGAATAAGGGGTGCGGAACGATTGGACGACAAAGGAGAGCTTGAGAGACACCATCCCCCACGAGAGCCGCAAGGGTTGTGCGCCGCGTCCCTGCCGACAACACCGAGCGAGAGCTTGAGAGACACGATCCCCCCACCAGAGCCGCAAGGGTTGCGCGCTGCGTACCTGCCAACAACACCAAGAGCTCGAGAGACACCATCCACCACCAGAACCGCAAAGGGTGCACGCCGTCTCCCCGAAGGAGAGGTTTGTTTGCCAGGACAAGCGCCGAACGGAGCCGAGGAGGCTGATCGCGGCTCGCCTCTCGCTGGTGCCCGGTTCGAATCAGCTCGAAGACCACACAAGGTGGACAGATCCGAGAGAGAGACAGAGAGACAGAGACAGAGACAGAGACAGAGACAGAGACAGAGACAGAGACAGAGACAGAGACAGAGACAGAGACAGAGAGACAGAGACAGAGAGACAGAGACAGAGACAGAGACAGAGACAGAGACAGAGACAGAGACAGAGACAGAGACAGAGACAGAGACAGAGACAGAGACAGAGACAGAGAGAGAGAGAGAGAGAGAGAGAGAGAGAGAGAGAGAGAGAGAGAGAGAGAGAGAGAGAGAGAGATATTTCGCCAGTCTAGTCAGTAGCAAATTGTATAAGTGCCTTGCTGTACATACGTGCCTCTTATTATTTGTATAACTCTGATTCTTGCGTGCCCCCCCCCATGCCCCACTATAAATTAACCCGTGTGTTAAATGTATCAGTTCGTTTTTGTATTTCTTTTATTGGTTTCACACGGTGAGTGTTGGAGAATTAGCCAGGCTGTTGCCGCTGTAAGGGACATTTGGACCGACGGAAGCTCGGTGACCATCCGCTCAGGTCGCACACGGTTCGAGCACGCTTGCGGCTCGTTCCGTACGAGCGCCGTTGAGGGTGAATTTTCCCGGTAGTTTGGACGACGTGGGTATTTAGGTAAATTTAAATTGGCAATCGACCCTACCCCACGTGTTCGACCTATTGGCGAACTTCGGTCCGATAAGGGACCCTACGGCTCCGGAGTTATCCGGGGTGACGACCTATAAATTCCGGGTGTTCGGTGGAGCCGACTCTACTGCTCCATGTAGCGGTCGTGCTCGCCGCCAATACTCGGCCCCGCAACAACATATCGTTTTAAGCCCGATCTCTCAATGGGGAAGAATCACTTCAAAAACTAATAATAATTTTCGTTTCCAGATCCAAATTCGGATCTTCACCAAAATTTAATCTCTTCTTCCTTGTCACACAGCCAATGTTTCCACCAAGTTTCATCCAAATCCGTCCACAACGTTTTGAGATATCGTGCTATATATCGGTTTAGCCCTATCTCTCAAAATTATCAGATCCGGATCGGGATCCAGAAACAAACAAACAGACAGAGGGGTGAAAACATAACCTCCTTCACCTTCGGTGCAGAGATAATGAGTGTAACCACTGGCCCATCAAAGCCTGCACTACTATTACCAGCATATGCTTGTTTATCCACAGGCTATATTTTTAAATGCTGAGCATCAAGCAAGGAAGCAGCATGGCCCATTTTTAAGGTCTTTGGTATGACTTAGCCACAGTTTGAACCACCAATCTCCCTCCCAGGCTCAGAGCGGACGCTCTAACCATTTCACCATCGAGTCTGGTACAATGGTTCAAATGAGACAGGTATAAAGAAAATGAAGCCTGCAAATGTCAGACTCAGACTTTATGATGTCAATCAAAATAGAGTTGTTACCCGCTTTCTTGACATTTGCTCATCAATGAGATAAACTGCCAAAGGAATCTACAATATCCTGGATAGAAAGTCTGGAGAGCTTCTTCAATGCCCACACAACCTGGTGTTGGCTTAACAGTTAAGGTAGATCTTAGGGTCTTGATCTTAGGGTCTTGAGTTTGAGCCCCCTGTCGTGCAGATGTAATAACACCAGGTGGGTTGAACCAGCCTGTCATCCTTCCGAGGTCGGCGAAATGAGAACCAGCTTGCTGGTAACAGGGGGCACTGCTTCAGCGGCACAGTCAAGCTCCCAGAGAATGATGCAACCAGCAGCCACAGGCTGCATATGAAACACAACAACGCAAATCCATGGAGCATGCACCTCTGTTCGCACTGCCAACACATCAATGAATGCAATTATAAATGAACAGGATAGAACAAACATTATAGATATTTGTGTAGAAATTACAGGCTCAGACTGGGAATCGAACTCAGATCCTCTGGCAAACCGTACCAGTGCTCTGCGATCTGAGCTATCTGAGCTATCTGGGCAACCCACTGGCTGAGCAACGCAATTCCTCCACATATAGAAATGCCACTTTCTTCCCCACTGCTTCCAGGGCACTCGCTGCCAACCATAGGAGCGTTGCTCAGCATCAGCGTCCACCAACATCAGTGAATATTGGCGGCATCAGTGAATCCAGCTCGCTCAGATGGCAGAGCACTAGTACAGTTAGTTTGCCAGAAGACCTGGGTTCGATTCCTGGTCTGGGCCCGTAATTTTTCCACACATTTCTATAACATCAGTGAATATTGGTTTTTGCAATTCGCTGAAGATCAAGGAGTGTTGCCAATACATCAGTGAATATTGGTATTAGCAATTTGTTGAAGACCTGGGTCCTGAAGTGAAATCCTGCAATCCATTTAAATGGCAGTCCCTGCCATATAATTCATAATGCTGCTGAGCAAGCAGGTGGTGCTTTCACCGAGACGTGTGGGTTTGATGTGAAGTTCACTATTGATCTATACTACTGGTTTGACAAATCCACAGAGCGACAGGATGAGCTTAGATCCTACTACTGGTTCTGTGACTACTTTATTTCTGTAGCAGCTTATTGGCAAGGGTTGTACTGGGTGGTTTGCCATTACCTTCCCAGGTGACCAAGAGTACAGAGCAATTATCAAGCACTTTTCAACCAGATGGCTGTCTTTACAGACTGCGGGGGAGCGAAGCCTGAAGCTGTTTCCAAGTTGGATTTCACATTTTGAGTCAGAGAGGGCATCACAAGCAAAATTCTCAAGGCCTCAGGGAGTCTTTAATAACCCACTGACTGAAGCATACTTAATGTGCTTTTTTTCAGTCTGTGCTGCCAAACTTCACACATGCAAAACCTGTGATTGCACAGAGAAGAACCTGTGATTCATGTCCTGCAGCCAGAATTAAGAAACTTACTCAAGAATGTTCTCGGAAAGTTTGTCACGCCTTCTGTTATGATGGAATGCCGAAGGGCAAGGGGATTGTCTTCCGTCGACTTCAAAGATCCAATCAATCAAGTGGAGGACAACAAACTCCTTGTTGTATTCATAACACGATAATGGTCTTGCCAGCTTCATCAGAACGGAGTCGTCTCTGACTAAAAGTTTGCAGCTTTCTTCAGGGAAGCCAGATGGTTTCTTGTTCAGGCTACAGAGTACCTCGTGAAGTGATGCCCTTTGGAAGATGACCTTCTGAACCATGCTACCTGGCTGGAGGCTGAGCACAGATTTGACAACAGCTTCTTTTTAGCGGAATGGACCAACTCGATGAAGAATTCCTGAATTGTCAGATGTTGGTGAGAGAGGCCCACATTGATATGAGGGGAGTGCTGTGTGTTGTCGTGCAGTATAATGACAATCATATAATAGTGAAATGGGCATTTATGAAACTTTGTTCGTTAGTAGTTTCTCACAAGTTATATTTTGAGGATGCTTGAAAGAGATAGTTTGTCGGCGACCGGCCTTGATGGTGCTGGCCTTCAATCAGAGTTCTCTCGGATCACGTGCTGTAATATTTGCACACTGTAAGGAATACACTGTTAAACTGAGAACAGTGTATATTTCTGCAATACTGTCAATATCTGGACATTACACCATCTTCAAGCCTTCCTCAAAGTCCAGGAGCAGCCGGAGGATCCTGCCCCTGGACCCCGCTGGGGGCCAAGGCAGCTCCCAGACCCAGACTTTTGGAATGAGTCTCACTTCAGACTATAACCGCAGATCGAGAGGTCTGTACACCATCCGTATACTGTCCGTTACCATATCCTACATGCAGTCCGTTACCTTATGCATCGAGTTACCATATACTGCACTGCTCAATATCGCAATTCATGTTAAACCCAATTTTCTCAGAACGATATTAACACTTTTCACTTCCCCCCCCCCCCCCCCACGATTATTCTTCGTTCAAATGCAGTACAAGGCTGCGTCGTAGCACCATTGGCTGAGGGTGCAACTGTGCCGCTGATGCAGTGCCCTCTGCTGGCTGGGGCAGGAATTCGTAATTTGTTTATGGTGCCGGCGATAGCTCGCCTACTCTTTGTGAAGGACACCGTGGGATCTTTAGCGTCCACCAACTAATGGTAGGATATAGGAAATCTGTTTAATGTCCATCCATGGGACAGCACACACATTGATGAGTCACCCTGCCCGTGAAACACCAGGATGGCAGTTTATACCATGGTCGGGATTCAAACCTAGGCTAGACAGCATAGATGTGAGTGTACGTACCTCCAGGCCATCCTCTCCGCCCCTTTCCCCCACTGAAAACACCACAAAGTTTCAGATTAAATAAATAATGAACAAGATAAAGGTGTAGGGAAATATTTTAAAAGTTGATGCCTCGAGTGGTTTGTGGTGTAGATGTAGATCTACGTTACGGTATATATGTATTTTTACCTTCGCATTCTGCGGAAGGTTATGTATTGGTCTCTGTGTATTTATTTATTTGTGAATGTGTGTGTGTGTGTGTGTGTGTGTGTGTGTGTGTGTGTGTGTGTGTGTGTGTGTGTGTGTGTGTGTGTGTGTGAATGTGTGTGTGTGTGTGTGTGTGTGTGTGTTTGTTTGTTATTCACATAACTCAGAAAGTATTAAACCAAATCGCTTGAAATTTGGTGGGATGATGAGTTATTATCCAAGGAACATTTGATTAGATTTTGGGAGCGATCGGGTCAAAGGTCAAGGTCAAGGTCACGGAAAGGTCAAATTCGTATTTTTACCATAGCACGGTCAATTTTGATCTAATTGGCATGCAACCGATGCCAAAATGTTCAGAATTCATTGCCCAATCTTGTGATGGGCGACATGACACAATTACCTCATTACCCTTGTTAGTGGTTGGGAGTCAAAGGTCAGTGGGGTCACGACCTTTCAAAATATGCGGTTTTTGTCATAACACGGTCAAATCAAAACCGATTTGCATGAAACCAACACCAAAATGTTCACTGTTCTGTTCCCCCCACTCTCATGCCAAGAACAAAAAAGTAGCGGAGGCGAAGGTATGCGCTCTACCGAGTGCCCATTCTATTTCTATGAGTGGTGCATCGTGAGGATTCTCAGACTGGGTCCAACAAACGGAGACACACAACAGAGAACACAAAACCACCTTCAGATACCTGCTGCTGGAACAATGAAATGGAAGTAAAAACAGCACCCATTGAACCCTTTGCTGAAGCGGGCAGGTCTTGTGATCCCAGTGGTTATTAAGTCTCAGTTAATGAGGCACTCGCTGCTTGTTAGCACTGTTAACCATGGGCTTCAAGCCTATCATTAAAACTTCCCGCTGTGGAAATACCGAGCCGTGGCTTTACTCTGGATCGTGTGCACAACACCTCCATTTGGGGTGTGCCATTGTGCCGTTTGTGTTGTTTATTCAATGATGCCTCATTTTTATGTTCTTAATGTAACGCAAGTAAGGATAAAAAAAGTAGAAATACACAATGCTTCTTTGCCATCGGGATATGACATGTTCATCAATTCCCAATGCGTCAGTTTAAAGACAAGGTAATTTGACTGAACAGAGAATGTCATGAGCATGGACCATTCATCCATCCCATTGGGACCATACTCTGGACAGAGCGTTGGTGTTGCCTAAAGCATGAGTCACATTTGCTCTATGGCCAGGATACGGCGGCCGTACCTCCCCCTGAATTGACAGAAACGTGCGGCGGCCGCAGAGTTTCTGAGGTGGCCTCAGGGTGGCCCTACGCCGTATGGCTATCTTCTACAGGCCGTAGGGGGTCTCCGTGGAATTAAAGCGCGGAGTTATAACTTTTTTCATTTCTAGGTTGGCCGTAGCAATTCGACAAGCCGTAGCCATGACGTAGATGTGTTCCACGTCGACCGTACGTAGGGCGTACGGTGGGCTTGCGTTATTCGTGCGTTTTCCGTAGGCTCTTATCAATGAAAATGAATTTTGCCAACCCCCAAAAAATTACGACGGCCGCACTATGTCCACGTTCGCCTTAGGGCCCCCTGCGGTCGCCTTGCGGGCACCTTGAGGCTACCTTGCGTCTGCCTTGAAAATTATATGGCCGCCGCAGGGACGTCTTAAGGTCACGGTGCGACATCAAATCAAAGACCGTACGGTAACCCCACGTTTTCGGTCTCCAAAATTTCTAAATACCCCGTGCGTCTACCCAAAAAATAAAAAACATATGTGACTGCTACATTGTGTGACTGTGAAAATACTGCGGCCACCCTATAATTGCTAGTGTCCGAAGATTTTTTAGACCCTACGGCTGCCGAGCCAAATGTGACTGAAGCATAAGCAGTCTCCTCGGCGATTGGGCACAATCCTGGACGAGTCGCCACTCTAACACAGGATACCAGCAAGCTGGCACTCATTTTGCCGACCTCAGAAGGATGACAGGCAGAGTCAAGCCCACCACCCTAACCATTAAGCCAACACCAGGCATAGTGTGGACCATTTGGGTGATAAAGCTATCATGCCAGGACGATGGACCACTCCCACCCAAAAAAAGGTGACATGCAACACCGATTCACATAATTTTTATAAAAATATCACAAGTAACACGAAATAAATGGAAGGAAAAGTATTGAACTCCAGAGATACCGAAGGAGACGGTCCCAATCGTTTGTTGGAGATGAAGGTTCTCCAAACTTTGCTGAGAGAGAGAGGAGTAAAAGCATGTCCCTATTTGAGTGACCGGGGTGGAATCCAAACTGATCGAAAGAGACCACGTTGTTTGAAAAGAGGAACGACTTGACATGAGCAGCAATGATGGATTCCATGATTTCCCTAGGAATTGTAAATAAGCTCATTGGGCTGTACAATGAAAAACTCGTGAAGTCTCATGTCAATCTCAGTTGGCAGAGCAATGGGTGGAATTAATAGAACGTCGATCCAAATCGGTTGTGGGAAGCTAGACTGAGAAGCTCATGTTTCGGGTGTTAACCCTTTGTTGGATAAAAAGAGCTTTCTCTTTACTGGTTTGTAGTTTGAGAGGATCAGTGATTGAACCCTTCCGGTGGACGGGAGCGATGTTTGCCGACTTCTAGGAAGACGAGAAGTGGCCATAGGAGAAGGACGTGCTGAATCGAGCATGTCCTTAACCTTGCTGAAATGAGCTGAAAATCCATAACATTGATGTGTTTCCACAAAATGATAAATCCATAATACTGGTGTGTTTATAAAGGCTGATAATCCATAACCTTCCGTCCACCAAACAGTGATGACTCCATTTACATCTCCCTCTCCAAAAACATGGACCAACTTCGATCCTCTCATCCCAACTCTCTCTTCCTCATATGTGGTGACTTCAATTGACATCATGCCAGTTGGCTGGGTGTAGGTACCACTCTCACCTGCCATGGCATTTCAGCAAAAGACATCTGTGACTCATTGGGACTGACACAATCCGTCAACTTCCTGACCCAGATCTCAACCAATGGTAACTCCATCTCTTCTGGATTTGATTTTGACAAATTTCCCTGAAAATATCTACTGTTGTTCCTTTGCTCCAATTGGTTCATCTGACCACGTGCTTGGTGAAGTGGACATCTCTCTGGCTGTTATCAGAGAACCACCTCAGCACTGTCGTCTCTTGCATATCACTCAGGCCGACTGGCAGGGACTTCAAGCAGCCCTCAAACTTATAGACTGGTCTCCCATCTCTCCTACATCACCTCATCCTGGGAATTCTTTCAAAGAAACTTGCTCTCTCTCACGCACAGATTTATCCGATCTCATCTTCAGTTGTCCTATTCTTCCTCCCACCCATGGTACACTGAAGCTTATGCCGAAGTAGTTGCTCTGAAACAACTTGCCTTTGCCTCATGGAAGGCTAATCCAACTGAAGGTAATCTCAGTTCCTTCCACAAAGCTCGGAACAAGTGTGTATCTACCCTCAGGAGAGCCAGAAAACAATATCTTTCTCATCTCCAGTCTGAACTCTCAAACCTCTCTCCCTCCTCCAAATCCTGGTGGCGTCTAATAAAATCTGTTTCTGGTGTATGTTCCCCCTCCATCCCCTCCCTTACCTCAAATGGTCACACAGCTGACACTGCACATGAAAACGCTGAATGACTAAACTCCGTGCTTGCTTCTAAATCTTGTGTCCCAAACCCATCATTTTCTGTACCCACCTTACGCAGTCGCACCCAGCTGTCCCTGGACACTGTGTCCTTTTCTCCTGACAAGGTGGAGAGCTTGCTGTCAAACCTCAACTCAGATTCTGCAACTGGTCCAGACGGCATCAACTCACGTGTCCTAAAAACGTGCTCTGCTGCTCTTCCTCACCCTCTCTCTGTTCTACTCACCCTTTCATTTGCTCAAGGTCATCTGCCATCTGCTTGAAAATCAGCAAATATTACCGCTCTGCATAAAAAGGTGCAAAAACATATCCCTGCAACGACAGACCAATTAGCCTTCTCCCAATCATCTCCAAGGTCATGGAATCCATCATCGCTTCTGATATTAAATCCTTCCTCTTCTCCAATGGCTTGATTTCCGATCATCAATTTGGATTCAGACTTGGTCACTCTTCCCTGGAAATGCTGCTTCTGTTCTCCAAACAAAGGATGGAGATCCTCAAAGCAAGATATGAAACCAGAGCCATCTCTCTAGATACATCACATGCCTTCAATGTGGTTTGGCACCCTGCCCTAATCACCAAACTCTCTTCCGATGGTATCCAAGGACATCTCCACTCATGGCTCGCAGACTTCCTCTCCTGTCGCGGCCAACGTGCGGTCCTTAATGGAGTTCTCTCATCCCCTCTTCCAGTCCAGGCTGGAGTTCCTCAAGACAGTGTTCTGGGCCCTGTTCTTTTTCCCTGTTTTTTTTCTTTTTTCATCAATGATCTATCTGACTCTCTGGAAAATCCTCTATCTCTTTGCTGATTACTCCACCCTCTGCCGTATCATCAGTCATCCCTCAGATCAGAAAACAACAGCTTCTTCACCCTCTGCAGATCTGGATAAAATCACAAGCTGGTCCAACACTTGGAACATGTCTTTCAACCCTGATAAATCTCACGCTCTCACGATGTCTCTCAGAAAGGCCAGTCTGGAACCCTCCCGCCCCCCATCTACTTTCTCAACAATCCTCTTGATGAAATCCTTTCATTCAAGCTTCTGGGTCTCACTACCTGCCATGATCTTTCCTGGGAAAGCAACATTTCCAAGCTGGCCTCCAAAGCCAGTCCATCGTGCAAAGTCCTTCCTCGGACCACCTGAGTTCCTGACCACTTACAAAGCTTTCATCGGCAGCCTAATGGAGTACTGCTCTCCCCTCTGAGCTGGTGCTCCCGCCTCTCACCTTTCTCGACTTCACGCTGTGGAAACTAAGGCATTTAAGATCATTGGTATCTCCAGCGATGAGGCTGAGTCTTTGGGTCTCACTCTCACCGCAGGCAGGTCGGTGAGCTTTCGGTGTTCTACAGTCTCCTATCCGGCCTTGCCACCCCCCCTCCCCATATTTCTGCAGGGCGCTCAAGTTCCACCAGCAACCCCCTTCTGGTAAAACTACCAAAATCAAGAATCACTGCTCAGCTTCACTCTTTCATTCCTCTTTTTCACCACCTTTGGAACAAACTCTCTTCAATCCCACTCTTCCCTACAGGTCTTCGAAACAGCTGTTTACCACCATTTCCCATGATTTTTTTATATCCCCGCTAATCCACCCCAAACCCACCTCGTTGAAATTTCCTGCTTTCTTTCCTGAAAGTCCCTGCAGTATTCATCTTGCTTACTCTGTGCATTCCTCCCCATCCCTCTCCCTTTCAGATTTCCCCATGTCTCTGTTCCACACTGTTTTATCCTTCCTTCTCCCACCCCTCTCGTCTCCTGCTCTCCTTGTACGTTCTGTGTGTTAGCTCTCATACGAGCCTCGACGTTGTATACAAAAAAAACCCCAAAAACCTTGGTGTGTGTATAAAAGCTGATAATCCATAACCCTGGTGTGTTTCCAGAATAATCCATAACCCTGGTGTGCTTCCAGAAGCTGAGAATCCTTTTCCCTGGTGTGTGTGTGTGTGTGTGTGTGTGTGTGTGTGTGTGTGTGTGTGTGTGTGTGTGTGTGTGTGTGTGTGTGTGTGTGTGTGTGTGTATAAAAGCTGATAATCCATAACCCTGGTGTGTTTCCAGAAGCTGATAAACCTGAAACTTAGCAAGCGATGTTCAACTGGATTTGAAGCCTCTAGAATGCCCGTCCACTATCTTCTAATACAAACCACAGAATAATTCCTGATCCATCATAGTCACACCGACATCTGTTGGACCTGTGCCTTCCAGGATTTGATTGCCGGGCATTAAGCCAAACGGTCTCTCTCCGGGTGTGTGCAGCTGTTTTAAAGCCAACGGTGTCATTTAATCTCCTTCGTTCTGCCTGTAGAAGCATCTTCTGATTTCCTTCCAATCTTGCCCTTCTCTCCTGTCCATCAAGATGAAAACTCCCTGCCATCTCATGTTCGTTCTCATTACTGAACAATTGTTTATGAAACCGTGCTAACCCTGCCATCTCGTCAAATCGCAATCTTCTCGTTTATTCGTCTATCTGTACATCCAATTCCAGCCTGTTCCCAAACATTCCACTCTTTCAATTTACTCTTCCATGAGCCTAGACTTTTGTTCAAGAGTCATAATGAATGAGCATAATGTCTCGAGAATGCACTTTGGTAAAAAAAAAAAAAAAAAAAAAGGTCTCCATGGGATACCCATGAAGTGCTGTATGAGCACTTGACCCTTTTATACCAGATTCAAAGTATGCATTATACCATTACACAAAAGGGGGAGTTGTGGATTGTACCATTACAAAAAAGGGGAGTTGTAGATTGTACCATTACAAACTAGAGGGGGAGCACTCGGAAGAGTGCAAAGCCTCCGCCGCCAGTACTGGTGGGTCACTTAAGTGAACCTGATATCCTATTAATTGTAGGTCAAAACGGATCAGACTCTACTGAACCACGATTGAATAAACTAAACGAGATCGACGCACATGTAGAAATGGCAAAAAAAAAAAAAAAAAAAAAATAAAAAAATCGAAATTCTTTTGAAAAAAAGGTGCAAAATTTCTGGGGTTTTTTCTCTAACAAATTTTTTTTGGGGGGTGGGTGGAAATCACTTAAAACATGTAGAAATGCAAAAAAAAAATTCAAATATTTTTCAAATAAAATCGAAATTTTTTTGAAAAAAAAAGGTGCAAAATTTCTGCTTTGTTTTCTCTAACAAATTTTTTTGGGGAGGTTGGAAATCACTTAAAACATGTAGAAATGCAAAAACAAAAATTTCAAATATTTTTTCAAAACGGCCGCCATAGCGGCCATATTGGACTTTGGACCAAGTCCAAAATATAATGGCATGATCCTTGGACCATACCTAATCCCCCCACCAAGTTTCGTCGAAATCCGTCCAGGAATTTTTCCGTAATACTGTTCACAAACAAACAAACAAACAAACAGACAGGGGTGAAAACAGTAACCTCTGTCCATCTTCGATGGCGGAGGTTAAAAAGGGGTGTGTATAAAACCTTAATATGATGACTTTTGTTGAATCGGGTTGGAATCGGGGAACCGTGAATAAGAGGCAAAGACAGAAACGGGATGAATCGGGTAATAGATTGAATTGGGTAATGGCCTGAGAAACACAACATAAGAGGTGAATAGGGTTATGGTGAGGGTTGAGTTCGGGTTAAGTTAAGGTTCGTTATAGTTAGGGTAGTTCGGGTTCGGGTAGTTCAGGTTATGGTTCGGGGAGCAAGTGTTAGCGGTTCCCACCCAATTCAACCTGTTCCCCTATTCACACCCCTTTTTTCTAATGGTACAATCCATACTTTGAATCGGGCAAAGGGTAAAGGGTGCTAATTTCATGAACCCTTCTAAAAGGAGAGCACCGAGGTCATTTCTTTCATTGATGTCACAGCCTCG
Organism: Eptatretus burgeri; assembly: GCF_056783735.1. Lineage (NCBI taxonomy): Eukaryota > Metazoa > Chordata > Myxini > Myxiniformes > Myxinidae > Eptatretus > Eptatretus burgeri. Next base: position 103,049,629 of record NC_140967.1, on the reverse strand, counting down.
TGCCAAGAAAAAATGAAATAAAAGCAAATCATTGCATTCCTGCTCTATAACCGTGTGCACTCTGGATCAACTAGAGATAAATATCAACACTCTGGGTCAACTGAGCACTTTGTAATGTTCGCAAAATAATGTTTGCTCAGACTTCTTCCCTGACTTGATAAGCATGCTTCAATTCTTCTTCTTCCTTCTTATTCCCCGATTTAAGGGGTGAGGCCGAATACCAAGCTGAAGCTCATCTTGTATGTATGTATGTATGTATGTATGTATGTATGTATGTGCCTAAAATACAGCCAAAACGGAACACGATAGCACAAAAATTTTAGGGCCACCTTACTCAACATTCGCCTGCGGTGTGCAGTATCATGTTTCGTTCAAATCGGGCAAAGAAAAATATTATTCAAAAAATCAATTCCCCATTCAGTCAAGTCCTCTTCAGGAGAATTTGATCAATGCAAACAACCTCAGCAGTATAGTTTGCTGGAGCTATCTTTTTTTTCTTGAAATTATTTTTTTTCATCAACCGCTGCCCCAACGGGTTCACTGGTCATCCAGTATATCGCAAAACTATCCTTGGCACAGGATCATTAAGGGTGAACAGTGAGATTATTGAGGCCTGGTACTCCTGTGAAAACTCCATCAATCGACACATCGACTTGCATCCCACATACAAAGCACTATGCAATTAATTACCACATCAACACAAACAGTAGAGTCATTCAATTGCAGCGAATCCTTGTAATTGGCGAGGACTTGGACCAATCCATGATGCGAACTGTCCCCAACGAATCTTAACGGTCTCACCACCACACCACTCTCAAAGTTTCTGAGGAAAAGAATTAGTTTGTTCTTGAAACTTCAGGCTATAAATAAAGAATTTAAATTTGAAATATTTTATTGCAATATTGTGACGTTCAAGGGACTTGAACAGTCCCGCCAACGTAGAATGAGCCGAAACGATGGAGGCGGTTTATTTATTTATAACCCAAAGGTGGCGGTTCTAATCGCTCTACCGCAAACGGGACGAGGAAGGTGGCACGAGTCGCTTTTCACTGAGTTGATGATGTTTATTTGTTTTTATTATTACCAGAAATAACAAGACTCGGCAAGAAGAGGGATCCGGGGCGATTCGACGGGATGGTGTGGGATCGGGCGTGGGGAAAAACACAGACAATTCCAATGAATATACAGTTCTCGATCCCTCTAAGGCACCAAGCACACACACACACACACACACACACACACACACACACACACACACACACACACACACACACACACACACACACACACACACACACACACACACACACACACACACACACACACACACACACACACACACACACAACGTAGCTATTTCTGGTGGTCAGGCTGGACCGTGGTGTGGACGCAACTGTCCCTGGATCGGCATCGGACGAGCTGGCCTTGCTCTCGTCAGGGGGGCAGGAGAAACCGTGGTGCTGTCGACCTCCTGGTCTTGGCCCAAGTCCGCTCACAGCCGCCAGGGAACCAGTTCTGGCGCCAAGTTGCGAGCAGGAGAGGGAGGCAGGTCCGCCCGCCGTTCGACCCCGTACTCCGAGTCAGCAGAACCCCAGAGCCAACCAAGGTGAGGGACGAGGCTCAGCAAGGCTCCAAGACACGAGCAAGAACACGAACGAATCAGCACAACAACAAGGATGCTCCCCGCGGAACAGCCTCCCCACCAAAATAACACGATCTTTTGGTTGTAATCTTCTTCCTCTTCCTTTTCGACCCCGAACAAAACCTTTTTATCCTTGGTCCTCGTCACTTCAATCGAGCCGTTTATTGGCCCACCGCCATCGCCATCCGCCAATCGTGATCACGGGGCGGAGCCATCCGCTGCACTGTCCTGTGACGTCACGGCCAGTCTTCAGAGAATACCAAAAGGGGTTTACGCAGACACACTTACCCTATCCCGTGTCCCTATCTAATTACGTGACATTTATCATTTCCCCCTTGAAGAAATGAACATTTACTAGACAACTTATCACCACTGAATTGCTACTTATTACATCGAGATCCTGGTAAACTCGAACAGCATGGCATACCTAATTAAACATCCTAATTACCCTTTGAATGAATACCCCCCCCCTCAAACGTAACACTGCCCCCTCCTCTGGTACCGCAGCTCCTGCAAGGTATATCACAGGCGCTAAATATATCACATATAAATATCACAGGCGTATATCACGAAATAAAGTAGGAGGGGCAATGGGCAGCGAGTCGCAGCTAACTTACCTATCCTGCTTAATGTACTACCCCCTTATGGCCTTATCCTCGCCTAAACAATCATTCATTTTTTTATTTTTTTATTTTTTATTTTTATCACATGAGAGCACTGAGCGAAGTTGCACTCCATCTTCTGGATCATTGCTCTTGCCCAGCACTCTTCCAGTGATCTGGGGAGGGGAAACAAAAGGTTCCACAAAAACACAACACTTATACTTTACATTCCTACTCTAAGCCTTAACGACACTATTCACAGGATATTTACACTTGACCGCCTCCCCCAGTGGATGCTAATAGACCCAGCGTTACCTGGGGAGCCAATTTTCAAATTTGCTTGCCCCAAAATTCTGCGGGCATCATGCCCTTGCTGCACATGTCAAGTTGTGCGGGATCGAGTGGGACTCATACATCTTCACAACACTCACACCATGGTCATCATCACATTTCTAGGTCATGGTCCTCATTTTAATCATGCAGGCTGAATCCCGTCATGGCCGTGGGGTGGGTTATCACAAGATGATGGGGGCATCTCAGGTGCAACCATGCCCACAGGTAAGCTTTAGTCCAACAAAGACGTTTCTCCGCCCCGCTCCCTTTGATTCCCTCCCCCCTGGTAGCCATCAGCTCTAATCCCGTACAACATTCTGGAAGGGGTCTCACTGGCTCCTCTGGCCTTCCTGGGTCGCCAAGGTCCTACCCGCCTTGGTCGCCCAACCAGACCCTCTCCCGGTTGCCTCCAGACACTGTCACCATTAGCCACCAGGTGGTGAATCTCCTTGAAGGGGGTCGCAATTCATGCTCACCGTGAGCTTCAGCAATCCCTGTGGACAAGCACATCATCCCCACCCACAAAACCCACATGACTCCCCCACCCCATCGGCCTTACATGTGACACCTGCATTTCTAACACTTCACCGACCATGACCTTCCCTGTTACCACACCATGCCCAATAAAAAAAAAATGTGTGCACCATACATTTCACTTCTTCACTTAAAACAACTCACACAGCACTTCTCACCCGATCCACGCACCAGCCATTGTACAGCCACTCGTGCCCGCTTTGTTTCCAATTACCCACTGTCCCGATTGTCACTCTAAAACCCAGCAGAACTTACAAACCCATGCCAATTTTCCCACAATTCATTTTTTTTCCACCAAAGGAGGGCACTTCGCCACAATCTCACCAGCCGTGCATGGCCCTATATGCTCAGCCCGATCTAGTCTCCCGGACCCCCGACAGTGATCTCCGGACCCGACCTATGAAAGGGCATCTCGGATAGACCTGGCGGTTCAGCAGGAGGATTCACCCTCTCCGAGTCTAAAAGTCTATTGGAGAGTCCCTCCATCGCCGGGTACCGGCAATATCGTTGCATGTGTCCTCTTCGCCCGCACCGGAAACAACTCCCCATAAAAGGCCACCGTGAGTATCGGTGAAATGTCTCTTCCGGTTCCGGACCCCCTCGGCCATAATCGAATTGCTCTATTGGCTGGGCTGGACCCCGCCGCTTTGGCGCACTAACTACCTGATTACCCTTTATCAAACTTAACAGTTTCTGGTAGATTTCCTGTAACATTTGGGTAATGCCAATTTCTCCCAGCCCCCCTCCCTGATCCTGGATCTCCGCCTGTCGGATCGTCACCGATGGCCTCTCTGGAACCCGACCCGGCCAACTCCACGAGGCCAGCCTGGCCGCGCACTCGGCCGCTCGGTGAACGGTGGGTGGATCCTGTAACTCCACTAGCGCTCGGACCTCAGGGTCAGGAAGAGCAGCTAAAAATTTCTCTCGTGCCAGTCTGTCCCACGCCTCCACTGTAAGGTCCCGATACGCGATCCTGACTGATTGTTAAATGTCCTGTACCAGCTCCTGCACTGTCTCACCCGGCTTTAATCTGCAGTGCTAGAGCTGGGCCCGCACCAGATCACAGTTTGCTGCAAACCCAAACCGACGGCTCAACGCCTCGCAGATATGGGAGCTGGTCAACATCCCCTCCGCGATCACGTTTAACACGTCTGCTGCTGGTCCCCGCAACGTTGCCACCAAATTCCCTGTACGTTCCTGCTCATTCCACCCGTTTAGTCGGGAAATGCACTCAAATTGCGTCAAAAAAGCTTCAACGCTCCCTGACCCGTCAAAATTTACCAGGGGGATCACTTTTACGGTGGCCCGCTTCTCAGTTTCTCCCTTGTCCGAATCCAGCCCAGGGATCAAACACCCTTGTGGCTGCGTATCCAATTTCGGAGCCCACTGTGGCCAAAGATGTTTTGTGGTGAGGGTCTCATGGGTCAATTTTGCCTCCTGTTCCAAACGTTGAATGGACCGATTCAGCTCTTCCCGCAGGATCTTCTGGGCCCGCACAACCTCCTCCAAGGCTCCGTCGCGAGTTTGTAGCTGCTCCTCAACCAACCCGGACACTCTACTTTCAAAAGACGGCTCTACCAGGCCTTTATCCAAGACTTCATCTTGGCTCATAATTTTATCTTGTTCGTCCAAACGAGCCTCCAATCCTTTTACCTCCTCCGCCAAATTCATCCCTTGCTTCCTCAGCTCTCCCCACTCTTCAACTTGCAGCTGCATACGAGCATCCACACAGGCACGATGACGTTCCAGGCTTTCATCCACTTTATCAACCCGAATGTTCGTTGCATCAATTTTATCTCCCAATTTTTTCCGTATATTTTCCCCCTCCAATGTAATTTCTACCTTTGTTTCCTCCAATCTATCCTCGAATTTACTTTGTATTTCTCCCAATTTAACATCCACACACTCCTGCATCTCAGTTTTCATTTTCTCCATCTTTTCCCCCAATTCATCCCTCATTAAATCAATCCGTGCACCCAACTGTACCCCCATTACCCCCAATTGATCTGTCATTTCTGCCCCCTGTGCCGTCATTTTTGCCATTTGTGCCGTCATTTCTGCCCTCTGTGCCGTCATGTCCCCTATTGAACGTTCCAACAGTGTCTGGATCGTCACCGCACCGGTTTCCGGCACTGCCGGCCCCGTTACGGGCAATGAAGCACGGTCCACGCTCGGAATGGGGGAGGTTCCAACCCTACCCCCGTCTCTCCCCTCTTCCCTCGACTCGCTGCCAGACACGTGGCCTTCCTCCTCAAACATCTGCACATCCGCCATGGTGCAGAAGTCCCGTTTGCCGCCAATTAATTTAAATTTGAAAAATCCCGCCAAAATTTTCCCGCGCTCGCGCGCTTTTCTGTAGTAATTTTAGATTCCAATTCGTGGCGAGATTTTAATCCTGGTATATAATTTAGAGGGGTTCGAACATCCAACACCCTGACACCAATGTGACGTCCACGGGACTTGAACAGTCCCGCCAACGTAGAATGAGCCGAAACGATGGAGGCGGTTTATTTATTTATAACCCAAAGGTGGCGGTTCTAATCGCTCTACCGCAAACGGGACGAGGAAGGTGGCCACGAGTCGCTTTTCACTGAGTTGATGATGTTTATTTGTTTTTATTATTACCAGAAATAACAAGACTCGGCAAGAAGAGGGATCCGGGGCGATTCGACGGGATGGTGTGGGATCGGGCGTGGGGAAAAACACAGACAATTCCAATGAATATACAGTTCTCAATCCCTCTAAGGCGCCAAGCACACACACACACACACACACACACACACACACACACACACACACACACACACACACACACACACACACACACACACACACACACACACACACACACACACACACACACACACACACACAAAACGTAGCTATTTCTGGTGGTCAGGCTGGACCGTGGTGTGGACGCAACTGTCCCTGGATCGGCGTCGGACGAGCTGGCCTTGCTCTCGTCAGGGGGGCAGGAGAAACCGTGGTGCTGTCGACCTCCTGGTCTTGGCCCAAGTCCGCTCACAGCCGCCAGGGAACCAGTTCTGGCGCCAAGTTGCGAGCAGGAGAGGGAGGCAGGTCCACCCGCCGTTCGACCCCGTACTCCGAGTCAGCAGAACCCCAGAGCCAACCAAGGTGAGGCACGAGGCTCAGCAAGGCTCCAAGACACGATCAAGAACACGATCGAATCAGCACAACAACAAGGATGCTCCCCGCGCAACAGCCTCCCCACCAAAAAAACACGATCTTTTGGTTGTAATCTTCTTCCTCTTCCTTTTCGACCCCGAACAGAACCTTTTTATCCTTGGTCCTCGTCACTTCAATCGAGCCGTTTATTGGCCCACCGCCATCGCCTTCCGCCAATCGTGATCACGGGGCGGAGCCATCCGCTGCACTGTCCTGTGACGTCATGGCCAGTCTTCAGAGAATACCAAAAGGGGTTTACACAGACACACTTACCCTATCCCATGTCCCTATCTAATTACGTGACATTTATTATTTCCCCCTTGAAGAAATGAACATTTACTAGACAACTTATCACCACTGAATTGCTACTTATTACATCGAGATCCTGGTAAACTCGAACAGCATGGCATACCTAATTAAACATCCTAATTACCCTTTGAATGCATACCCCCCCTCAAACGTAACAATATTTTATATGTATATATATATATATATATATATATGTATATATATATATATATATATATTTGTATTGACGCGCGGGCATTAACAGTGCAGAGCCCCCATTCCCAAGCGAGCCCGAAACTCAATGTGTGCAGCGAGTCATACAGTGCACTTGGCAATCCGGGATTATCGACTCGAGCTTCCAATGATCTGGGGAGGATTGCCAGTTGCATTAAAAAGGCATACGAATGAAGACCTCTTAAGAGGCTGTACGAATGGTGTTTTTCACAACACAGGAAACAGCTAGCACGACGCCCATGCTGCACGAAACGCACGGAGGCCGATAAAGGCGACTCCACGCCACATTGGGCGGGATGCGAGTGTGCGAAGTAAAAAGCGGCACATTCCTTTTCAACCAAATATTTGACGCGTATTGGTGTTCGCCCCACGCACACGATAGCAGAATCGGGTGAACACGAGCACTGACCACGTGGGCCATGGCCAAACCACGTGCACTGTATGGAAGGTGCTCGAAGGCAGACACGTACGCCGCTCGCGAAACATGCATGGATTTATCCATAACAATGTACCTTCGGCCCTCTCTGGCAGTTGCGGATTCCCCACGGATGGTGAACATCTTCTCGTCTCTTCGGCCAGCGAAGCTGCGATCGAGCCGGGGAGTGTTGTACAGTGCGGGCCGCGTTGGCGCGCGGAGCGGGCGCGTTGATCAGCATTGGTCGGACGCCCGGGAGGGCATGTGGGACCCTCAGCCGGTCACCAGGGCACGGCCCGGGAGTTTTTGCGGGACGACTCGCGTGCCAATTTCGGTGTGGGCGATTCGTGTCATGTCGTGGGGTCGGAGCGGAATATTGCCGCTGTCTGAGAAGACCTTGCCAGAAACGAAGTGAGGCGGTTTCTGGCCAAAGTTAGCGGGCCACGGAGCGCCCGATTCAGGTGATGACGTTTCAATTCGGGGTGGCCCATCCTACAAATCCTATAAAGGTCGGAGCGGTCCTTCCGCCTTTCTCTTTCGCTCTCTTGCTCTCGCCTTGCCCTCACCTCACTCTGCTCAACATCGCCATGACCCGCCTCCTGCTGCCTGGACTCCGCCTCTCTCGCCTCGCTCTACTCGACATCGCCATAACCCGCCTCCTGCTGCCTGGACTCCGCCCCCTCATCTCCGCCCACACGCCGTCGACCCCACCCGCCTACCTGGTCCCACCAACCACTCCATCCACACACTCTGGACTCCGCCCCTTCTCCACTCAAGCCCCTCCTTCACGAACATGGTCTCCATCGGTGGAGACCCAATCTTGGGTAAACCCCAATCGGTGGAGCGGCCTCCCCCTCTTCTCAAGGGTTCACAGAAATCAGGTAAACCCCAATCGGTGGAATGGCCTCCCCCTCTTCTCCATAACTCGCTGAAGACAGATAAACCCCACTCAGCTAGCCAAACCACTCATGTGCTCAAAAAGGTTCGAAGACCAAGTGACACACGCCAGTGCCGCCTGCTACTCATCTGCGCTTTACCCCAAAGTTCTTGTGAGGCTGATAGAGAAATTAAAATCCAATTTCTAAATTGGATTTCTAAAATCCAATCTAAAACTGCTCCTGGATGCAGCACCTCCAACTCTGTAAGAACCCATGCGGAGCTGTCCACCATGGTTTCTGTCCCCTGGCTCAAGTTCTGTCCTGGTGGCATTTCTATTTCCCCTTGCACCTCTAACCTATTTCCGATGTCACCACTCATTCCATGCTCAGGACTCCCACACACAGCAGGCTGCACACATTCCAAGGTTATGTGTTGACATTCCACACCTTCAACCTTGCCTGTGTACTGACCAACCACCTCGCACTCCAGGGCTACATTCTCGACCGCCAGGTGAATACCCACACACACTTCGGCCTCGGCAGCACATACCGGTGCTGTAGTCTGGACTGTGGGCTCACCGGCTCACAGCATTCGTTCACAGGCATGCCACACACACATTCAGGGGTCACGCATACGTGCACCCCATCGGACAGTCTCTTCATTAACATAAAATTCAATTTCTACCTTAAGCTCATCGTCCGCACCATGTATGCATGTACCCACGTACCTGCTTCGTTCCAGAGTCACCTCTGTCCGGTTGCGTCTCTCCAGCAGGTTACTCATCATCGGTTCGCCACACTCCATCGAGGCTGTCAGCTCCACATGCTGGACCTGCTCAAAATGTATCTCATTCGTCAACAACCCCGTATGCTCCCTCAATGTCTCCATCACCAGGGTTTGCTCTAATTGTGGTGTCATCCGACGAGTGATGTCAATCAAGTTCCGCACAACTAACATTACTCCCTGTGATGTCACACATCCCATATTATTGTGCTGTTCCACTTCCTGGCTCCATTTTCCTTTCCATTTGAGTCGCTCTTCCTCTCTGAGCCTTTTTAGTTGTTCGTTATCCTTCTGGAGTTTTTCCATCTCCGTGGACTCCAACCTTGCTCTCTCCTTCAGTTGGTCAGTTTCAAATTCGTTTTCTTTTTGTTTTCTATCCCACCGTCTCTCATGTTCTTCATTCTCCAATCTCATCGTTTCCTTCAATTTGTTGATTTCCTTTTACTGTTTCATTCCTTGTTCTTTTTGTTTCTTATCCCACTGTCTCTCTTGTTCTTCCTTCTCCAATCTCGTCATTTCCTTCAATTGGCTGATTTCCCTTTCCTGTTTCATTCGTTGTTCTTTCACTATCTCCTCATACTCCAACCTTGCTTTTTCCTTTAGTTGTTCAATTTCAAATCCATGTTCTTTTTGTTTTCTATCCCAGTGTCTCTCTTGTTCTTCCTTCTCCAATCTCATAGTTTCCTTCAATTGGTTAATCTCCCTTTCCTGCTTCATTCGTTGTTCTTCCATTACTCTTTATTGCATCCCATTCTTTAGTCTTGCTTTGGCTTCTAGCTGTACGATCTGCACAGTGTGGTTCCTTAACGTTTCATTCTCCGTTCCCTTTCTTTCCTCTCTTAACATCCTCAGCTCATTTTGTAATTCCGTCTCTTTGTTTTGGTGTTCCCGTAACTCAGAAGCTTTTTCCCATAATTCCTCTCTCGCCTCCTCACCTCTTTTCAATGCTTCCCTCCTTATTTTGTCCATTTTATTATTGTATTCCTCTAGTTCTTTCAGGCGTTTCTCTTTTCTTTTTATCTCCTGTTCTCGGATTTCTCTTATCCGATTACCTGCTCTTACATCTCCCTTCAGTAGTTCCAAGTCCAAATCGTGTTCCCGTTTTTCCTCTTCCAGCTTTGTTTTCCATTCTTCTTCCAAGTTCTCTCTATCCCGGGAAATACGAATTTGCTCTTCCACTAATCTTTCATTCAGTTCGCTCTTCTCTTGTTCCAACTTTCGGGTAAACCCTTCCTTAATTTCTCCCTGTAGTTCTTTGAACTGTCTTGACTTTTCCAACAATTCTTCCTTCCTTTGCTCCAGCGATTTCTCCCCTCTTTTTATCTTCTGTTCTCGGCTTTCTCTTATCCGTTTGCCCGATCTTACCTCTTCCTTCAGTTGTTTCAATTCCAAATCGTGTTCACATTTTCCTTTTCTTTTTCAAAGTTCTTCCTATCCTGGGAGATGCCAATCTGCTCTTCCTCTATTCTTTTGTTCAGTTTGCTCTTCTCATATTCCAAATTATGGGTATACAACACTACTAAATTCTTTTTTCCACATTGTTCGTCGACTCTGTTGGCTAAGTCCGCTTTCAGCCACCGAATTCGTTCCCGTACATCGGCCAATCGTTGTGTCCCCCCCGTACACATAATTTTTCTGAAGCTCGTCTGTGTGCCGTTGTGCCTCGTCCACTTCAATTTGTACCTCTTTATATAATTTTCATAACTCCTCACCTCTTCCAAGGCATCCCCCAATTGTGTCTGAAGCTTGCCAATGTTCACGTAGTCGTCCTGCCACGCCTGCCATGGCGCATGCCGTGACCACGTGGTTTGAACCGGTGGCTGGGAGCCTCCGCCTAGTGTTGTGCCGTTCGTTGCGCTATTAATAGCCCACTCCCGCTTCGTGTCGTGCCAAGGTGGAGCCACGCCGCCATTTTGCGACTCCATTTTCTTTACAATTTCCAAGTTCCTCACCCGATCCGCTCAAACATAAAAATCAAATCAAATTTGGACCGTTTTTTTGCTTCTTCTTTTTCCGCTTCTCGTAACCAATGTCGGCGTGCGAAATGCACCACTGGTCCAAATATCCCGCTCCCGACTACCAATTGTTGCGGATCCGGGGTGGCGGGATTCTTGCCCGACTCTTGGCGCCACCCTCACCACTGCCATCTCCGGGGTTTATAACGCCGGCTGGCTCAGCACAGGCCTCGGGTCACGCGTCTTCAATCGCGATACCAACGTAATCCTTGTACCTTACCAGTTGGGGAAATAGAACCCTGGTTACAGACTGGTTGTGTCAGATGCCAAGTGTTTTCTGCCAGTCTGTAACCATTTTGGTTTTATATGCCAATCGAACGGATCGTTCCTCGACGCGACACGAATTACTCCATAGCGGCAACCTCATACGAACCAATCATATTTATTGGGGAATATCGAAGAACACGACACAAGCAAAACATTCACGACAATGTTTTTATTAACAATTTTTAACCCATTCTTAACTTGGGAACTATGGACTACAGGTTTCGAGGAGGGTCCGGACCGAGATATGCCTTAAACAACGTGCAGACAGACAGACAGACAGACAGCATGCATGCAAGACAGAGTACTTGGTGATGTTTCATGGACGAGAGGACAGTGTCAAAAGCACGAATGTCGCTCACAACAAGCGGATGTCCACGGATTCGAGCCCCCAGCTCGAACGCGATGGCAAGATGGCGGCGCCGTACTCTTCCTTTTCCGCACCGCACGCGGTCTCCGCGCGCTCCGACCCCGCGCAAGGCCAATGGCACAAGACCGCCAGGCCTCAGCCAATCTCTCCCAAGGTCTAGCACACAAATCCAGGCCTGGCCTGTTCACCAGACAAGGCCCAAATCGAGGTGCCGGGCTCCGGCAAGCGGATCGGCAAACGTGTCGAGTCGTGAGGTGAGCAAGGACCGTCAGAGGCTCCGTCGTTTCCGCCCTTGCCTTCCCGCCTCAAAGCCCGACTTCTCAACTCCGTCCTCTCAGTTTCTTTCTCTGTAGAATCACCTTTTCCACGCTCGCCTCTCAAAGCCGGCTGCCGTTCTTCTCACTGCAGAATCACCTCCTCATAAGAGTCGATCGCCAACTCAACGTGCAGGCCGCCTCTCCCACTGCCCAAAAGGCAGACTCGGCGCGCTCAGGTTCAGCTTCTCTCCCGGCAGATCCAACACTGTCCCTCCTTCGTTCGCTCGCTTCGAAACACGAGCACGCCTCGAGAGCAACTGTTTCCACACACTGAACCCTTTTCACCACAGTTTCTCTTTTGTTCGCTCGCTTCGAAACACGAGCACGCCTTGAGAGCGACTGTTTCCACACACTGTACTCTCTATCTCTCTTTCGTTCGCTCGCTTCGAAACACGAGTACGCCTCTCTCAGCGAAGCCTACAAACTTCTCCCCTTAGCTCCACCTCCCTCTCCAGGCCACTCCCCCTCAGCTGACTGGGCGGGGCCCATCGTCCGGAGAGGGGAGGAAGAAGAGGGAGCCCGCGGCACACCACCACTGCACGAACAATTAAACATGCATCCTACACCTCCCGACACACATGCAACGTCCGTTTTACCAAACAACCAAGCTAAACATGCATTTAATGGGGGATCTGAGCTAATCCTATATTTAGTAGTCTAATAAGGGCCATTTCCGGAACAATATACATATACAATATATATATATATATATATATATATATATATATATATATATATATATATATACACATACATACGAGGTCCGTCTAAAAAGTAACGGGACTGAGCCTGCTGTGTGCTCCACTTACACAACTTGAACGGGTTGCGTCACAGTCTTTCGCAACATTCCAGCAATATATATGATTGGTGATGGTTGACTGCGCTCATTGTGTGATATATTTTACAGGTCGTGCTTTACACGTTGTCTAGTCTGAGTCGTGCACTATGAGTCGTGAGCAGAGAGCCAATCTGAAGTTTCTTGCCAAGCTTGGCAAAACACCTTCCGAATCCTTCGCAATGCTGCAGCAAATGTCACGTGTCTTCCCCTCAACGGGGTAGAAACAATGTCACGTACACGTGAATTTGAATGGCACAAGAGGTTAAAAGAGGGACGGGAGGAGGGTGAAGACGATCCACGGTCTGGAAGACGTTCAACGAGCAGAACAGTGGACAACATCGAGCGTGTGAAGCAGATGGTGCACGCAGATCGTCGACTCGTGGTGTGGATGATTGCTGAGGAACTTTCCATCAACAAGGACACCGTCTGGAGCATCATCACTGAAAATCTCGAAATGCGCCAGGTGTACGCAAAGATAGTTCCCAAGCTGTTGTTCGAAGACCAGAAACAGCAAAGAGTTACTATCTGCAAGTCATTATCGAGCGCCTCGAGGATGATCCAGACCTACTCGGGAGAGTCATTACTGACGATGAATCGCGCATATTTGAATACGACCACGAGACCAAACAGCAGAGTCGTCAGTGGAAAAGTCCGGCATCACCAAGACCAAAGAAATCAAGAATGTCGAAGTCGAAGGTCAAGGTGATGCTCATCGCGTTTTTTTGACATCGAGGACATCGTCCACTTCGAGTTTCCACCACAGGGTCAAACAGTGAATCAATACGTGTACAAGGAGATTCTCTGGCGCCTCATGAGATCAGTCTGGGAAAAGATGAGGGATCTGTGGGAGAACAACGCCTGGGTGCTCCACCATGACAACGCCCCTGCTCACAGTGCCCTGAGCATCCGACAGTTTCTGGCGGAGAGGAACGTGCCAACTCTGGAGCAAATCCCGTATTCGCAAGACTTGGCCCCTTGTGATTTTTTCCTATTTCCCAAGCTCAAGGGGGTGATCAAGGGGACCCGATTTCCTGATGTGGAGGCCATCAAAAGGGCCGTGACGACGGAGCTCCAGAGGATTCCAGAAGAAACCTTCCGGGGGTATATCGAAGCATGGAAGAAGAGGATGGACAAGTGTGTGAGACTGGAGGGAAACTATTTTGAAGGGGACATGCTGTGATTTCAATATATTTTTTGGAATAAAATTTCTGTGAAGTCAGTCCCATTATTTTTTAGACGGACCTCGTGTGTGTGTGTGTGTGTGTGTGTGTATATATATATATACACATATACATATACATATACATGTTGTTCTTCTTTCGGCTGCTCCTGTTAGGGGTCGCCACAGCGGAAAATCTGTTATGATCCGCATACTGATTTGGCACAGGTTTTACGCCGGATGCCCTTCCTGACGCAACCCTGGTCGCCTCTTACGACACAGGGATAAGGATTGGGTTTCGCCATGATTCCGGGCTGCCCTACACCCTCTCATAGCGCGGCCCAGCGCAGAGCAGAGCTCCCGTCCTCAAGCGATCCTCCAACCCAAGCCTCCGAGTCGCCGGATTACGGGCGCACGCCACTACGCCCGGTATATAGATATATATATATATATATATATATATATATATATATATATATATATATATATATATATATATATATATATATATATATATATATATATATATATACACACATATACATACTGTTACAGATCTGGAAACCATACGCATTCAAACATACAGATGTCCCAAAGAGTAAGTTATTCCGTGAAGTACATTTGAGACAGGTCCCTTCCTTTTGTCTAGTGGGAGAATCAAAGGTGTGTGTTGCAATGTCCTTTTAGGTAGGTTATTAAATCTTTACATCCAACAAACCATCTAAGACCATCCAACAAACAAACTCACAACACCACTGGAGTTTGTGAAGCAACCCTGAGAGCAGAGAGCGTTGGGCCCTGATCCCCGCCTCGGACTCCGCTCTACTCGAACCGGGCTCCTTCGCAGACATGGTCTCCACACGTGCGGCCGTGGACCGAGCCGCACGACCATTAACAGGTGCCGCACCACGGAGCACCCCATCCCTCCAACGTGCAGGTACCCCGCCGAACCACGACCCCAGCTCGTATCTCTCCCTGGCTGCGGGGGTCGAATAAAACATCTGGGTTTCTTATCATCTGAGTGTGTGTCTGAGTGTGTGGTCCCGTCTCGTAAGTATAAACTGTACAAGTGTTTTTGAACATTGTAACTTCTTGCCTGTTTATTCCCGCGTAAGTCTGCTCTGTGTCTTCTTTATTGTAAATAAATTATTAGAAATGTTCCCAGTTCATTTTCGTCTTTTCCTTCATTGGTCCAGCATGGTTCGGATCTGAGTTTTAGCCGGGTTTTTATACCCGATAATCGGTTCATCCAAGCCGGCACAGCTTTGGCAGTTCTGCTCGACTGCACCCGAACCGGAGTCGGTAGTCAGTAGTTGGAATGCTACTGCAGTGGTAGAGTGACCCGTTTCGAGCAAGACGTGCCGAGGGCGTGGTTCCCCGGTAGTCAAAATCGCGTAGTTAATTAGGTAAATTGGTTCTAGACAAAAAGACCCTACGCTACGCGGTTGAGATATTGGCGTCCACGGTCGGTTCAGCAACCCACCAGCTTACCGAGTTATCCGAGAGTGACAGCCTAAAATTCCAGGGAGTCTGTTGGAGACGACGTAACCTCCCTCACCAAGTGGTCTTTGTCGCCACTGGACATCCGGCCAGCAACAATACATATATACAGTAGATACATACATTCATACATACATACATATACACATATATACACGTACATACAGTATACATATACTCTACCGGTCTAAAGTTTTAGAACACCCCCATTTTTCCAGTTTTTACTGAAATTTAAGCAGTTCAAGTCCAGTGATTAACCTGAAATGTGACAAAGCCAAGCGGAAAACTGCCAGAGGTTAAAAAAAAAGTTTATGTTACCAAAAACTGAAAAATAATGTAAATTTCAGAGTTGTTAAAAAAGGCCCTTTTCAGGGAACAAGTAATGGGTTAGCAACTGCAGCTGTTCTGCAGCAATGGAAGTAAATTAAGCCTTGAAAGTTGATGCAAACAATTCCCTCAGGTGCCCCAACTTTTGTTGATTAGTTACAAACCCTCTGTCTTAATAAAAGCAGTGTTGGAACAGACTATGTTGCTACACCTTCTGAAGCATTATTTGGACAATATTGCACTGCAGGAAGTAGTATATTGCTATCATAATGGCGAGTAAAAGACAATTAACAAAGGAATACAGACAGACCATTGTAACCCTTACAAGTGTCGGTCTTTCCTTTAGAGAAATTGCAAAGAAGCCAAGGTGTCAGTGAGTACAGTTCCCTACACCATCAAAAGGCACTTGGAAACTGGAGGAAACTCTGACAGGAAGAGAGCCATAACACAATCAGAAGACAAGTTTCTGAGAGTCAACAGCTTGTGTGATCGGCGGCTCACAGGACAGCAGCTTCAAGCACAGCTTAACACTGGTCGAAGTAAGGAACTCTCCATTTCAACTGTGAAGAGAAGACTTCGAGCTGCAGGTTTGACAGGTCGAGTGGCAGTAAGAAAGCCATTACTAAGATGGCAGAATAAGAGAAAGAGGCTTGCCTGGGCCATGAAGCACTGCCAGTGGACTACTGAAAACTGGAAGAAGGTCTTATGGACCGACTAATCAAAATTTGAAATCTTCAGTTCATCACGCAGGGTTTTGGTACGCCGTCGAGTAGGCAAAAGGATGGTTCCTCATTGTGTGACACCAACTGTCAAACATGGAGGAGGAAGTGCGATGATCTGGGCCTCTTTTTCTGGATCCAGAGTCGGCGACTTGCACAGAGTGACTGGCACCCTGAACCAAAAGGGCTACCACAGCATTTTGCAGTGCCATGCAATCCCCTCTGGCTTCACCTAGTTGGTCTGGGATTCATCCTACAGTAAGATAACGACCCAAAACATACCTCCAGGCTATGTCAGAACTTCCTTAGAAGAAAAGAACAAGACGATTGCATTCAAATCATGGAATGGCCAGCACAGTCTGCAGACTTGAACCCCATCAAGGTGGTTTGGGATGAACTGGACAGAAGGGTGAAGCAAAGCAACCTACAAGTGCAACACATTTGTGGGAACTTCTGCAACAGTGTTGGGAAGAACTTTCCGAACAATATTTAATTTCCATTGTAGAAACAATGCCACGAGTATGTTCGGCTGTTATATCTGCAAAAGGTGGCTACTTTGACGAGTCAAAAATTTGAATTAAATTTTGTTCAACAAAACGATTCCATGATTTATTTTTTTATCTGCAATTGTTTATTTGTTCTATGCTTTAATGTCAGAGTACATTGAAACATTAAACTGCTTAAATTTCAGTAAAAACTGGAAAAATGGGGGTGTTCTAAAACTTTCAGCCAGTGGAGTATATATATGTATATATAGTTATGTAGAGAGATGCGTCCAACCAAAAAAATGTCTCAATAATCTACCCATCTCATCTCATCTCATCACAACTCGACTGAACTCGTATCTGAAACTCATGACTGACTGGTTGAATCGTTTATAGAAAAGAGGACAAACTGATATTATTGTCTTGGATTTTGAGAAAGCATTCCACAGAGTTCCTGTTTACTAAATTTCGTTACTCCATCATCAGCAGACACGATCTACATTGGATATTGCCATTTCTCAGTGATAGACAGCAAGCCATCACAGTAAATGATACCCACTCAACCTGGGTCATGTGATATCCAACTACCCCAGGGATTAGTTCTGGGCCGACTGTTTCTCCTGCATATCAACAATAACCAAGACCATATCCAATCTAAGTTGCGTCTGTTTGCCGACGACAGCATAATCTATCGTGAGATGCAGAGTAATGATGACCATCGCATACTCCAAGACCTGTGTAGTACTCTTGCTGACTGGTCTACCAAGTGGTTGATGACTTTTAACAATGAAAAGTGTGCTACCCCAACTATAACGAGGAAACAAAACCAGGTCTACATGAGTATGTGATCCTTGGCGATGCTATCCCAGGAGTAGATCAGTCTGACTATCTGGGTGTGACGGTCTCGCATGATCTTTGATGGAACAAGAACTGCCAGAAGATTTTGCATTAGGCAAGCTTCACTCTTGGGAAAATACTTTGCATTAAAGATGAAGCAACATGTTTCAGCAACTTTTGGAGTCCCTACCACAATGCGAGGCCAAGTTATCAGCAGGTGCCTTCAAACACTCACTTTTTCCTTCTGCGGCCATGTCCCATCGCATGGGGTCTGCGGCTCATGATGCATGCAGGATTGTTCCAATTTTTTCACGAACAAGCTGTCTGGTTCGTCTGGAGTTAATTTTACCAGGAATTTTTTGAGTACGTACAATGAGAACTCACACAGTCTTTGTCAACAGAATCGAAGGTTGTGATCTTTGAGGTCGATCAACTTATCCTGCGAGACTGAACACCCGGCCGGCTTAATGTCCAACCAAGGGACGGTATATTTTTTGATGAAACGTTCTGCATGCGAAGCCCCGATCCAACAGTTTACAGTCGGGTCGGGAATCGAACCCAGAATAGATAACTAAAAGGTAAGTGCATTACCTGCGCACCAAGCTATCTCACTCGGGTCATCAAATCACATTTCATATTATGATAAATAACATTTGATATAAGCACATTTCCTCCGTATTAAACACTCTTCCACCATCAAATTACATGCCACAGCCATTTGCCAACAAATTTGTCATCTCCGTGTATCCTGTTTTCCCTCCGCATCACCACAGAAAGTTCCATCTAACGCCCCCCCCCCCAACCCCAACCCCTTTCCACATCACTTAAATCTTACTCACGTGGTTTTTCACACAAATAAATTGCTCCTTATAGATGACGAACTACAAAACAGAAGCGTCTTACAAGCTGAAGATGTCCATGAAATGACCTGGATCGGGATATCATTCTGTTAAAATCAGACCGAGCCAACACCTGCCTTTGACCCAGCCTCCTTTCAACAACTCACCACAATAATTATACAAGGTGTGACTTTTTCTTGTATGCAATGTCAAGGCTCGTGAGGGAGCTAGAACACAGAACGGAAATGGAGAAAGGGGGGGGGGGGGTGGGAAAACGCCAACAGCAAGGATGAGACAAAAATGAGGGAGACTTGGCCAATTGGGCTGGAGGAGGACACACTGGTTGAACAAGATGGATACAGAAGCAAACTCTCAGGAAGGAAAAAGCGGTATTTTATGACTAGGTGGGTGTGACCTTGGTTGATCTGTCGGTGATGGGACAATCATCTGAAATATTACAGGTTATTGTGAAGGTGTGCACGACACCAGCACGGTGGACATGTACTGCAGTCATGAAGATGGTGGACATTACAGGTCTGTGCTGTCGTCTGATCAGACACAGGACCAAAGCATTTATGAAACCGGGTTGTTGATGTACAGGAAAAGGTAAAATTAAATATCCACAGCTGAACACAGTTAGCGTACGCACCGAGAAAAACCGGAGAGCCATTCTTTTTGAGCAACATCTCCATGAACATGGATCGGTAATCGTTGGTGATTTTTGCAAAAACTCTTACCCTTGTTCGCAAGACTACAAATAACACCACCCTGTAGGCTGTAGGTTACCTTTAGGA
The DNA here is from genome assembly GCF_056783735.1 of Eptatretus burgeri. NCBI lineage: Eukaryota > Metazoa > Chordata > Myxini > Myxiniformes > Myxinidae > Eptatretus > Eptatretus burgeri. The sequence continues at coordinate 103,030,269 of NC_140967.1, read as the reverse complement.
TGTCCGAGTTTGGGCTGGAACTGATGTTTGTTTAACTAATCAATGGGACTGTTTCTTTTCTGTTCACTTGGGTCAGGAATTAAACCATATGATGTGGTTGAGCCAACTGACCATTTTAGAGTGTTTTGTAGATTGAAGGATGAAATTCCGTTCAGATCGAACATTTGATGGGAGATCATCAAGTGAGTGACAGGAAACAAGGAAACAAGGTGAGCGACAGGAAAAAACACAAGATTCGACAAACATCGATTCCCACCAAACTAGGCGTCTCGGTGTGTTTCCGGACTTGGACACCCGACAGCAAGCTACAGCGCGATGTTAAGGAATCATTCAATAGATCTTCAAGCGATGGTGTTCCCAAGAGGTCACATCATGGACAGGGAGACTGTTTTTTTAATGAAGAGAAATGATTCAGAGCAATGGAGGAACTGTGGGAGTGGAAAAGGAGAGGAAATGTCTGAGTTAAGGAAGTGAATAAAAAGAAGAAAATGTCAAACAAAATGAGGAAAAGTGAAATGGAAAATGGCGGGAGTGTATATTGTTCATATGTGTCATGGTTGAGTGGTTAGTGTGTGTGTGGATGTTAGTGGGTGTTTTGGGTTGTGTGTCTTGGTTGAGTGGTTAGTGTGTGTGTGGATGTGTGGGAGTTTTGGGTTATTGTGTGTGTTCTGGTTGAGTGGTTAATGGCGTACCTAAGTGTGCAGTGTTTTGTGGGTGTGTTAACCCTTGACCTATTGGTGTATTACAGTGTTACGACATAGCCCTTGGGTAGAGGGCTCGAGGTACCGCTTATTGCTCCGTAGGTCCTCATTGACGTGCTCAGGAAACCAATGCGTACCCCGTGTGTGGTCGCACCATATAAAGTCAGATGTGACTGAGCGAAGTTAACATCTGAATGCTGACGCCAATTCACACCCCCACTCTTCAACACACAGTATTGTATGCAAATCCAGCAATGCAATAAAAATTCAAAACAGTGGAATAAATGCAAATATTTTTTTCAGGATAAAGAAACACAGGGTATACCACCAAGCAATGGATAAATCTTGTTAATAAGAAAAAGAATAAAATAAAATATATGCAGAGGTAACAATTAATAAATTAAAGGACAGACAAGCACCAAGACAATATGGACAAGACAATTTATAGGCCCACCAGATATCCGTAGCTAATGCAAAGGGGGGGGGTAGCAAAATAACAAAGGAATATTTGCCAAGATATAAAGAAGATAATGTGTAAAGGAGAAAGGTGGGGGGGGGGTTGGAAAGAAGAATGCAGGCCTGTTTGATTTGCCGTTCCAGCGGCCTCACCCCAGCCACAGGCCACAAGGATGACGCCTCACCACCGCCCTTCCTTCTCTCTCTGGGTGTGTTCTCAAACTTCACCAACGAACGAACAGGAGCAATTCCTGAAACACCTTGAAGCCACACGTTGCTTCAGGTCAGCTCAAGTGACACTCAGGAAGAGGAAACGCTTCTGCTCCATCTCCGATCCACGTGCACTCGTGAGGATCTCCTCTGCCCTAGTGTCTTCAACACAGACGGTACCTCCATCAGGCAGCCCTCAGAGGGATCACTCAAATCCTCAAAGAGGTTTTACAGGCCAAGTTGCTCATCACAAGCCAGACCGCACATTCTGCGTTCATTCCCGCTTTTTCCTCCGTCTCTCTCTCTCTCACCAGCCTTTATGCCTACCGCATGCTCTTGCTTTCTTTTCTTCTTCACCGCTTCTTTTGCTTTCTTTTTTTACTTTCCCCACCCAAAGAAATCCACACAGTTCTGCCGCACGAGACCGCATGAGGCCTTGTAGGGGGAATACAAGGCAGAAGGGAAAGGAAGATCCCGCAGCACAAGGATCAAAACAAAAGAAGAAAAAATAAAGAAGAAAGAAACCCATCTTGAGAACCAGAGCGACCACGGCAAAACCATTGCAATACACCTTGTGAACATAACAGGCATAATGGGGTTTATAAGAATTGGTCTGTAGTTAGGGGATATTTGGATCAATGACATACCCTCATGAACTCCACACTGTTGTCCAGCAATGACTCCTGACGAAACAACAGCAGGAAGTTCTCATCCTCCGGTAACAACATGTTTGCAACCTGGAAACAATCCATCCAACCAGTCAGGCCTTTATCAAACAACCTCTTCCTCCACCGCCAATCATCACCAAGCTCTTACTCCACAAACATTCATGCCGTGGATTTAGCACGAACGGACATTTTCCAAAGAACATTCCCAGATGAAATGGAAACTACCGACAATAACCATACACTCCCCAACACGGGACTTTGGAAATGACGGATGAATGCTAAATGAGGCCTGTTGCGCATGAGCCATGTGTGCGAGCGTTTACATGCACTGACTCGGTTTGGCTCGCCAGACACTTTTAAACTGTCATGAAAGATTTCATGCAAAATCCACTCCCAACCCCTTCCCCCCCACTCTCCTCCCAAAACATGATTAATAGAAAATATAATCATTAAAAAAAAAAAAACTTACCAAGTGCATCGACAACCCCCAGATATGATCTTCCCACCAGTATTAGGAGGAACGAAGGTTTGGTTGGAACGTGCCCATCTTCGAGCCTTCGGCCTTTCATGGGCCTACATCAATCGGTAGTTTTTTCAATACGAACTATAACATATTGTTGCGAGCCGGCGGGGTCAGGTGAGAAGACCACTCGGTGGGTAAAGCTACGTCGATTCCCACCAGACTCCCTGGAATTGTAGGCCATCGCTCACAGATAATTCCGTGACGCGGCGGGTCGTTTAACCGACCGTGGATGCCAATACCTTAACCGGGTGGCGTAAGGTCCTCCTGTCTAGAATCAAGTTACCTAATTAACCACGCAGTTTCGACTACCGGGGAATCACGCCCTCAGTACACCTTGCCCGAACTGGATCACTCTTCCAACAACCGACTACCCTTCCGGATCGGATGCAGCCGAGCGGCACTGCCAAGGACGTACCGGCTAGAAGGAATGGATTGTTGGGGATAAAGACTCATCTAAACTTAGATCCGAACCATGCTGGACCAATGGAGGAAAAGACAAAGGCAAGCTGGGAACATTTCTACAATTATTATTTATTTACAATAAGCGAGGAAAAGCATGTGGCACAACAAAAGGTTTATTGGGAATGTAATCAGGGAAAGATGAGAGAGGTGTGGGGTGGGACAATTATACAAGCAACTTATAAAAGCAGACACAGTGCAGACTTGACGCGAGATTAATAAAAGCAATAACAATCATAACAATGAAGATCTTATAGAGGCTTATCTAACGGACAGGCACCAACACACTCAGACACAAACACTCAGACAAAACTAGAACTACGTTGTCGATGGCACACCATCGCATATTCCCGCGCGCACTGCTTTGTCCCATTAACGCTTGGTGAAATTTTATCTTGCAAAATGGATTGACTATTCTTTTCTATTTGATGTGCTTTATGACCATAGACTTACTATGTTTACTAAATCAGAAGTCATTGTAAGCATGTCAACATTTCATGAAACATTAATTTAACACTGTCCAGCAATATAGAACTGTGCATCAATTCAATCATAGGAATAAACTGTGTATAATATTAATTATAATTATTCATAATCAATTAGATAAATACAGTAAAACCTGTGACTATTTGTCACTCATGGGGGCCACATAAGTAAGTTCTTTATAAAAGAATTTACCATGTACAATGATAAATACACTTTAAAAAAAAATCAGCCCCCATGACCCCACCCACTCTGGCCCGGCCCCTAGGGGTCATATAAAAAATCCGACAGTCTTGTGCACTTCCCCATACATATATCTACTATGTTCCAAAGTTTCAAGTTCCTATCTCAAACGGTGTAGGAGGAGCTATTTTGACCCCCTGCCCCCCAAGCACCCTCTAATCATCATGTGTTTTAAAAAATATGTTGTTAAATGTATAACTCATGAATATGTTTGATTAAAAAAGCTATAAGACAATATTTTTTAATCGACCCCCATGACCCCAACCCCTCTGGCCCGGCCCCTAGGTGTCGTATCAAAAATCCAAAAGTGTTGTGCACTTCCCCATACATATATCTAACATGTCCCAAAGTTTCAAGTTCCTATTTCAAACGGTGTAGGAGGAGTTACAGGGCAAGACAGATGGACGTACGGACGTACGGACGGCGGAGCCAATCACAATATTCCCGCTTTTCTTCGAAAGCGCGGGAATAATAAACCCAATGAAAGGCAAATGACTTTTGCAGCCAGGGAGGGAGGGAGTTGAGGTCACAGTTTTTGGTACTTGAGCGTTTCAGGGGGAAGGGATGCTCCATGGTGCGGCACCCGACAAAAGCTGTGCAGTTCGGTGCGCAGCCGCACGTGTGGTAATCGTGTCTGCAGCAGGAGCTTCAGTGGAGGAGAGCGGAGTCCAAAATGGCGAAAGTTGAGCAGTAGCAGGAGCAGACAAGAGATTTGGTCGAGGTCGTGTCGGTGGGGACCAGTACAGTAGGCGGGCCGTCGAGGCGAAACGTAGGTAGAGCCAAGCAGCCGGAACACCTTCGCAACAACTCCTTCAATTCCCTTTCACACTTTTCCTTCCAACGGCCTCCCACAACAACAACCTTCCCATCCAACGACAACTCTGACCAACTTCTTCCTTTCCATCCACCCCAACTTTGCCCCAACTCTGAGGATTGCTCTGTACTTTATAGATCACGGAGCTCGGGGAGGAGCCATGTTGAAACCGACGTCATCGTCTGATCCGAGCATCCCGATTGGACTGGGCCTTTATGTGGTCCGCCTTTCTGGGTGGGGTTTCGGCCAGACGCTAGTTTGGCCCGCCCACGCTGCGCTTGTCTGGGTTTGGGAAGGTGGATGCCGATGCGGCTTTCACAGCAAACGTTGGGATTTTGCCTCAGAAAACGAGACTCCGGATACAGCGGGCAGACGGTGGTATGCTGTGGCCAGCGAAACGAGGGGAGCAAGCGATATGAATTTACCTCAGAAAAAGGAGGGAATAAAATAAAACAGGAAAAATGATTTATTAATCCTAACTTTTGCCCATCACAACGTACTCCCTGCTGTCCCGCTAGACAAAAGGTAGGGATCTAACTACACGTATATTAATGGAATAACTGACTCAGGACAACTCTCTGTTGTATGCATACGGTTCCGAGAACCGTAACAATATCAACTTTATGGACGAGTTGATCAAAAAATGCTTCTCAAACTGTTACGTTGTGCAGAGGCACAATCCTTTCTCGCAGGTACGTTTACAAGTACATTCGGCTTCTTGAAAATTATTTTTATTCGTTTCCTGCTACAATCCTTATCTGCGAGACGTAAAACATGTCAAGGCCGACACGATTTACCTTTGTTACTCGGGGTTTCTGCACATGCGTGTCCAGCAACCTGGAGCGGATTACATCATTTTGAAAGAGCACGATTTACATTCTACAAGCAATTTGGGAGTGTTTGTGGTTGAACTGGATTTCCTTGACGGCCAGACTGGTGACTTTTTGAAGTAGTTCAGCTAGGTGTGATGTGTTTGTGATTGTGTTAACAAATGATTGGAGGCTCGCATACATCCTTCCCATAACCCATCACTGATTCCAGGAAGGAAAATATAGTGGGATTGGCAGGGGGGGGGGATAGTAAGGGAGTATACGGTGAGGGTTAAGGGGAAAACAGAGATCAGAAGGGATTTGAATGTGTTCAAGATGTTATCATGAAACGGAAGACCAAGAAGGAACCCGCAGAAGTAAAGAGCACAGATGGAATCATCAGGCGGATATTCGGGATCAGGTGGATATTCGGGTTTCAGCAGCTACTCCACAACCCTCAAACCCATCCAGGCACAGCCAAGTGAGCCGTACAGAAAAAAATTCTGCAAGAACTCACTTCTTCTCAGAGAGATAAATAACAAAAGAGAGGAATAGAGAGTGAGAGAGATGGAAGAGAAGAAAAAGCAAGAATTACAATGAATAAAGACAATTATGGAAAACAAACGAATTGAAAGAAATGTAAAAGAACAAAGAACAAAGATGTCGAGAAGAACCCAGACAGATATATTTCAGTAGTTACTCCTCAGGCTCAAACGCAGCAACATGTACAAGCTACCAGAGGTCTGTCAGCGGGGAAGCACAGTCCACTCAGCATCAGGATATGGTACAAACATAATGAAACGGAAGACCAATAAAGCAGGTAGGGGTGGGGTTGGGGTGGGCAATGGGATGGAGGGTAGAGGATGTTAAATTTCATTTAATATTTGAAAAATAACCGAAGCTACTTCGTATTTCTGTGCAGTACCCGTATAATGTGTGCTTTGTGTCAATTAAACATTAATTTTAGAGCGACAGTGGACAGGTGTAAATCCAAACAACCCAAATAGCGAACAACCAACCGTGAAGCATATACCGATTGGTTATTTCACAACTCGTAAAGGAAATGCCACATCACAATTTATTCAGAAGCATAACAGATGTATTTACGCAACGTACATGGTAGACGTATCTGTTACTACGAGTACCTCGTGTATCTGCAGACGTCCATCCGAGCTGACGTCATAGATAGACATGAACTGCGACTTCAGATCCTGCAGCTGTTTCTCTGTCAGGTCGGTCTGTAAGTAGCAAGCACCAACTAAATCAGTACCTACACCCTCCACACGTAGATCAGCACCTGCACCAAGCTCAATTCCTGCGATGGCTCAGCACCTGCACCAAGCTCAACACCTGTGATGGCTCAGCACCTGCACCAAGCTCAACACCTGTGATGGCTCAGCACCTGCACCAAGCTCAACACCTGTGATGGCTCAGCACCTGCACCAAGCTCAACACCTGCGTTGGCTCAGCAATGTCAGCAAAGGCGACTAAAAAAAATGCAATGAGCCAAAAAAACTATCCGTTTCCCTTGTCCTTATAAATTACAATATAAAACCAACAGATGATACAATCCCAGGGTACATGGTCAAAGGTTGCATGGATGTACATGTATGTGCATCTCCTCTTCATACATCGATCAGTGTTTTTCCCTGTACACAATTGCCCTGTCCGTACGTCGGTATATGATCGTGCGTCGGTGAGTGTCCTGAAATCGGCATGATTGCACGAACGACATCAGCCTTACACATGCCGTTCTTAGGTGTGCTTCTTTGTTTGTCTGTTTGTCTCTGTCTCTCTCCCTGTGCTCCCTCCAAACACACCTCACCAATTCCCCTTACCACATCTTTGAATCACACAAAGCGTTTAACCCCATTTGCTCTCTGTGCAAATCCACAATCATTGGGCTTTTAACCACACTAGCTATCTGTGCGAATCCACCGTCATTGGGCTTTTAACCACACTAGCTCTCTGTGCGAATCCGCCATCCATCCATCCATCCATTGGGACCATACTCTGCAGAGCGTTGGTGCTGCCGAAGCAGTATCCTTGGCTATTGGGCACAATCCTGGACAGGTCACCACTCCAACACAGGATACCAGTAAGCTGGTACTCATTTTGCCGACCTCAGAAGGATGACAGATAGTCAACCCCACCTGGTATTAATTCAACAGCAGAGTGGGATTTGAACAAAGGATCATGGGATCCCAAGCCCACCACCCAAACCATTAAGCCAACACCAGGCGTAATCCACCATCATTGGGCTTTTAACCACACTAGCTCTCTGTGCGAATCCACCATCATTGGGGTTTCAACCACACTTGCTCTCTGTGCGAATCCACCATCATTGGGGTTTTAGCCACACTTGTTCTCTGTGCGAATCCACCATCATTGGGGTTTCAACCCCACTAGCTCTCTGTGCGAATCCACCATCATTGGGGTTTCAACCCCACTAGCTCTCTGTGCAAATCCACCATCATTGGGCTTTTAACCCTACTTGCTCTCTGTGCGAATCCACCATCATTGAATTTCCACCATAAAGGACGTTGAGCTAGTCATGTGGGATTTAAACATCTGTTTGGGTTCAAAAGGAACAAAATATCATGAGAGCACAGAGCGTGGGATCCGTTTGTACACTCGCTCCATCTGGCATGCATGCTATTACCATTGACAAATATCAATTATTATTAGGATCATTATTTATTATTACTATTATCCTTACTCTTTGACAACGTTTTCCATGTCATTTAAAAAATATCAACCATGTATATTATATTCACAGATATTGAAAAATAAAACCCCTTCACATAACTTTTTGAACCCCACGCGCACAGTAAGTATATTACGTATGCTTGAGGAAGGAGGGGCAGGTGGGGGGTTATGAAAGGCCAAATTCCGGTATTTGTCCGTACGTAATACAATGTGAAGTCTCATTATTACAGATGTTGTGTAAATTTTTTTTTTTTTTACAGGAAACCACTGTTTGATCACTTGAACGCAACTCCTTAAGGATTTTACGATGGGGGGACTAAATGGGTTAGGTCATTGGGCAATCTCTGCCCACATCCTTTACATTCAGATTATAACCTATAAGCCCTGTCTACAAGGCTACACTCTCAGCAAGTCGGGATGTTAATGGCAGAGGAGGTTGGGTATGGGGAGTGGAACCTCAAATGGAAGTTCCTCGTCACCATACCAGTTTTTTTTTCAAAATGATGTATAACTACACTATCTTCTTTTCCTTCCCTTCACTTTACAAGGGATGAGGTCTAATGGTAACAAGCTTCTATCCTGCCTCGACCACGACACTCCTCCGCATCCTCGTCCTCCGCCAACTCTCAACACTGTCCAACCACCCCCACCTCACGGATATCCCTCCTCACACAAGCATCCCATCTAAACCGCGGTCTACCTCTTTCATCCTAACTTCATCCTTCAACCGATTCGCTCTCTTCCTTCATCCACATCAAGTGTCCAGCCCATCTCAGCCGGTATTTCACCAATCACCCGGCCAAGCTCATCTGCACACCAATCTCCTCCATCAGTTCATCCATCCTACTTCTATCCACCCTCTTCACTCCCACAATCCTCCTGACCCACTTATTCTCAGACATCTGCAACCTCCATTGTTGTCTCTCTGTCAGTGCCACCGTCTCCAGGCCATAAAGGTAGGCCGGCGTCACACAAGTCACCATAACCTTCCCTTTCAATTTTGTTGATATCTTTCTGTCTGCCATTACTCCCTTCACCCTCATCCATGCATTCACATTTCACACCTACCTCAAAACAGCTTCTCCTTCACACATTTCACATGTAAGAAAAGAAGAAGAAGAAGAATATCATGAACTATGGTAGTACTACATATAGTGGGATGATACGGGAAAAATCTGACCGCCCATTAAAATGTGTACACAATGATACACTTATAAACTAACTACTCCAGAGTGAAATCATAAACATGAAAAGCCATAACTTTTATTATTGAGTGTTTTCTGAACTACCAAAAAGACACCAAAAAACATCGCTAAAGTACCACATCAGGAGATAGCTAAACCGCCAATTCGCAGGTTGAGAGACATAATGTTGTAACTGCATTTTTGGCAAAATTGAATAAAATGGCTCTCATGTCTTTCAAATGGTGTTGAAAGACATGAGAGCCATTTTATTCAATTTCGCCAAAAATGCAGTTACAACATTATGTCTCTCAACCCACGAATTGTCCTTCTTCTTCTTCTTCTTCTTCTTCTTCTTCTTCTTCTTCTTCTTCTCCCCTCTAAAAACAATGTGAATCTGTAGCCCAACCTACCTCAATAACTGCTGAAACTATGATAGTGATTCCAACGTGAGGAAGTTACTTTGTCTCTGGGCTAGTGCACACAATCCAAAATTAAAAAGTAGGTAAAACAGAAGACCAAGAAAGAACCCGAAAGAGTAAAGAGCAATGTTGGAGTCATCAGGAGGATCCTGGATAGGATTCAAGTTTCAGCCATGACTCCGCAACCCTCAAACCCATCCAGACAAAAATTTCTGCAAGAAGTCCCTTCTCCTCGGAGAGATTGATAATGAAAGAGAGGAAAACAGAGTAAAAGATAAACGAGAAGAAAAAGCAAGAATTAGAATGAATAAATTGTGAAGAAAAAAAATAAAGAGAATTGTGAGAAAAAAAAATTGTGACGGAACAATGTCAAAAGATGTCATCCCAGACCACAAGAGGATTGTTGTGTCGTAATGTGGAATCGTGATGTGGTGTCATTCCTACCTTGGGTGGTTGTTTTTCTTGAGATTTCATCCTTCGATGTTTTTATTTTTTTGAATGTTTTTTTTTTCTAGTTAATAAGAAAAAGCACTTCACTATCCGCGTTCTCTGCACTGCACTTGTGGGATCGCACGCACGCACGCACGCACGCACACACACACGCACACACCAAGCCACAGAATAATTGCATTTCAGGCTCGAGAATCAGAAACCCTTCTCGCCTTCACCTGCCATCGTTACAACCAGCAATGTATATATGTTATTTACATAAACCATTTTACAGAGAGAGGGGGAGGGAGGGAGGAGAGGAAAAGGGGAAGGCTGATCACATCATCCATCTGACCTTCCATAGATTGCATGGGATGCTCACCCTACCTACTGATCACCCATCTCTCTGGTTTGAAAAATAGAAAGGGGGGATGGGAGAATGGGGAGATTTCCTTTAAATAGTCAACCCATAGTGTCCCCCCTCCACCTAGATGCAGTAAATGGTAAAAGCGATAATGCTGTACTCATGAACACATATAGCGTCTTGTTTACTAATCGTTTCTTTGTTGACGAGATACATGATGACGTGACTCACGCCCACACCAAGCCCAGCCAGGAGGTGTCGAAACAGCTGGTCCAGCTCTTTACCCTCGATGTATCCTTTACCTGTGGGGGGACACACCGGAGGAGTCGTCAATGCAATGCGGAACAATAATAATATAACAGAGAAACACCTCGTGGGGACATTAAGCTGGCAGTCCTGCCGTGCAAGTAGTGGTAATGGATGATCGCGTCATGACGTCACAACTCTCTCGCTCTATCTCTCTCTCTCCCCCCCCCCCCCCCCTTCCACGTTCTACACAAATAGGAAGGTCAGGTAGGAATGCATCCACAGATAGATTCCACGAACGACCCACGAGGGGTACAATTTAGAGTGAAAGGCATTGATGGGACATCACTTCAAGGTCTAGTGAAACCTATTGGAATCCCAGGGAGGAGGGATCGCCGGTTTGGGGTTGTGGGTGGGGGGAAAATCACCTATTTGAGATTCACGGAGTGTCCTAATAAATAATGTTGACAACAGCAATAATAAGACGTGTTGACGAACATGTGAACGAGATAGCCGACTAAATGCCATATTTTCACAAGTCAGAAGGTTTAAATCGCTGTGGGGTGAGATCCAAGACCCAAAATTGTGAACCATTTCAATCGTTATGGATTGAGATCCAAGACCCGCCCATGTGAATCCTTTCAATCCCAATGGATTGCGATCCAAGGCCCGACCATATGAACCGTTTCACTCCTGATGGGTTGAGATCCAAGACTCCCCCAAAATAACCCTTTCAATCCCTATGGATTGAGATACAAGACTCACCAGGAGGCACAGTTTCCATCCCTATGGATTGAGATACAAGACTCACTAGGAGGCACCGTTTCCATCCCTATGGATTGAGATACAAGACCCGCTCTTATGAACCATTTCCATCCCGATGGATTGAGATCCAAGACTAGCCAGCATGAACCGTTTCAATCTTTATGGTTTGAGATCCAAGACCCACCCATATGAACCGTTAACAATCCCAAAGGATTGAGATCCAAGACCCACCAGCATGAACCGTTTCCATCCCCATGGATTGAAATCCAAGACCCGCCCGTATAAACCGTTAACAATACCTAAGGATTGAGATCCAAGACCCCTACCAGTATGAACCATTTCCATGACCATCTCGATGGATTGAGAAACAAGACCCGCCAATGTGAACCGTTTCCATGTCGATGGATTGAAATCCAAGCCGCGCCCGTATGAACCGTTTCCATCTCTATGGATGAAATCCAAGCCTCGCCCGTGTGAACCGTTTCCATTTCGATGGATGAAATCCAAGTCCCTCCCGTATGAACCGTTTCCATCTCTATGGATGAAATCCAAGTCCCACCCGTATGAACCGTTTCAATCTTTATGGTTTGAGATCCAAGACCCACCCATATGAACCGTTTCCAATCCCAATTGATAATAATCCAAGTCCCGCCCGTATGAACAGTTAACAATCCCAAAGGATTGAGATCCAAGACCCGCCAGCATGAACCGTTTCCATCCCCATCGATTGAAATCCAAGACCCGCCCGTATGAACCGTTTCCATCTCTATGGATTGAAATCCAAGTTCTGCCTGTATGAACAGTTTCCATCTCCATGGATTGAAATCCAAGACCCACCCGTATGAACAGTTTCCATCTCTGAGGTTGAAATCCAAGTCCCGCCCGTGTGAACTGTTTCCATCTCTATGGATTGAAATCCAAGTCCCGCCTGTATGAACCTTTTACATCTCGATGGATGAAATCCAAGACCCACCCGTATGAACCGTTTCCATCTCTATGGATTGAAATCCAAGACCCACCCGTATGAACCGTTTCCATCTCGATGGATGAAATCCAAGTCCCACCCGTGTGAACTGTTTCCATCTCCATGGATTGAAATCCAAGACCCACCCGTAAGAACCTTTTACATCTCGATGGATGAAATTCAAAACCCACCCGTATGAACCGTTTCCATCTCCATGGTTTGAAATGCAAGACCCACCCGTATGAACCGTTTCCATCTGCATGGATTGAAATCCAAGACCCACCCGTATGATCCGTTTCCATCTCCATGGTTTGAAATGCAAGCCCACCCGTATGAACCGTTTCAATCTCCATGGATTGAAATACAAGACCCACCCGCATGAACCGTTTCCATGTCCATGGTTTGAAATGCAAGACCCACCCGTATGAACCGTTTCCATCTCCATGGATTGAAATCCGTGTAAATTCCAAGTGCGATCACAGTGACCATGCCATGGAATTGGCGATCTAATCGCCTCCTCGAGGTGTCACTCACAGCGATCCGGACGTCCTGCCTGTTTACCATCATTATTTTAACCACCAGCTCGTACATCCATCTCGCCCCCCACTTCATCACCGCCATTTACATTTAAGCCTGAAACTTCATGGAGAAACAAATTCGAGCAAAGCGGACGCAGCCCAAAGGTGATCGCACCGCAACTCGTCGGCACCACGGAGTGATACCGGCGGATCCAGTGAGTGTCGAAGCGGGTTCACTCCATTCGAGCCTTTCGGAACTGATGGAAATGCAAGAGGGCTGTAGGGAGAGCCAGGTGTACCTCCCTCAAGAGTGAGAGAGGAGGTAAGTGGCTGCAAACAGGTGTGACGATGGAGATGAATGGGGACACGGGGAAATCGGGTGGGATGGAGATGAGGAGACGCGGGGGGACAAAAGGTAGGATAACTCCTCGTCCGGGATGGGGTAAAGTGCGTAACAAAGCGAAGTGATGGAAAGGTATGGATACAGGTGTGTAGTGGTGTAAAAAGGCGCACGAGAGGAGAACGGGACACGGTGTAGGGAGAGTGGAGAGGTGAGGGTGAGGGTGAGGGTGAGATTTTATTTTTTACCTTCACCGTCGAATCTCTGCCATATGCGCAGGAACCCTCCCGCGTCGATGTTCCCGATGTTAGTTTGCTGCATAATGCTCGCCACAGATAGTGTGAGGAGTGTGAGATAGAGAAGGGGAGGGGGGGCGGGGAAAGGGGGATAACGGAGGGAAGGAAATTTGTGCAGAGAGGCCGCAAGTCCGCCGAGCGGGGCTCAGAGAGACTGGCTCGAGTGAGTGGAGCGCGCGCACGTCTCGGGTATGGGGCTGGATCACGGGGCAGGGGAAGGGGGCTGGAGCGGGGTTGTGGGTTTGGGCGGGGAGCAATGTCTAACGAGCTAGTCCCCATGGATATTGTTTGGATGGTCTCGAGATTATAAGAAGCTTATATCAAGAAGCTTATACTAGTAATTACAAGCTGAGCCGCTGGCGACGGTTTACTTGGACAAGAAAATCTTACATTGTGACACGGATCGATGTTCATGGTTCAACCGTTCGTTAAACGTTTGATTCTGTGTCAAAACGACGAAATTGTTTGATTTTAATCCTCAAATATTTCACCAACTTCACCCGAAGATTCAACAGGTGATCAGACTTTGAGGACAAACTGGATCGATGGGGCTCAACCCCCCCCCCCTCCACTATCCGGACAAAACATATAATCATTGGTTCAGGGTCGAGTCTGCGAACCAACAAAATTCCATTGACGTAATCAAATAAGGACCCATCTATTTATTACGTACGCAAATTGACATAATTGTCATCAGTTGGGAAGGGGTGTTCCATGTTCCACCACCTGTATGATCTTTACCTGACTGTTAGGTTTTCTGAACGACCCTTCCATTCTCAACACCGTCCCAGAACTCCTGTCTTTCCTCATTTTTAATTATCTCGACGTACACTATCACGCGTGCATACGTAATAAATATATGGGCTCTCATTCAACATCGGCGTATCGTGCGAATGAGTAGAAATAAATTTTAAAATAAATAAAGGAGGAAGATGAGGCACGACCTATCGTCCTGTACGCCTATAATACAAGATTAAATATTTCCCTTTCAGTTCCCACGGGGTGTCATGGATGAAGGTCATCATGTGATGTGCCTCGTGATGCAAGATCTCAAACCGGGAACTACGAGAGCAATTTGTGGATTCAGGAATCTTTATGTTTAAAGGTCCCATGACACTCAAAAGGACTGAAATTGCATATATATATATATATATATATATATATATATATATATATATATATATATATATATATATATATATATATATATATATATATATATATATATATATATATATATATATATAGTGTCCTATAGGAGTTCTTCATCGTGATTTCTGATCTGACAATGTTTTTTTTCACAATACTCGTTCTGTAAAATGTAAAATTAAAAAACAAACTTTTCGGGAACGCCCCTAAAAATTCTGCCGAAATCTACTGAACGACGCGGAACCCACATGACGTCATCTCCAGAACAACAAAGGCTGCACGCAAATTACTCGGGTTGGTGGTCTACGTGATTGTATTGGCTTCCTGTGTGTTTCCACATTCGAGTGGTCGACTCAAACGCTTCGTTCATTTCTGCTTTAAAAAAAAAAAAAATCAAACATTTGGTTTTGAATAATGGATGACATGGACTTTGAGTGTGAGAGAAATGAAGGATTTTGGTCTGAATCGGATGGGGAATTGTCGGATAACGTAGTCGCGAGAGGTGAAGTTCAGGCAGCTGGAAATGGAAAACGGCCTTACCAGTTCGAGCCCGAAGCAGGACAAGCAGAGGAAACTGCGATGAAATTCCCAGCATTCATGATGATCGGGAGGACATCGAAGGAAGACTTGGCAATAACAACTGGTTCGACTAAATCCTATTCGTAATTCAATAATGTAAATTCTACTTGCATACTGCTCGATATCAGAAATATTTTAGTGAGGTGACGTGACCAGCACAGCACAGCGGGCATGTTGCTCGGCGGCGAATGAATCGCAAGCAAGGCCAGCCAATGTCATCGGCCGTATCTCTCCGCGCATAAAACGAAGCAATCTCGCTGTCCGGATACGATGAAAACTTGTGTGCAGAACACACCTTGCGACACAATTGTCTAGAGTAGTCCAATAAATCTGACGTTCTGTTGCATTTTTATTTATTTTATTCCTACTGTCGTCATGTAGCGCCAGTAGAAAACAATGAAGAAAAGAAAACAATAAAAAAAATTACCCCCCCCCCCCCCCCCGTGCGGGAGTGCCGGTCATCTCTGCGAGAAAATATATAGCCTCCTGAAGGTAGGGCAGTTTTTGCAAACTTTGAAGTCATGTGACACGAAAACGAAAGCGAATATCGAAAATCTGGCCTGACAAAATTTAGATATTATCCCATAGATTTATATGCCACAATCAAATTCAACATCACTTGAGAAATGTAGGAGGAGATAGATTTTGAAAATCGTCATTTTCACATTTTTTGCCAACTTTGAAGTCACGTGACACGAAAACGAAAGCGAATATCGAAAATCCGGCCTGACCAAATTTAGATATTGTCCCATAGATTTATATGCCATAATCAAATTCAAGATCGCTTGAGAAATGTAGGAGAAGATAGATTTTGAAAATCGTCATTTTCGCATTTTTGCCAATTTTGAAGTCACGTGACACGAAAACGAAAGCGAATATCGAAAATCCGGCCTGACCAAATTTAGATATTGTCCCATAGATGCATATGCCACAATCAAATTCAAGATCGCTTGAGAAATGTAGGAGATAGATTTTGAAAATCGTCATTTTCGCATGAAAATCGTCATTTTCGCATTTTTTGCCAACTTTGAAGTCACGTGACACGAAAACGAAAGCGAATATCGAAAATCCGGCCCAATCAAAATTTAGATATTGTCCCATTGATTCATTCATATGCCACAACCAAATTTAAGATCGCTGAAGAAATGGCAGAGGAGATAGAATTTGAAAATTGTCATTTTCGCAACGGACGGACGGACGGACGGAAGGACATCTACACCCATATTATTAGGTCATGCTCGAAGAGATGACCTAAAGAAAGCTACAGCACGTCAGATTTATCAGAGTAGTCGGACGGACGACGGATTTATAGGACGACATTGCTTTTGATGATGGGTACTGCATCAGGTTTCAGCCTCCTCGACTTCTTCAAACTGAACAGCGAATAGAGCCTGTGATCAAAGTCACAGCGAATAGAGCCCAAGTTTCTTGGTGAAGGGGTGTATGATATGGACATGCAGCTGTCAGGAACACAGGCATCATCCAAACCTACTGGAAGTGGGGGCCTTGTTGTTCCTCTCTGGAAAGGGAAGGGTGATTGCCAAGACTGCAACAACTACTGAGGGGTGATGCTGCTCTCAGTGCCGGGCAAGCTCTTTGCTCGGAAAATTCTTGATAGGGTTCACCACCATCTGCTTGAGCACCAGCGCCCAGAGCAGTCAGGCTTTACACCAAAGAGGTCAACGATTGACCGTATTCCTTGCTCTTTGGGTCCTCACCGAACACAGATGAGAGTTCTGGCAGGGGCTGCTTCAGCCTATACTGATCTCTGTGAAGTGTTTGATTCAGTGAATCTGGATGCCCTCTGGAGGATTATTGGTCTTCATGGGGTGCCACCAAAACTAATCTGATGTCTGAACTATACTCTGGTACTGACAGTGTTGTGAGATGTGGTGATACCATCTCTGACTTACTTCCAGTTGTTACTTTAGTTTGTCAGGGGTGTGGACTGGCCCCCACACTTTTCAGCGCTTGTATGGACTGGATTCTGGGGAGGATGTCAGAGAGATCAAGCTGCAGTGCAAGATCTCTGACGTTGATTTGGCAGATGATGCAGTCATCGTTGCGGAGACTCGAGATATCCTTTTGGGGGCCCTCGAGGTGCTGAATGAGAAGTTGGACCCGCTGGGATTACAGGTTTCCTGGGTCAAAACTAAGATCCAGGCTTTCAATGACATCTTGGATGCTGCTATCCTGTCTGTACCTGTTTGTGGCGAGGATATTGATGTCACGGAGAGAGTCACTTACCTTGGCAGTGATATTCATGTCTCTGCTGGCTGTGAGCCTGAGGTCATCTGGGTCGGGCCTTGGGAGTCATGGATTCACGAGATCATGGGGTGTGGCGTTGCCGGTACCTGTGCAGGAGGACAAAAGTTCAAGTCTTCAGGTCCTTGATGCTTCTAGTCTTGCTCTATGTATATGAGACTTGGTCTCTGACCAAGGATCTGAGACTGAGACTTAATTCCTTTTGTACTAGGTCTCTTCAGAGAATCCTTGGCTATTGCTGGTCGGACTTTGTGTCCAATGAGCGGTTGCTGAGAGAGACTCGAATGAGATTTGTTACCTATTGAGACTCGTATGAGATACCCACTCGAATGAGAGCTATTTGAGCATAGTCTGTGAGCGTCAGCCGTGTCTGTATGGATATGTGGCTTGTTTTCCAGATGCTGATCCTGCTCACCAGATTCTCACAGTGAGGGAGCCTCTTGAGTGGAGGAGGCCAATGGGCCGACCACGTGCTTCGTGGTTGCAGCAGGTTGATCAGCATCTCAAGGAGATGGCGATGGCCAGACGGAGGCCCCTGGAGTACTGGCGGAAAGTGGACGCAGCGACGCGCTGCTCCGGCGCATGCTCCCATACCTGACCTGACCTGACCCTGCTGGAACACTCCTAATCCCCGGCTCGTCAACCCCCTCCCTGCTCTCTGGAAATGATGCAAACATTTACTGCCATGAACCTGTTTCTGTTCAAATAAAAAATTTACCATTGTTGTAAAATTATGAGACAGTGGGTGGAGACAGACAAACAGATCCACATGATCATTCATGAGGAGCCATGGAACTATCTCGGCCACACACAGGGAAAGGACGGTGACCTTCTCCGGTACATCAGATATCCCTCCCTCTTGGTGGGTGGAAAGAAAGAAGGAACGTGTCCTCTTCAATCATATCTTGTGCTTTGGTTTCTCGTGGTTTTGCCTCCAATCCCAAGTGATTCATGCAAGTGGCTCCGCATTTCGTATCAGATGTCCATTAAGCCGGTGGTCCTACATATACTTGGCAGTTTTAGTTTTACTTGGGGAGTTCAAAAAGTTTCAGGAATTTGAGCTATTCCTTGATTGCTTCCAAGCAAGTTTGATATGATTTCGTTAAACGGACTTCATTTAATCGTTTTAGAGTATCGGAATCCAGAGATTGCTGCGTCATATCCAACTATGATTCCACTCAAGTCGAACATCGAGACGTCATCAAAAATTTAAGCAATATATTGTAACGAACCGAGGTCTTGGTAGACCACGTACTATTTGGGATATTTCAGGCTGAGGGCCGCAAAACAGACCTTTAGACCGCGTTCAAAATCATCGGCATGGACGATCAAGTGATCGCAATTTTCACTCAAAACACCGGTTGTGCTCCACTAGCGGGACTTTCCTGCCTGGAAGATAGAGCAAAAAGGCCACTCTACGTCCTACAAACAAATTAATAATTACATTTCAATAAAATTATAATTATACAAGCATATGCTCAATAAGTTAGTTAACACACAAAGGACACCAGATACAGATCGTGATGACCCCTCGCCCAACAAGAAGCTACGTGGAACACACACCTATCCTGTTCTGGCAACCCTACCCGAGCTACGGGCCCAGGGCAATGTGAAACCACGGGAACAGGAAGGAGGAAACCAAACAATTAAGACATGTGGCCCCTACCTAAAGCTATTCATTAACCCCAGATGTGTCGTTACATACAGCAAACACAAATGCGACATGAGAGATCCCACTCCTGAGAAGATGTAGCTCCAAAGAAATCTATGAATACACAATGGTTGTGCATGGCAAAGAGGCACACTCAAATTCGACAGGAGCCAAGTGGGTGTTGTGCATTAAGTGTCGACATGAGTCTCCTGAAGGTAACCCCAGGTGTGCTCAGCCAGCAGATGAGAATGGCCTACAAACTATTATCAATGCAGGTCAAGGCCTTAATCATGGACAATCAATCGAATCGCCATGTGAAGGCCACCAAAATATCCACAAAACTTGGA
The DNA here is from genome assembly GCF_056783735.1 of Eptatretus burgeri. Lineage (NCBI taxonomy): Eukaryota > Metazoa > Chordata > Myxini > Myxiniformes > Myxinidae > Eptatretus > Eptatretus burgeri. The sequence goes on along the minus strand of NC_140967.1, from coordinate 103,010,678 downwards.
ACTTCTCAAGGTAGCGTTTTCACCATAATCATGAACATTTTGGCACATCCAAGATCTCTCCAAGATGGGTCTCCCGAAACCTCAGTGCTTACGATCGACAGGAATGGTGAGTGAGCTTAGCAAACTACTCAACACATATCCAGCTTTATTACTCCGATGGAAACCGGTGTCTTCCAGACTGGGATCCTGAAACCAAATGCGAATCCATGTGATAGAAGCAGAGGGAACACCACCACCCAACAAAGTTCATGCTCAGCCGACACCCGGCAAGATCACGGTCTTCATATTATGGGATACCAAGGGAATCCTGGCGATTTACTTTGTCCCTCACAAAACCACAATCACAACGAAACATCACACACATTCACACAAAATTTACATCAAAACGGAACATTATCCCACAAAAAAAAAAATGACCATTTTTACAGCCATTTTTCCCTGCTGTGCAGGGGTTTGGCTTTTTCTTGAGGCAATGTTTTATGGCCGGATGCCCTTCCTGACACCAACCCTGGTCGCCTCTTACGACACACAGGGATATGGTACACCTATTCTTACCGGGGCATACACCGGGACCAGTACACTGGTACTCATTTCACCGACCTCGGAAGGATGACAGGCTGAGTCAACCCCCTGGTGTTAATTCAGCAGCCAACGGGGCTTGAACTCAGGACCCTGGATCCCAAGCCACCACCCTAACCACTAAGCCAACACCAGGCTAACATTATCCCACACTTGTACAAAATTTACATTGTTATCAAACTGGAATAATGTTACAGTTTCTGGATTCTGACCAGTTTCCTGAACCCAATCCTGATGAACCAATGTTATGGGAGACCACTTGGAGGTTATGTGGTCAAATCTGCCACGCGCACAATCCCCAATTTAACGACGGACCCGTCGGGAAAGGCCAGTCCTTGGTTTTCATTGTACAGAAAACTGTAACGAGAATCTGTCACTGCAGCTGGTCCGTCAGTTAAATGAAATGGGCCAAAGGAATGCACCCAAGACGAGCCGGCGAGGGAATGCAACAAAGTCGAGGAGGCTGTGGTTTAAAATCCCCTCTTATGAAGGATTTGTGCCAATGCAGGATTTTCAAAATGACGTATGAATGCTAAACGAGGCCTTCCGCGCATGCGCTGTGTGTGTGTTTTCAGTGACCCGGTTCGGCTTCAGTGACCCTTCAGTGACAAACTGTGACTTCAGTGACATTTTTAACCTGCTAACGCAAGATCTGTAATTCAAATCGTCTTTCAAACATTTTTCAGCATATAAACGAAAGAGTGGCAATTTCGAGATGGTTAACCATAATTGTTCTGTTCGTGAATACAGATCAGATTCACGGAAATAAAGCAAATACAAGAAGTATCAAAAATAATTGGTGGTTGAATTCAGTGAGCATATGTGAAAATCCGATTCAAATTTCAAGTCAATCAGATGAAAATTGACAATTTTAGAAATTTCAGCCTATGTTGACCTTTTGGCAGATGTTGACCTCAAAAATAGGTGATGGTTCAATTCAATGAGCAAATTTGCAAATCCTCTTCAAACTTCAAGTCAATCGGATGAAAATCGACGATTTTAGAAACTCCACCTAAGTTTTTGACCTTTAGCCTATGTTGACCCCAAAAAAGAATGGGGTGGTTGAATTCAGCGACATCATTATGCAAACCCTGTTTAAATTTCAAGTAAATCGGATGAAAATTGACGATTTTAGAAATATGGCCAATGTTGACCTTTTGACCTTGAGACCACAAAAATAATTGGTGGTTGAATTCAGTGACTGGATATGCAAATCCTGTTCAAATTTCAAGTCAATCGGAAGCAAGTGGAGGATTTTAGAAATTGCACCCAAGTTGTTGACCTTTGGCCGATCTCGACCTTTTGGCCAATGTTGACCTCAAAAATAATCCGTAGTTGAATTCAGTGACCTGATATGCAAATCCCTTTCAAATTTCACGTCAATCGGATGAAAATTAACAATTTCAGAAATGTGACAAAATTATTGACCTATGTTGACCTTTTTGACCTCAAAATCAATGCTTCTTCCTTATAACAAACTCTACCATTTTGTGAAGTTTCTTGAAGATCAGTTTAAAAAGGTGACCTGCAGGTGATTGACATACAGAGAGACAAACAAGAAAGATGACGTGCATCGCACGATACTTGTGAAATCCATGAAATAAATTTGACCTTAAAATAATTGGTGGTTTAATTCAATGACAAAATATGCAAAATCCTCTTCAAATTTCCAGTCAATCGAATGAAAATTGAGGATTTTATAAATCCGGCTTATGTTGACCTTTTAGTTCATGCTGACCTCAAAAATAATTGGCTGGTTGAATTAATTGACCTGAAATATAAATCCTCTTCAAACTTCAAGTCAATCGGATGAAAATTGAGGATTTGAGAAATACCACCTTAGTTGTTGACAATTGGCCGATGTTGACCTTTGACCTTTTGACATCAAAAACAATTGGCTTCTTATGACGAACTCCACCAGGTGGTGAAGTTTCATCAAGATCAATTTAAAATTGTGACCTGTAGGTGATTGACAAACAAACAGACAAGCCGGTAGGCAGACATGGGTAGTCGACTACCCAATACAACCTGACACGATGGGCCCGTTCAATGGGGAATGACCTGAGGATTAAGCACAAGAAACTTCATGATTCTAGCTTCAAGGGTTAATGCTGCAGATTGTTTTTTCGTTAAAATACCCCCACATTTAGAGGTTTTTCAGCCGTTGCTAGGCAACGGAGGGATCCATAGCAACGGTTCTTTCTCACACATAACTAGGACATAACTTGAACCTACCATACCAGTTTCATATATATCTGACTCATAGTCTCTGAGATATAACGAACTTCTTTTGTTATTGTTTTCGACCAGGGTTCATTCAAAGCCTATCTTCTCCGACAGTTTTCATAGGATCCGGCTGGAAATTTTTGACAATATGGCTGAATGTACTGCCCACAGTCGCTCGTGGCCCGATTTTTGATTTTCGAAAAAATAATTTTTTTGTTTTTTCAAAAATTTCAAAGTCCCGTTGCTAGACAATGGTGGTGTCCATAGCAACGGTTCTCATTTGCACACAACTAGGTCATGGTATGAACCTACCAACCAAGTTTCATCGAAATCACCATTGTATTAACTGAAATCGCCATTTTAAATACTGATAATAAGGGTAGAACAAATCTCAAAAAAAAAAATTTGAATTTTTTTTTTTTTTATACTAGATCGACTACCCAACAGAATAAAAAAATCATTCTGAGTGAATCATTCCAGACTCAGAATAATGCACGCGACAGCACAGAACTGCATGCAACGACACGAGTACAGCATATCCACCAGTCTCATCTTTGAGCTTGCCAACATCCAGCGTATGCTGCGATTGTGCTATTCTTCGAGATTTAAGCTGAAACTTCAAAGTTGGCAAAACAAGCTTGTGGTCAGTATTGAGGAACTGAGCACTCCGGTGGACCCTGCAGTTCTGAATCATCCTTCAGCGACCATCAACGAGCATGTGGTAAGTCTCCTTTGCCATTCCACCGACGTTGGAGTACCAAGTCCAGCGATACGCCTGTGGGTGCTGAAACCATGAATCAGCCACCTGAAGTCCATGACTTCTTGCAAAGTCAAGAAACTTAGTGCTATTTTGGTTTGCAGTTCCAGACCCATGGTGACCAACACATGTCCCATAATAATCCCTATCAGTGCCAGTCAATGCATTGAAATCCCCCAACACTTGAACAGTATCTCGCCTGGGGCACTGATCAACCACAGACGCAAGGGTGGCAGAGAATTCCTCTTTCGCAGTGAGAGAGAGAGAGAGAGAGAGAGAGAGAGAGAGAGAGAGAGAGAGAGAGAAAATGATACCCAAAGAGTGATGAATTCTCAGTCTCATAATACGCTCGTTGACTGGTGTTTCCTCAATTATCATGGGATTCAGCTTATTGGACACAGCTACAGCAACTCCTTGGGTATGGGAACCATCAGGGTGACCAGACCAGTAGAAGGTGTAACTACCTGCCATGATCTCACCACTATCCGGTCTCCAAACCTCAGAGAGTGCTGCAATACAGATGTTAAAACGCTGGAGCTCAGATGATAGCAGAGACAGGTGATCATCTTTTCTTAGAAATAGGACATTCCAGACAACCTGAGGTGCTCCCCTTTGGGTGGGTAACTGGAGGAGACCGCCGTCTGGTGGACGACACCTGAGCACCACCACAACCCGACACAGGAAGCTTACCCTGTGATTTTACTCCCATCAAAGAATGGGGGTTCCGAAGGTTTTACCTCAATCTCGTCATCCAGTGAGCTGCCCTGCGAAGTGCAGCAATCTACACAGGAGTTACTCCCATTAAGTGAGTTTTCAGTTTTCTTTATGTTTTGTTGAATCAAGTGTCTTACGGTGGCCAGAGTGCAAATCCTGCCACCAACTTCCTTGAAAAAGGTAACCCAACTGGAGAAGGACGGCCGCAGACACAGTTGGGCACCAGATATGGATGGCTGTTGGCTCACAAGGAGCTCCTCCACCCTTTGTCAGGTTTTGTTTTTAATCCTGCTGGTTGTCCATATCCATACATCCTCCTCACCCAGAAGGCTGGTGGGGGAGACAGTTTTGTTGCTGACAACCCGACCTTAAAACAAGTTAGTACAGGTTTACATGGTAGCTGCAGCAAATCACAGATATGATCTGACCTGACCTGACAATGGACACATGCGACTTATATAATAGTTCCCTAACACACGCGACCAACCAATGTACTTGGAAAATATTCCATTTTTGCAAGTAACAAAGAGACAAACAGACAGACACGGGTAAAAACAACCTCTGTCCACCTTCGTTGGTGGAGGTAATAAATAATTAAAGGGTCAGGGGAGAACAGGGGAGGGAGGGAGAGGGTTGGGGGGGAGAGAGAGAGTTGGAGAGAGATGGAGAGAGAGAGAGTGAAGGGGGGAGAGAGAGAGAGAGAGAGAGAGAGAGAGAGAGAGAGAGAGAGAGAGAGAGAGAGAGAGAGAGAGAGAGAGAGAGAGAGAGAGAGAGAGAGAGAGAGACAGAGAGAGAGAGAGAGAAATGAGGGAGAAGGGTGTAGAGACAGTGCACCGATTGGCTCTCCCCTCAAACCAACTCAATGCTGCAATACGCCCATCACCATGGTGTGTCGTGTTCCTTGGTTCAGCGAATATCACAAAATGTCCTGGACGCGCTCGGATGGGTGTCACTCGCTTTCTGTGGAGCGACTGTCAGTAGTTCATTATAAGAAAACACAGAAAACAAAGCAATGATTTCAGAGGTCAAGAAGGGGAGGGGGAAAAGTGTAGGTGTAGACTGTAGACATACAGAAAGGGGGCGGGGAATCACGATTATCAGCTCCAAATACATTCTTGGATACGTTCCCTATCATTTCCAAACAGATACTGTATTCTTATGTTGGACATTTACTCATGGTATAACTAGGTTATATTACTCCCATTACGTAGTCACATTCCTGCATCAATATTATAACGGTCATCAGCTCGGATTACTCCGAAAGGCCGCATCTACAAAAAAGACCAAAAACACCGAGTACAACACTCACCTCTGGCCCGATCATCATGCCCAGAGTCAGTTTACCATACCAGTGAGATGACTGCAGTTGATGCGGAACCGTGCTGACGACGGCACGACGTCAATTGGCCGAGCAAACCAACATTACGTGCCATACCCTATCGTCTATCAGATACTAATTGATCGCTTGGGCTAATTACTGCCAAGAGCACTATATCGTGACCAAAATCAAACAGGATCAGTGAAGACACAGTTCTTTATACCCCCTGGGCTGAATTGGAGCAAGGAAGGCAGAAAATGACAGGAAACTAGAAATTACAATTTACAGTATAGGCAAGACATGGTGGGAAAAACAAGCGATGGCAATTCAGCAGAATATACAAAGGTTACAGGCACGTATACATTTCCTTAAATTACCATTAACACAACATCGCATCCTCAAATCTTCACCAATCGCTTAGGCCTAGGTCACATTTGCCACGGCGGCCGTGGGGTCTCCAAAATCTACGGCCACTAGCAATTATACAGCAGTCGCAGTATTTCCACAGTCACACAATATAGCAGTCACATATGTTTTTATTTTTCGGGTAGCCGCACAGTGTATTTATAAATTGTTGACACTGAAAATGTGGGGTTGCCGTACGGTCTTTGATTTGATGTCGCACGGTGACCTTCGGGCATTCCTGCTGCGGCCATAGAATTTTCAAGGCAGACGCAAGGTGCCCGCAAGGCGACCGCAGGGGGGCCCTAAGGCGAACGTGCGGCCAGACGGAGGGTAACAAATGGGTTAATTTTTTTTTAAAAAATTTACCATTTTTTTTTTTTTTTCGGCTTGTCGAATTGCTACGGCGAACGAAGAAATGAAAAAAGTTATAACTCCGCGTTATAATTCCACGGCAACCCTACGGCCTGTAAAATATAGCCAAACGGCATAGGGCCACCCTGAGGCCACCTCAGAAACTCTGCGGCCGCCACACGTTTCTGTCAATTCAGAGGGCGTACGGCCGCTGTATCCTCGCCGTAGAGCAAATGTGACTTAGGCCTTAGGTCTTAGAAATTGTGGAGACCGAAAATATGGGGTTGCCGTACGGTCTTTGATTTGATGTCGCACGGTGACCTTAGGGTGTTCCTGCGGCGGCCATAGAATTTTCAAGGCAGACGCAAGGTGCCCGCAAGGCGACCGCAGGAGGGCCCTAAGGCGAACGTGCGGCCAGACGGACGGTAACGAATGGGTTAATTTTTTTTTACCAGTTTTCTTTTCAGCTTGTCGAATTGCTACAGCGAACGTAGAAATGAAAAAAGTTATAACTCCGCATTATAATTCCACGGCGACCCTATGGCCTGTAAAATATAGCCAAATGGCGTAGGGCCACCCTGAGGCCACCTCAGAAACTCTGCGGCCGCCGCACGTTTCTGTCAATTCAGAGGGCGTATGGCCACCGTATCCTCGCCATAGAGCAAATGTGACTTAGGCCTTAGGTCTTAGAAATTGTGGAGACCGAAAACATGGGGTTGCCGTACGGTCTTTGATTTGATGTTGCACGGTGACCTTAAGGGGGCCCTGCGGCGGCCATAGAATTTTCAAGGCAGACGCAAGGTCGCCTCAAGGTGCCCGCAAGGCTGTGCTGTATCACGTGATTGGGTTTTTGAAAATCATGACTCGCCCGCTAGGGGTGGCAGGAATGTACTTCCGGACGCGCAATAAAGCGGAGTTGATGCTAACACTCTTGCTTCTCGTGTTCCACTGCACCTCGTACACCATAGTTGGCTGACGAGGATGGTTGAATACGGACATGTGCCCGTTTTCGTCGGAGACGACTTCGAATTGTTTTCAGAGCAATTGGGATGCTATTTCCACGCGAATGATGTGGTCGACGAGAGCAAACAGAAGTCGATCTTGCTAGCCTGGCTATCGGCGGGACAGTACCGACTGCTGAGTGATTTTGTGGCGCCGGACAAGCCCCGTGATGACGGGCTGTCGTTTCGGGACATTGTGGAGAAGATGAAAGCACACATGGCGCCGGAGAAGTCATTACAGCTCACTCGATACCAGTTCGATCGCCTCTCGAAAGGTGCAGAGGAGCGCGTCGCTGATTTCATGGCGCGGATTAAGCATTCTTCCGTGGCCTGCAAGTTCACAGAGGGGGAGCATCCAGCTCGGCTCAGAGATCGTTTTATTGCTGGTTTACAAGATGCGAAGATGGTTTCGGCGGTTCTATGGCTGAAGGGTGAAGCCATTACATTCGACTCTGCGGTCAGCACGGCTACAGCGGTCGAGCAGACTCGCGAGGATGTTCGGGCCATCACCGGCCACGCGGGGTCACGGGCACCCCGGGACGTGCGCACGACCTTCGGTGCGGGTCGGACGTCGCCGCGCGGCCGCACGTGCGGCGAGGTGACCCCGCGGACGTTTTTGTGATCAGTCGGGATGGCAGACGTGTCTGTGCGGTACCAAGGCCAGGTCGCCACGCTTCCGTTGTACGTCGTGCGGGGGAGGGGACCGTCTCTCCTCAGCCGAGACTGGCTGTCCCGCATCAGGCTAGACTGGGCCGCAGTTCACCTTGTGCAACCCGTGCCAAGCCGGTGGGAGGATCGGTTGGAGAAGATTCTTCAAAGACATCAAGGTTTGTTTTGCGACAACCTTGGGAAACTCAAGGGCGTGGAGGCAAAGCTCTTCCTGAACGAGGGGGTGGTTCCTCGTTTTTGTAAACCACGACCGGTGCCGTATGCCCTGCGGGACAAGGTCAAGGGTGAACTGGATAGGCTGGAGGCCTGTGGAGTGATCGAACGGGTGTCGTACTCAGATTGGGCCACCCCGGTTGTCACGGTGTTGAAACGGAATGGAGACGTCCGATTGTGCAGGGACTTCAAATCCACGGTTAACCCGGGGCTCAGCGTGGAGCAATATCCACTGCCGTCAATTGATGAAATATATGCGCGATTGGCGGGGAGTCAATACTTCACGAAGCTAGACCTGCGTGATACATATTTTCACCTGGCGATGGATCCCGGGAGTAGCGAGCTTTTGACAATCAACACGTGTCAAGGGCTCTATCGATATACCCGACTCTGTTTTGGGATTGCTTCGGCCCCAGCCTTGTGGCAGAAAGCCATGGATCAGGTTTGCATTGGCCTGCCCGCTCAGACCTACCTGGACGATGTGCTCATTGCAGGGAAAACGGCGGACGAGCACCTTGCGAACATTGGCCAAGTGCTGACAAAGCTAGAAGCGTGCGGCCTGCGCTTGAACAGGGACAAGTGCGCGTTCTTTAAGCAGCGCTTGGAATACCTCGGGCACATAATCACGCCGGAGGGCTGTTGAAAGGTTCTCGGAAGGTGGAGGCGATTCAACACATGCCACCGCCTCGCGACAAGACGCAGCTGTGCTCGTTCATTGGTATGGCCCAGTATTACCAAAGGTTCGTGCACAGGCTCAGCTCCCAACTTGCGCCGTTAACACGGTTGCTCAGGAAGGACGAGCGCTGGGCTTGGGGGCCTGCACACCAGGCGGCGTTCGACCGCGTCAAGCGGCTGCTCACAGAGGATACGGTCCTCGTGCACTACGAGCCTGCGCGTCCGCTCTTATTGGCATGCGACAGCTCTGCATATGGCATCGGGGCAGTGCTCTCCCACAGGATGAACGATGGTTCCGAGCGGCCTGTTTGTTTTGCATCCTGGACCCTGTCCGCAGCAGAGCGGGAATATGCCCAGATCGAGCGCGAGGGTCTCAGCCTCGTCTGAGGTGTGCGGAGGTTTCATCAATACCTGCTGGGGCGGCATTTCACTTTGCAGACGGATCACAAACCGCTTCAATTCATCCTAAGACCCGAACGCGGGGTACCGGTGGTAGCGGTCGCGCGAATACAGCAGTGGTGTCTGTTTCTTGCTGCTTACGATTATGATATTCAGTTCCGAAGCACCGAGAAGCATGCTAACTGCGACGGGCTCTCATGCTTGACGTGTGCGGAGGGTCCAGCTGCATCTGAGTCGGCCGACCGGGTCGATGTGTTCATGCTGGGCCAGGTCCAAAGCGGGCCGATCACGGCCAGACAGGTCGCGGTGGAATCGGCTCGTGATCCGGTGCTCGCTCGTGTCGTCCAGGCGATTTCTACGGGGAATTGGAGTGATCTACCTTCGACACCGGCATTTCAACCTTTCATGTCGCGCGCATCGGAGCTGTCGTTGGTCCAACGATGCGTTATGTGGGGAATGAGGACGGTGATGCCACCGAAGTTCAGGCAGCGGTGTTTGGATGAACTGTATGTCAGTCACCTTGGCGTCGTGAAGACCAAGAGTCTTGCTCGTAGCCTGTTGTGGTGGCCAGTGTTGGACAAAGACATTGAGCAGTTGGTTAAGCGTTGCGCTACGTGTCAAACAGATGCTGATAACCCGCGTCGAGCCTCGGGGCTATGGCCGACCCCAGACAGAGCCTGGAAGAGGGTCCATGTAGATTTTGCGGGGCTGGTTAATGGCAAAATGTTTTTGATTGTGATCGATGCATTCTCTAAATGGCCGGAGGTTGTAGTAATGCAGCATACATCAGCAAACATTACAGTAGAGAAACTGCGGACGATCTTTGCTAAGATCCTGGTCTCTGATAATGGTCCGCAGTTCATCGCAGGTGTATTTGATGAGTTTATGCGTCAAAATGGTATTCGACATCTGAGGTCCGCACCATATCATCCTGAGACGAATGGGCAGGCTGAGTTGTTTGTTCAGATGTTGAAACGGGCTTTGCGCAGGGGGGGTGTTGCACCTGTGCAGACAGTGGTCGATGTCTTTTTTCTCCATTACAGGAACGCGATTCATCCTGTCACGGGTGATTCGCCTGCCATTCGTCTCTATGGACAGGCATTGCGGTCCAGACTGGATTTGCTGCGACCTGGGGGGTCAGGAAGTGGGACGGTGTTGCGTCCGACGCTGCTGCGCGGTTTCGATGTGGGACAGCAGGTAATGGTGCGCGATTATTTGCACGGTGCCAAATGGGTGCCGGTTGTGGTATCTGTGGTACTGGGGTGGCGAATTGCATGGTGCGGACTGATGGTGGGGAGGTGTGGAAGCGGCACGTGGACCAAATGCATGATCGCTGTTCAGCGTCACCCCCCCCCCCCCGCCCCCACACCCTCCCGGGCCGAACGATGTGGGACCCCCACCTGTGATGTCGCCGTGGCCGGACGTTGTATCGCCAGGGCCGGATTTGCTGACGCCCAGGGTGTCTTCGCCTGATTCAGTCCTGCCTGGGGACGTCGGGCAGGCTGGTCGGCCGGGGGCGGTTGTTATTGCGGATGGTGCGAGTCCGGCGAGGGTGTCACCTCGGCCGAGCCGGGTGGCGTCTGAGCCTGGGCTGTCTGGCGGCGCTGCCCGTCTGAGGTCAGGGTGCGGCCGCGGTACTTGGAGGATTATGAGTGTTGATTGGTTTCGGTTGGTCATGTTATGATTGTCCTTTCATCAGTTGACTTGTCATTTTATGAGAGGAGGAGTGTGCTGTATCACGTGATTGGGTTTTCGGATATCATGACTCGCCCGCGAGGGGTGGCAGGAATGTATTTCCGGACGCGCAATAAAGCGGAGTTGATGCTAACACTCTTGCTTCTCGTGTTCCACTGCACCTCGTACACCATACAGGCGACCACAGGGGGCCATAAGGCGAACGTGCGGCCAGACGGACGGTAACGAGTGGGTTAATTTTTTAATTTTTTTTTTACAATTTCTTTTGTTTCGGCTTTTCGAATTGCTACGGCAAACGAAGAAATGAAAAAAAGTTATAACTCCACGTTATAATTCCACGGCGACCTTACGGCCTGTAAAATATAGCCAAACGGCGTAAGGCCACCCTGAGGCTACCGCAGAAACTCTGCGGCCGCCGCACGTTTCTGTCAATTCAGAGGGCGTACGGCCGCCGTATCCTCGCCAGAGAGCAAATGTGACTTAGGCCTTCACACAAGTTCAAGATTTATGATGGTGGAGGCCCATGGGTGGTGGAAGCCCTCTCTGCCATCAACAATCAAGTGAAGCAGTGGTTTTCAACCTTTTTCCACTGATGGCACCCAGAACTCTCATATCTTATTCTGTGGCACCCCTATCCAATTTCTATTTGTATTGTTGCCTGAAGAACATTGCAGGCTGCAGGAGTTAAATTATTGGATAAAATACAAAATTTCAGGAGCATTTTTGTGGGCTTGTATTACCACAAATGGACAGGATCACATCCGGCAAAATAAATATTACCTCAACATTAAATTCACAACAACAGCTACACCGCCAAGAACAGGATCACATCCGGAAAAATTAATATTACCTCAACATTCCCTTCACAACAACGACACCACCAAGAACAGGATCACATCCAGAAAATATATATTACATCAACATTACCTTTACAACAACTACACCACAAAGAACAGGATCACATTCGGAAAAATAAATATTACCTCAACATCGCCGTCACAACAACAACTCCACGGCCAAGAACAAGATCACATCCAGAAAAATAAATACTACCTCAACATTACCTTTACAACAACAACTACACCGCCAAGAACAGGATCACATCCAGAAAAATAAATATTACCTCAACATCACCTTCACAACAACACCGACACTGCCAAGAACAGGATCACATCCAGAAAAATAAATATTACCTCAACATCACCTTCACAACAACAACTACACTGCCAAGAACAGGATCAGATCCTGAAAAATAAATATTACCTCAACATTACCTTTACAACAACAACTACACCGCCAAGAACAGGATCACATCTGGAAAAATAAATATTACCTCAACATTACCTTCACATCAACAACGACACTGCCAAGAACAGGATCACATCCAGAAAAATAAATATTACCTCAACAACTACACCACCAAGAACAGGATCACATCCAGAAAATATATATATTACCTCAACATTACCTTTACAACAACGACACAACCAAGAACAGGATCACATCCGGAAAAATAAATATTACCTCAACATCGCCGTCACAACAACAACTCCACCGCCAAGAACAAGATCACATCCAGAAAAATAAATATTACCTCAACATTACCTTCACAACAACAACTACACCGCCAAGAACAGGATCACATCCAGAAAAATAAATATTACCTCAACATTATCTTTACAACAACAACTACACCGCCAAGAACAGGATCACATCTGGAAAAATAAATATTACCTCAACATTACCTTCACATCAACAACGGCACTGCCAAGAACAGAATCACATCCAGAAAAATAAATATTACCTTCATAACAACTACACCGCCAAGAACAGGATCACATCCAGAAAAATATATATTACCTCAACATTACCTTCAAAACAACAACTACACCGCCAAGAATAGGATCACATCTGGAAAAATAAATAGGACCTTCATAACAACTACACCGCCAAGAACAGGATCACATCCAGAAAAAGATATATTACCTCAACATTACCTTCATAACAACAACTACACCGCCAAGAACAGGATCACATCCAGAAAAAGATATATTACCTCAACATTACCTTCATAACAACAACTACACCGCCAAGAATAGGATCACATCCAGAAAAATATATATTACCTCAACATTACCTTCAAAACAACAACTACACCGCCAAGAACAGGATCACATCCAGAAAAATATATATTACCTCAACATTATCTTTACAACAACAACTACACCGCCAAGAACAGGATCACATCTGGAAAAATAAATAGGACCTTCATAACAACTACACCGCCAAGAACAGGATCACATCTGGAAAAAGATATATTACCTCAACATTACCTTCATAACAACAACTACACCGCCAAGAACAGGATCACATCCAGAAAAATAAATATTACCTCAACATTATCTTTACAACAACAACTACACCGCCAAGAACAGGATCACATCTGGAAAAATAAATAGGACCTTCATAACAACTACACCGCCAAGAACAGGATCACATCCAGAAAAAGATATATTACCTCAACATTACCTTCATAACAACAACTACACCGCCAAGAACAGCATCACATCCAGAAAAATAAATATTACCTCAACATTATCTTTACAACAACAACTACACCGCCAAGAACAGGATCACATCCAGAAAAATAAATATTCCCTCAACATTATCTTTACAACAACTACACCGCCAAGAACAGGATCACATCTGGAAAAATAAATATTACCTCAACATTACCTTCACATCAACAACCGTACTGCCAAGAACAGGATCACATCCAGAAAAATATATATTACCTCAACATCACCTTTACAACAACGACACGATCGCTTTGGGGAAAGAAGTTGTTGCAGGCATGATGCCCATCCATGCTGTGGCCTTCTCAAGGCCCGTGACTGCTCTCGGCCGGAATCTCTCGATATATATTTGAAAATCCTCATTTTACACTGAAGAGAAAACTGAAATGGAAGGAATAACGATTGTGAAAACGGCATAACGCTTCGGCAGATGGCCTGGGCCGACGCGGCTTAATCCTGGAGGAGCCCTTGGGTGGTGAAGGGCCCGCGGCACTTCCCAGGTTGCCCTCGTGTAAATCCGACCATGCTTCGCTTCGTAGAGAACATTGTACTTTACGGTAATTCCACATATCGACGGTCCCCTGTGCCAGTGCGCATGCGCAGCCTGACCCGGAGCCAGGGATGTTGTGGGTGTTTCAACCTGTTCAATACTTGTTTGATTATTGTCGTTCCACGCTAATAAAGTGGTCGAACAAATTGAACTCTGTTCTTATTTATAATCAAACAGCTTGATGCAGTCGAGTAAAGATCGTCGGTGCTGAGGAGGACACGACTGGGTGAAAACGGACCACGAGAACGTCGACAGTGAGTTTGGATTTATCGGGTTCTGTACCCAATCTTCGCCCCCAGGACACTGTACACACGTGTGCATCACCGAAAATAGAACGTTTACTCCAGAATAACTGTTCCTATGGCGCCGGTGGAAGCAGAGTGCCCGATCGAGGGTTGTGACTATATGGCTACACACGCAGAGGCGGCAGTGGTGGCCGCCATGTTGAGTATACACGCCACTGTGCACGTCGCCGCCCCCAGGGCGGCGAGCTCGAATGCCAAGATGGAGAAACTCAAGCGTCCCTCCATAGCACTGGCCGGAACGGGCGAGGCCTGGTCGTACTTCATAACCCGCTGGGGCGAATACAAAACAGGTACTAAGCTTGTCGGACCTGACATAGTCGCGCAGCTACTGGAGTGCTGTGAGGAGGAGCTGAGAAAGGACCTCACTCGCGCGGCGGGTCGGAGCCTCGTGGGCAGCGATGAAGAAGACGTCCTCGCCGCCATGAAGGCGCTCGCCGTCCGGACGGAGAACACGATGGTAGCTCGAGTGGCCCTGTCTAACATGCGGCAGGGACACGAGGAGCCCGTCCGGTCGTTCCACGCCCGCATCAAGGGGCAGGCGGACACGTGCAAGTATGAAATGAAGTGCACCAAGGCAGGGTGCGATCAGGTCAACGACTTCACCGAAGAGTTATTGCGCAACGTGGTTGCCCGTGGCATCGCGGACCAAGCAATACAACTTGACCTACTTGGTGAGAAGAACCAGGACATGCCATTAAAGGACATGATAGAGTATATCGAGGCCAAAGAGTCTGGAAAACGCTCGGCATCGCGCCTGCTTGACACTCAGAGCACGGACGCGATCAGTAGTTCGTATCGGCGGGGAAAGCGACAGGACGTCCGCGCCAAAGTAGGAGCCAGGCCGGAAAAACGGAAGGCCAAGCCCGAAGGAGTATGCATCTACTGCGGCGAGGTGGGCCACGGCAAAACGCCTCAATGGCGCGCCAGACGCGCCGAGTGCCCCGGATACGGTAAAAAGTGCCGGAAGTGTGACCGCCAGAATCACCTCGACAAGGCGTGCCTGGGCGGCCGATCGGCAAGACCCCCATCTAAGGAGACCGACGGGATGTACGACGAGCAGACGGCAGCCTTCGTCGAGCTATGCACGGTCACCATGGCCAGCACAGAGGACGAAATGCGCACGCTTCCCCTCGCTCACCACCTGTACGATGATATGTGCGATAAGTGGATGAAACGCATATCCGACCCGCAGCCATACGTCAACCTCACTCTCACCAACAAGCGCGAGGATTACAAAGCGCTGGGTTTTAACCTCCTGAAACACACCCGCGCGGTAACCCTACCCGCTATGGCAGACACGGGGTGCCAGAGCTGCCTGATCGGCATTAAAGTCGTCCAACAAATGGGCCTGAGTACCGAGGACCTCATACCTGTATCCATGACCATGAAGGCCGCAAACAACAGAGGAATTCGTATCCTCGGAGCCGTGGTAGTCAGATTCGCCGGTAACAGTGATGACGCTCGGAGATTGGAGACGCGCCAAATCGCGTATGTGACGGACTCTTCAGACCGCATCTTCCTCTCCCGCGCGGCCTGCATGGACCTGGGAATGATCTCGGACAGATTCCCGACACTCGGAGAGGTGAATCTGACAACCTCGGAATTGTGCGACTGCCCGCGACGCGCGGAGCCGCCGACCAAGCCGACCGCACTCCCCATGCCAGCGACCGAGGCCAACAGAGAGGCACTACAGTCACATTTACTCAGGATGTATGCTCAGAGCACATTCAACACGTGCCCACACCAGCCACTACCGAGAATGACCGGCCCGCCACTACGTCTTATGCTCAGTGAGAACGCGACACCGGTTGCCCATCACACTCCCATCTCCGTGGCCATACATTGGCAAGATGAGGTAAAAGCAGGCCTCGACCAGGACGTTCGGCTCGGCGTGTTGGAGGAAGTACCCGTCGGCACGCCGGTGACATGGTGTCACCGCATGGTAATTTGCGCGAAAAAGAATGGCAAGCCGCGACGCACCGTCGACTTTCAGGCCTTGAACAAGCATGCGTTCCGCGAGACCCACCACACCCAATCCCCGTTCCACCAGGCGAGACGCGTACCTAACGGGAAGCGCAAGACAGTATTCGACGCATGGAACGGTTACCATAGCGTCCGCCTACACGAGGACGACCGCCACAAGACGACCTTCATCACTCCATGGGGGCGCTACCGGTACCTATCTGCCCCACAAGGGTATATGGCATCGGGGACGGTTACTCACGACGATACGATGAGATCGTCGCGGACATTGGTAACAAGACCAAGTGCGTAGATGACACGCTCCTATGGTCAGACACGATTGAGGGGAGCTACTTCCAGGCGGTCCAATGGCTGGATATATGCGGCCGGAATGGAATCATCCTCAACCCGGAGAAGTTTGTCTTCAGCGCACCCACGGTGGACTTCGCGGGCTTCACCATCACCATGACCGACGTGCGACCGTGCAGCCGCTACCTGGAAGCAATCCACGATTTCCCACAACCGCGTAACATCACCGACGTCAGATCGTGGTTCGGGCTTGTCAACCAGGTGGCATACGCCTTTAGTATGGCCGAACGAATGCAGCCATTCCGGAAGCTCCTGAAAAGTGGAGAACGCTTCCAGTGGTCCATGGAGTTAGAGGACATATTCCGCGAGTCGAAAGACGTGATCGTACAAGAAATCGAACACGGTGTCCGCATATTTGACAAAACTAAGCCAACATGCATCGCCACGGACTGGTCGAAGGAGGGAATCGGATTCTGGTTGCTTCAAAAGCACTGCCGATGCGTGCCAGTTAGACCATTCTGCTGCACTGATGGATGGAAAATAACCCTGGTCGGCAGCAGATTTACACACGCGGCAGAATCCAGATACGCGCCCATAGAGGGCGAGGCTCTCGCAGTCGCGGACGCCTTGGACAAAGCGCGCTACTTCGTACTGGGCTGCGAGAACCTGATCGTTGCGGTAGACCACAAACCACTGCTGAAACTCCTTTCGGACAGAGCACTTGACGACATACCCAACCCCCGCCTCAGGAACCTCAAGGAGAAGACCCTGCGTTATCGCTTCCGCATCATACATATCCCGGGCATGAAGAACAAGGCGGCAGATGCCATGTCGCGCAGGTCAGTTGGCACCACGCGACCTCCACTCATGAACCTTCCAGATGACAATGCCACCATAGCGACCCACCTCCAACCAAGCACGCACACCGACGTCCTGTCCCTCCTACGCCAAACTGAGCCGGAGTATGACGACGACGTCGAAGACAACCTGGCATGGTGTGCCGCGGGCCTCGAATCATTGCGATCAGTAACATGGGATCGCGTCAGGGAAGCCACCAGCAGCGATGGCGATATGCACATATTGGAGGGAATGACAATGAACGGCATCCCCGACTCAAAAATCGAGATGCCAGAGACAATTCGCGACTATCACCAGTACCGCGAGAACATTACATCGACAGATGGAGTGATCCTATACAAGGACCGAGTAGTCATACCACCCTCACTCCGCGGCGATGTGCTGAGCGCCCTACACGCTGCCCACCAGGGCGTATCAATGATGACCGCCCGCGCAGAATCCTCTGTATTCTGGCCAGGCATGTCGGCCGACATCAGCGCCACTCGGAAAAACTGCGAACACTGCCACCGGATGGCACCATCACAGCCTGGAGCGCCACCAACTCCACCTATTCCGGTCGTTTACCCCTTTCAGGCAGTGTGCTCGGACTTCTTTGTACACAGGGGTGCACACTACCTTGTGACAGTGGACAGATACTCGAACTGGCCGATCATCTCAAAGTCGACGGGTGGCGCCGCCGGACTCATAAACCACTTACGTCGCGCCTTCGTGACGTACGGGACACCAGAAGAGCTCGCGTCGGATGGGGGACCGGAGTTCACCTCCACCGAGACCAGGTCATTCCTGCACAGATGGGGCGTACACCACCGCTTGTCATCGGTGGCCTTCCCTCACAGCAACTGTCGCGCGGAGATTGGAGTTAAGACAATGAAACGACTTATCACGGACACCAGCCCGCAGGGAGAACTTGACACTGACGCTGTGCAGAGAGCGATACTACAATATCGTAACACGCCTGACCCTGACACGAAGATCTCCCGGCAATGTGTGTCTTCGGCCGCCCGATACGCGATTTCATCCCCATTATCCCCGGGAAGTACAGACCGCACGACACTTGGCATGAGACCCTGAAAGCGAGGGAGGAGGCCCTCCGCAAACGTCATATCCGCACAGCCGACACCTGGGCAGAACACACCAAACGCCTTCCGCCACTTGCTGTCGGGGACCAAGTCCGCGTACAGAACCAGACAGGATTCCACCCAAAAAAATGGGACAAGACAGGCAGTATCGTGGAGGTACGCCAACACGACCAATACGTGATCAAGATCGATGGCTCGGGCAGAGTCACACTTCGGAACAGGAAATTCCTGCGCAAGTTTAGCCCAGTTCGCAATGACCAGCTGCCACCCCGGTCTATCTATGATGATCTAGCAACCCGCATCACTGTACCTGCACCCGTTGTAACACCGCAACTGCCTGACCTCGACAGCGAACCCGTGACATCTGCGACGCCAACGGGGCCCACGCCGGCACTGACGTCAGTATGCACACCCCAGCGCAAGACGACACCCGTTTCAGACACGCCAGCAGCACCAGGACGAGGCACACCGAGGCGCGCGATCCTTCAGACGCCACCATCGGCCCCTGAAACCCCGAGAGCCCCATCCCCACTGGGGCCCGATGTGACACCACCAGCACCAGCAATAGGTCAACGCCGATCCACCAGAGCGACCAGCGTGCCTGCCTGGCACAAGGACTACTCCATGGAATAGTCACACGATGGGCGATATCAACTTTTGTTCATTCATTAAACTTAATATTTTCTCAGCCTTTATCTATTAACATAATAAAGACTCGGAGGGAGATAGAGAACATTGTACTTTACGGTACTTCCACATATCGACGGTCCCCTGTGCCAGTGCGCATGCGCAGCCTGAACCGGAGCCAGGGATGTTGTGGGTGTTTCAACCTGTTCAATACTTGTTTGATTATTGTCGTTCCACGCTAATAAAGTGGTCGAACAAATTGAACTCTGTTCTTATTTACTTCGCATCGCGAACTTATTCGGCGTCAAACATTCCTCCAAAAACGCGAAAAATTACGGAGGGGGTTGAGGAACTAGTGGTGAGAAAGGAAAACGTTGGGGTCTTTCGCATGTCCGACACACCTTGCAACGACCCGGCTGAATCAATGTCGCGCAATGATCTGGCCTGATGATCCGTGTGTCGCTCCCCTCACTCCCCCCTCGGGTATTCCTCCTTCCGCTCCGTCCGTGCTCTCAATCTCCCGAGAGGGCCTGATGGTGAATGGCTGTATGCGATGGCTTGCCTCGCTTTGGCGGGAATGGCTACCGGTGAAGTGAGGTGGCTCCGACATGACAGGACGACATGGGAAATGTGTGTGAGCTGAGGGGAAAGAAAGGCACGGAAATAAGCGAAGTGTGTAAAGAGCGGGAGATCTGGAAAAAGGAAGGAAAGGAGAGAGGGAGAGGGAGAGGGAGAAGGAGAGGGAGAGGGAGAGGGAAGAGAGAGAGAAAAGATTAATGCGATTCGAACGGGCTCGGGAAGTGGGGCGTAAAAATGTACGGATTTTGTGAAGGGACGACATTTTGTAAATGTACGAGTAAGCGGGACTGGACAAGGCAGACTCCTTCCTCAGGTGGAGACCCCGAATGACTGCTTCTCCAGTTCTCCGACAATCGATTCCTCCACCGTGTCCCCCTTTTCCTCTTCCTTGCGGCTCTGGGACCCTCATTGGCGGAGAGTCCACATGGACGGACTGACCTCACTGGCGCTAATTGGCCGTGTCTTGTTCATCTGCCCGGCAACAGGGCCTGAGTGGTGGGACGGCGTCTCCGTGGTGGATCCTCCGGGACGGGGGAGGAGCGAGAGTTTGACACGAACCTGTCAACAACAGTGATTGATGACCGCCAAGGGGGAAGCGGTGAGGATGCTCTTCGGCCGGGCTTGGTGAGCCCGGCCCGTCGCGCTGAATTAATCCGCGAAAGTGGGGAGGAAGGATGTGAAAACAGCATGATGTGTGTGGTGTGGCACACGAAATGATTCGAGTCCAGAGTGTAAAAAGGAAACATGTGCTGAAGCTTACGAACATTCGCAACACACATCTATCCGTATAAATACTGTATTTATACTATATTAAAACCTAAACAGAATACGAAGCCATAACGAGCCTAATCCTGTGTTGGTGGTTCCTTCTTCCCCAGGGGTTCACAACTGTCGCAATATTACACCAGACAGACTCGTGTCAAATTTACATCAGGCCCTGAAACCTGAATATTACACCAGGCTCGTGTGAAATTTACATGTGGCCACGAAACCTGAATATTACACCAGGCTCGTGTAAAATTTAAAAGAAGTACAAATGCAAAGGCATTTTGACTCCAGGTGTATTCTTTCTGCACAACGCGTCTGTTACACCAACTCGTGTTCCACGGACTTATTGATCACTTTGTCGTACTTCCCATCACAGACTGAGGGTTCGAGCAGCTGGATCAATTGACCAAAAAAGCCTGTTCCACCCCCTCCCCCCCCCCCCCCCCCCGCGAGGCCATGAGGAATTGATCAAAGTAACCAGGACGTGGCTGAAGGCGAAAGATGAAAACTTCTATTTTACTGACGTAGACATAACAGTTTGAAGGACAAATGGAAGAAGTGCATTAAAATCAAAAGGCTACAACAACAGCAACAACAGCAACAGCAACAACAACAACAACAACAACAACAATACCAAGAGTTTTTAAGGCCATTTCCCCTGATCTAACAGGGGCTACCCTTGTGGGGCCCTTGACAATCTTCTCCACTTTTCCCTATTTTCTGCATCTCCCCTTGTTAACCCCCCATACCCGCATTTCTTCTTCCACCACCTTGAGCTCAGTCTTTCTTGGCCTCCCCCGTTCTCCAGTTCCTTCTACACTCATTTCCAACACTCCTCTCACCCAGTCACTTTCATCCTTCCTCAACACATGACCCAACCATCTCAACCTGTTTCTCTTCACAACCTCCATCACAGGCTCCATTCCCATCATCTTCCGCAAGTCATCATTTTCTCTTCCTCTCTCTCAACGATACTCCACACATCCACCGAACCATTCGCATTTCCACCCTTTCCAGCCTTTGTTGCTGCTCCGTGTTCAGTACCCATGTCTCACTCCCATAAATCATCGTACTCCTCACACATGTAGCATACACCTTTCCCTTCAACTTCAACGACACTCCCCTCCTCGTCAGCACGCCACTCAGTTCCGGAAACGTCTTCCATGCACATCTCACTCTAAAATCAAAGGACACCAGATTGAAAATGAAAATTGTTGGCAGTATTAGGCTTAAGGCTAGTTAGTGTAGCTCTTGTTCCTAAAACGTTTTGAACTTCCTTCATGAAGTCCAATACAGGTGTTTCAGGGTGGTTGTGTACTCCAAAAGTCCTCACACTCCATGTTATAGCTGGGATTATAGTGTTATAACTTATACTTAATGATTATACCTTAGATGTCCAATTAACCACCTGTCTTTTGTCCACAACATACAGAGACGTCCAAATGTATCTCCAGTGTCTACTTGACTGTTTGCTTGTCGATACGAGTCTGTACACCCCGCTTGTGTCCATCTGATGAGGAAACACTGAACTTTCACAACATCAACAAGGGAACTCGTCATCAGGGAAAGGTTCATTCCCGAGGTTTCAGCAACAGTTGCCTTCATCGAGGGATGTATACTGTATAGGCATCGTGATGTGGTATGGAATACACGATACCACAAACTACCCTGAAGGTTGGCAGGCTCGCAATTGCAGGCTCGTCTTGTGTAGCTCCAAATTTCAAGTCGTCATTGCGTGCGCAGTTTCGGAGAGGGACAATTTGAGACCCATTATCGACAGCAATACTACGCACCAAGTGAGGGTTATTTCTCTGAAAGGTCTGTAAAAGGAAAGATCCATTGGTTGTGTTCAAATTTCACCCTCTTATCTGTGCAAGGAGGAATGAGTCACTTTCCCTTTGCTAAATTTCTTGCACCACCCTTCCTTCCTTTCCACCCTCCACAAATTTAATGGTGCAAGGAGAATGGTGGAGCACATACAGATACAATTACTGATTAATTATAGTAAGAACTGCACAATAAAATCTGCATATTAATAAAAGGGTTTAAGAACGAATGCTTTATTGGAGAGGGGTAAAGTGACTTTCAGCCCCCCCGCCCCCCGTGAAAAACATTGCAAACCATGGATCAGTGAGTTGGCCACAATAACAATTTCCATTAGTCTGTGATGATCTTTACAACACTGATGATGTATTATCATTTCAGTTGCAGCAGAAGTTCGTGGCCTGCAGCAGGAGGGACGTAGCAACCAAGTCTTCCCTCTATTGTTCATTCCTCAACAATGCCCATTGTTCATCCCTCCACCAGGTCATTGCTTTTTCCCTCCATTAGGTGATCATTTGTCCTTCTACATTGCCCAATGTTCTCCCCTCCACAATGCCCAATGTTCTCCCCTCCACAATGCCCAATGTTCTCCCCTCCACAATGCCCAATGTTCTCCCCTCCACAATGCTCAATGTTCTCCCCTCCACAATGCTCATTGTTCGCCCCTCCACAATGCCCAATGTTCTCCCCTCCACAATGCCCAATGTTCTCCCCTCCACAATGCCCAATGTTCTCCCCTCCACAATGCTCATTGTTCGCCCCTCCACAATGCCCAATGTTCTCCCTTCCACAATGTCCAATGTTCTCCCCTCCACAATGCTCAATGTTCTCCCCTCCACAATGCTCATTGTTCGCCCCTCCACAATGCCCAATGTTCTCCCTTCCACAATGCCCAATGTTCTCCCATCCACAATGTCCAATGTTCTCCCCTCCACAATGCTCAATGTTCTCCCCTCAACAATGCTCAATGTTCTCCCCTCCACAATGCTCATTGTTCGCCCCTCCACAATGCCCAATGTTCTCCCTTCCACAATGTCCAATGTTCTCCCCTCCACAATGCTCAATGTTCTCCCCTCCACAATGCTCAATGTTCTCCCCTCCACAATGCTCAATGTTCTCCCCTCCACAATGCTCATTGTTCTCCCCTCAACAATGCCCAATGTTCTCCTCTCCAGTAGGTCATTGTTCTCCCCTCCACTAGATCATTCTTTGTCCCTCTACAATGTCCATTGTTCTTCCCTCCACAAGGTCATTGCTCTTCCCTTCACAAGGTAAACTGTCCATCACTCCACAAGGTCTATTGTTCGTTGGCCACTACAAAATTTCCCTCCCCAAGTTCCCTCCATGTCCTTTGCTTTTCCCTCCACAAGGTCATTGTTCAAAACTTTACCAACTGTCCTGGATTGAACTTTTGTTCACCAACATATTCCTTGCCAATAAAGCGGGCTATTCTTATGTTCATTCCATTGTATTCTGTACACAATGTCTCTCTTATTCTGTGACGTCACCATGCAGCGCAAATTCGGGCACCAAGGGACGGACAGTCTACATCGGGCATTTCTGTTGTCTTAAACAATCGGGAAATTTGAATCGCTGTCTTTCATTCTTAGGAGAGACCTGGAACATGTACGTGCTCTCAACATCCATATAGACACCTCTGACGCTAACCTGTGTCCACGCGTAATTGGTATATAATTCACCCACCCCCCCCCAAAAAAAAAAATTAATAACGCGATTTTATTTGTCTCAATTCAACATTGTCCTGACAGGATGATACAGAACCTTTGATCTGTCTGCTGTGGGTTCGTTTCTCGACACAACTCAAAACTGTCGGATTGGTGCTTCGCAGGTAGAGTATTGCATCAAAAACTGCTCCGTCCCTCGGATGAATGTTAAGCCAGGTGTCCCGTTTGCTCGCATGAGCTGATGGACCTTAAAAATCTCACTGTTTCTTTCTCGGAAAGTAGGCGAATGATTGCCGGCATCTTAAACAAGTGATCAGTTCTTGCCCTACTCTACAGCAGGTACTGTTTCAGTTGCACAGTGGCATTCCTGAGCAATTATGAACAACCAATCACATTCTACATCAGAGAGAAGTCAAGTAGTGGGTTTTCAGTCAAATAGTCTTAACCTCCTTTGGATTATTTTCCCTTTTAATTACCAAGACCTTTGTCCCACCAGCCCTTTATAATCATGGCTGGGGTGGGTGACTAAAAGTAAGACTGTTGAATTGATTAAAAATAAATAATAGGAGAAAGGGGGAAGGGGATAACAAGAGTTGGTGGAGAAGGGAAAGTTTGGGAAGAGATAGGGGTAATGGAGTCGGGGGAGGGAAGCAAAGTAGAGCACTTGGTTGGGGAAAGGGTGGGAGAACGTAGTTTTGTAGTGGAGGAATCCGAAAGGATAAAAAAGAAACATGGAAAACACCATAGGAAGGTCAGTCTTCATTTTTTTCTCGTGATCGGTTGCCGAGTCACTCTCCGACCTGTTCCAGTGCGGGAGCATTCCTTCAGGACCTCAGACACACATCTCCAGGGCAAGGCGAAGCTGAACGTGTATCCATTTCAACCACCTGGACCGGCGATCACATGCAACCTGACGTGTTCATCCTGCCTGGACCTGTGGCACATTCTGTAGGCGACCTTTCTCACCACGTGACTACAGCTGTACTGATGGTGAGATGGTGGCCCTGGACCCACATGCCGCTCATCCAAAGGGTAGAGCCTCCTCCAATCAGGCAAATGAACAGCCATCAGAGGTGCCACCGAATGCGCTCCAGGTGTTTCTTGCCATTATCGAGGTTCTTCTCGCTTCCAGAAATAAAATGACGCAGTGACTTCAACAAAGCCCAATGGTTTCTAGGGAAACGCGGATCGTCCTTGAAGCTCCCATGCGCCTGTTCATTTGCACTAATGGTTTGCATATTATTTTAGTCCCTTCACAGAGTGTGATTTGTTTCAAGAAGCTATCATTTCATGAGCACTTAGTTATCTGATTCATTCAGTGACAAACTTTCAATTGAAAATGAAATTTTAATGGATCCGCAGAAAGTCCACGATAACGAATTGCATTGTGGAACTGGAAAGGGGCAAGTTAGGGTT